>NC_059189.1:3825686-4198186 GCF_020631705.1 Daphnia magna | reverse complement strand
ATTCGCTGCCTGGCGGCCATTCAAAGAAAGCTTATATAATGACTTCTACCATTTTTGTTAGTCTTTTGGTTCCATACTCTCGCAGATGCAGTATGTAAGTATTCCATTGGTCGAATAGTTGTCTCTTTATTTCCTCTGACTAGATTTTCTACTTGGTATGTAAAAGTCTACAAATTGATTTAGTTTAGCTTCTGACTAGATCTGTAAATGAATCTTTAAATTTCGCTTGTGTGAGTACAAAAATACTATTCACAACGTTGGTTGAAATCTATACTTGACAAGTTCATTTACAAGAATGTGGTTTCAAATACGATGTGCCCTGATACCGTACGACACGTAAATGTGTTCTGATAAAATATTTTCCTTATTATTTTGGACTGCTATGTCGGACATCAGCGAGTTGTGAATTGTATTGTCGTGTCTACTCCTAGTCTGTGGTATGTGTTAGGTATGTCTGATTAGAATATTGGTGTTGCACATCTTGTGATGGTGTACTTTATCCCTTTTTAGTATTGGTTACTTGTGTGGTAAACCCTTCATGAATTACAAGCTATCTTTGAGCATCATATTCATTAATCTTTTTGTAAGGTTTTCTTATTTTAGGGTATCTCAAATTAAAGGAACTTAATACTAATCTCCCAAAATTGAGACTCAAGGTATTATCTATTATTACTACATTGTTCTACATTCCTGTATTTTTGTTCTCTTTAATTTCAGTATTGGGGTGGTGAGTTACAGACATGGGTTTGAGTTAATTGTTAACAATTAGCAACCCAAGTTGATCCCTTTTTTGTGTTGGTCACTCCTGTGGTAAACTCTTCATGAATTGCAAGTTTTAATCCTTGAACATCAATGTCTTTTCTGCAAGGTTTTCTTCTTTTAGAGGATCTCAAATTAAAACAACTTCCTTTGATTCTAAAAAAGTGATTTTCATTTACTAGATAGGCTGGTGCTTTAAACCGGACTTCTTTTTTTGCAGAGTTCATTGGTGTTGAATCTTGGATAGTTATGGTGCAATTCTTAGTATTGCAGTGTTTAACAGGTAAATCATAGTCAAAAACAAATTACATGTTACAATATTGGTGACTTATATTCAATGATTTCTGCAGGTTTTTCTGATTTTGGAGGCTGCCAAATTAATAAGGTTATCTTGGATAAGTTGGGTATGTCTTGGACAGGTCAACAACAGGAAGTTTGTTAGAGCCTGCTTTTGCTTCACTGCTTTTGATCTCATGAAGTACATGACTTTGGTTAGATAGTTTAATTTAATAAAGGATCTTTCTACTTGCGCCTGTTTGCTATGGTGCATGTGATTCGATCACGTCAGAAAGTTTGGGTGTTAATGGCGATACGTTTTTCTTAGCTTCGAATATTGGGCATCTGCAAGGTGGGAATTGTTTGTTATTTTATTTCATCATATTCTATTCCTACTTTAGATATTCTCCATAACTGAAGAACTGAAATTACATGGACGAATTTTGTTTATGTATTTACTTCTCCGACAAATTTTCTGGTTAAGACATAGTAAAATCAGTTGACGAGGTTACTCCCACCGTATGTTTAAAATACACCAATCAAAATATGGCAAAGTGCTCTTAAATCTCGTGCTTAATTTCATGGATATTTGTTAGAAACGAAATTTGCTAGGTCAAAAAACACCATTGACAAGGTATTTCGCAATTTTAAATGTGCTATCAAGAAAATTTACCAATTCATTTTTCTTATTTGTAGATTGATGGTGAATCCAAACAGGAAGTTGCCATTTCGGTGGGAAAGAAACATTGATGCAAGTTAAAAGGGTGTCCGAAGTTTTCTCCTTGCTTTTTTTTTTCACATCTGTGGTATTTAAAAAAAAAAATTGTTTGCGATTTCTTGTTTTTTTGTGGCTTTGTTTACTGTTGACTTGTGATAGGTTTGTCGTGTGTTATGTAGTTAATTTTTTCGGCAGAGAAATTATGTGTTTTCCGAAAAGGACACTTAGGGCAATCAAGCTCTATGATAATATCTCTTCCAAAGGGTTGTTTCCAAAATCCTAATTGGCGATCAGGTACTTTGAATTTGTAGTGAAAAGTATCGATGTATTAACTACGCCTTTGGTGATATATCCGGATAACTAAATCAGTCGGGGTAGTTTTCTACATCTCATATTTTATATGCAATCAATGTTTTTTGTATGATATCTGTTAACAAAAATAAACCTTAAATAACAACTTCATAAATTCTGCTTCTTTCGATTATTTCTTACCGACAAATAATTTTATATATGAATAAGATTTATTTTTATTTTGCAAAATTTTTTTCGGGTTTTTTATTTTCCAGAAAATTTTTTCCAGGATTTTTATTTTCCAGAAAATTTTTTCCTGGATTTTTTTTTTTCCAGAATTTTTTTTTTTTGTAAAAAATTTTTGGCAAAATTTTTTTCCTCCACGTCGAAATTGTTAAAATTCGCAACAAAACAAACAAAATACAATAAAATTACTTGCACTTTGTGTGGGAGTTGAACCCTGGACTTTTGTCTTGGCATGCCGCTCTTCTACCACTGAGCTACCACTCATATAATATTATAGTTTACGTCAGCATCATAAGCTAAAATCACCCGATATCCTAAAAATTTTCTTGAAGTGTCGATTTGTGGATTCTAGAGCATATGATGGCTCAACGGACAAGCGATGGCCTGGAAACTTGACGACGGATCAGTGAGATCATTGCCGAAGTTTCCTTTTCCAAGTGGCCACGTGGTGGTCTGCAGAACCCGGCTCACCTACCCTAGGAAATCAACGGTGTACCGCTTGGATCCCTGCCAGGTACCCCACTCCAAGTGGTCATGTGGTGGTCTGGGAAACCAGCCCCAGCTGCCCTGACGGAGTTGCCCTGAGATACCTGACAGATATTTGAGATAATAATATTTTAGAAATTGACAACATAATATTACACTAGTTTTATTATAAGTTGTTTCTTCTGAGAATCGAACCCTATACTAACGGCGTTCCATACCGATGCTCAACCACTGAGCTACGAGTTATATTACTTAATGCTCTATCTTTTCTTGTATCTTAAAGACAACTCTTTAACACTTAGAAAATTTTGTTGCATGGTTAAAGGTAAATTAATATATCACTTCGGATACTAAACACAATAAATTTAACATTTATTTTTATTTAATATGTATTTGCTTTCTTTTTCATTAATTAAGACTTAAACCCACGACAAACGAGCTCGTAAGCAGACCCTCTACCTCATAGATATTGACCTCATTTTCTACATAGATTCTATTGTAATTTGTCCGAAATACCCAAAACAATATTATCGTGTAGGGCCTTCTCAATACAAGGGAAAATAGTAACAAATTTATATAACGCAAGGCGAAATGGTTGAGCATCGGCAATGCATGCTGAACGTTAGGGGATCGATTCACAAAAGAGTTAAGTAACCTAAACATACGAAAATAACTTTCATTGAAAAATGATGTCATACAAGTATTGAAAACAAGTGAAAATGATTTCGCACCATAAACTGAAGTTCTCCAGTGAGAAAATTATTGATGCGTAATACAATAAGATATTAGTACCAAAATTAAAATGCCAACATTGGTAAACTAAACACCATGGAGAAATCTTATTCGTTTCGCCTCTCGAACGCACATCTCAATAGAAATTGGGCGGTACTAGTTCTTCCAAGGATAAAGTGCGCAAGCGTTAGAAAGTTGCTAAGTTGAAGTTAGAAAACTGCAGAATGTAAACGCCACTACAAAAATCAGACAAATTTTGTAAACAATTTGTTTAAAAAAATTTTGTATTGACATTTCTCAATACAATTCAATAATTTGCAACTTTAGACGGCCAAAATAACCCATTCTAAAGCTGCCGTCAACAAAGGCAGGAGGAGACACTGCCTCAATTAACCAGCAAGGAGATAACACGAGCTTTGTCGTCTTCGTCATTAGAGCATTGCATCTTTGATAGATATGGCCCCAGAATGATCAAACCCTTTTCTATTGAAAAGAAAAGTGTTATGTAGATAATACATACTTATAGAACATCTATATTTATACTTACTAGTCAATTTAAGGAAGATGAATTTGTTGTGATGAATAACGAATTTTTACTGCTAATTGTGGTAAAATTTCTCTCAATAATACCACGGTTTATACTCATTATGAACAACAAGCATAAACTTTATTTTTTTTTCTCATAAGAGCTTTTATTTATAATATCATCTGTCTCAAATACTACAACAAATAAACCATAAATAACCATAAAAACATAATTTACTATCTCACCTGATTACCACAAAACTGAATCATCCATTGGAATTCACTAACCAATTCTAAACATAGTATGTAACGGTAGCGCCAGCGAAGAGGCGAAAAATATTTTCAGCTGGATAACCGGCCACCCCAAAACACCCTGAAAACATCACATTCAGTTTGTTAACTAAGTATCACATATTTAGAAATTAAGGAAAAATTGTTGATTGTCAGTAATTTACAGCCAAAATAATATTTTCACGATTATCAAACGGTAACTCGTTTTCATCATTACAGAATAACACCACTACCGCAAGTCACTGTGGTTTAATTACCATAATCCCAAAGTAGAAGACATTGCTTCTGTCAGCGCCGCGGCAGTATCGTCCCAATTAGACAATCAATTGCTGACAAAACCTAAAATGGAAATAGGACACAATCAGTTTATACTACCCTGACAGTCAGTCTTAATGCTAGACGTTTGAAAATCAGAGACTCGAGTGTATCTTCATGTTAATCAGAAACACGGAAAATAAATTCATCATAGGAATAGAAAAAATCTGCACCCGAAATACATTTACCTTTCAACGGCAAACCCACAGCAACGAACTGCAAATGTTACCAAGGATCAAAACACAAGCCCAGCGGAAGTCTGAGAAGAAATAAACAGCATAAGTAACTCGCTCGCAAATAACCTGTTGAATGGGGGAAGAAAAAACCATCAAAAGGAAGGCAGTTATATTCAACAATGATTTCACCATTACATTAGTAGAAGGAAGAATTGCAGCTGGTAGATTGTCAGAAATTTACAGCCAAATGAATATTTTCATGATTATCAAACGGTAACTCGGTTTCATCATTACGGAAATAACACCCCACTATCTTTATGCATTGTGGCTTAATTACCGTAATTCCACAGTAAAAGACGTCGAACATGTTAGCGCCGCGTTAATAACGACCATCAACTGCTGATACAAGAGCACCTAAGACGAGAATAGAAAATCCAAATCAGTACCAACGACAATAACATCCAATAACGTTAGAAAATTAGGTACTACAGTGACCCTTCAAGTAAAACAGAAACACAGGAAATATACATTCACCCCTTAAGAATACGCAACATGCTCGCACTGCAACTGGGAAACAAATTGAAAAAGAGAGAAAACAAAACGCAGTTCATTCGAACACCGCCTTCAGGAAACATTAATTAACTTTAAAATTACTCGAACAACCTCAGAAATACAAACGGTATCGATGCTTAACTCTAGCATTCATGAACAAAGAGATCAATTCAGTTTATCTTAGTATGGTATATCAAAGAAAATCCTGTATGAAACAGAAATGGTAAAAGTGCAAGAGCTTATACCTCTTGAGCTTGCAGAATTAGGATGAACACAGCATTTCTTATCCCTGCAGCCTCAATTGGCAGTCTACTACAGCTGCCACCATGTCAAACATAACAAGAAAAAGCAATTATTAACAGTGAGTATAAGAAATAGAAAAATATCTCACTTTGCTATCTCACCTTCACCAATTCACCACAAACCTGATGAAAAACTGGAGTTTTATTACCAGGTGCCTCTTTCAGCCTACCTGCTTAACAATTGCAAAAATATTTTAAAATCTGACAAGGATAATATATGCGCGACAAAACAACAGTTCTCAGAACATTTGCGATTTATGGTTGAAATCATTATCTTTTACCCTGTCATTGTAATCCTAGTAAGTCATCACATGTTTAAAAGAAAAACTATTGCAAATGCATAATGGCACCTTTAATATATAGAAGGCACAGCTTTCAATAGACAGAATGACACCAGTCTGATTGACAGTGAAGTGATCCAACGTGTTTCCAAACAGTACCCTCAAAACACCATCAAGCCAGCACCATGAATTACTGATTAGGTGGCACATGCAACTGCTCGTGCAATGGAGGATCAACCCTAGAAAAAACACAATTCAATCACCCATCCTCAGTATTCTCAATATATAATTAAGTAACCATCATGAATCATTCACCAGACCAGAATGTAGCCTCACGGACTGAAGGACGAGCCAATAGCATAGGCTGGTCAAAATGCCAACCCAGTTATCCACAGACATCCTGACTATTAACAATCATTTAAAAGTATTGGTTATTACAAGTATAATACAAATTTCTCTTTATACCAATAACTGAATTACAATTATAATTCGATCTCGACTAACATATCATCTTTAACACAGAAGCATCCATTACTATGAACACACATCTGTCACAAAATCACTAGACAAGTGAAAATTTTAAAAAAGACGTGTAAATGATTTTGAATGACTACCACTACCCTCAGCATACTCTTCAAGTTTTTATACGGATCCAGCCAAAGAATTAACGCAAAAGCATCTAATATTGTACTAGCAAAACCTTAAAAGCAGATAATATTCCCTGCGTGATTACGAATACTTACAAGCGCTATCGAAGAGAAACTGAATTCAAATGAATAAAACTAGGCATTGAGAAGTCCTTATGTTAACTATCTTCGAATGCCTGACAGGCGGCAGATGCAGGCTTTTTTTCTACCACGCGATGAGGAATTGAGGACTTCGATAGTTTGCATTTCTGCCGTTTGGAAGTAGTCTCAGCTGGCGCCGCCAGTTCATTCGTTCAATGTTCTGGCGCGCTAGTATATTACGGTACCTTATCTCATTTTCAGCTTTTTCCTTTTTTTCTATTCTTGGGCCAAGGCGCTGCCACCACTTCGTATTTCAACAATTATTTATTGTTTGTTTTTTAGTTTAATCCACGCAGTATAATTCCTTTTATTTTAGTTAGATTTTTATTTTTGGGTGAATTTTTTAATTAATTTATGTGTATTTTTATTGGTATTTTTGGATATGATTCCAGATGGCGCGACAGTATGTTTCGCAATTTCATGTACATGCCTCGAGTGAATTATATATGATTGTACCAACAGTAATAACATCGTAATTTTCATATTTGTTTGAAAATTAGTAGTGCCAAGAAAAGCTAATTAGTGTTTTGGTAGCATAAAAATAAAAATTGCCGCTGAAATGTGAGGGAAAGACGTCTGCAGCCTTGCATCATGCTGAGCTAACTCGCTCCAACCCGTGTTGCAAATGTATCATACAGAGCGGCGCTCTAAATTGAAACCGGAGATTTGAGCAATTTTACCATCTCAAAATTCCTTGTCGTATCGATCTATGGTCAGAGTCATAGATACATCACGATATAATAGCAAGGTACACGATCGCCGTATCACTCTCTGTAGGGGAAAACGGCGGGTGTTTACTTTACTAAGTCTCGTGTTTACCAGTCTGCTTAACCAAGAAGTATTCATTTAACCTATTAGGTTAACATAAATACCATCACACCAGATGCATGGCCAATTGATCGAGTGGCTCATGAAACTGTTGGGCTACATAGGAGAAAACATAGAAAAACAAAAGTCAATCACCCTTCATCAACATCACAGATTAACCAACTCGCCATCATGAAACACTTGCCACCTCTCCAAGGAGGCTGAGTCAGAAATGGAACACCTGTTAAAATGTAAAGCAGGTTATCTACAGCTAGCCTTGCTGCTTCAATTAACCCCAAATCTAACCTAATAAAAACAAGAAAAAGGCATTTTAAACAGTTTAGGGCTGAATCCATAACACATTTTTCTCTCCAATTTTACCTTCAACATATTTACCACAAACAGTACAGCAAAGCAGGGAGCCAATTAGCTACAGTATACTTCCTTTAGCCAACTGCTGTGCAACATAGGATAAACCCTAGAAAAAGATAATTATATCGCCCCTCAATAATAAGGGGGCCTTTTGGGTTCTCATAGTTTGATGATATGCTTATGGAGGGGCTATGTCGCTACCCACAAATCCGAATTAAAGGTTAATCGTTCCTGTAAAAATGTTCCGTTTCTTCAGCTCTTCTTCTGGCTTCTCTTAGCCACGCACAGGACACACTGGGTAATTTCCCCGGTGGTCAATTGAGGCAGTGTCTCCCTCTGCCTTAGTTGACGAAAACTTTTGAAAGGCTTATTTTGCCATTCATAAAGTTATAAATCATTGAATATTGTGGAACCCTGTCAATATATGAATTTTTAAAGATTGTTTGTAAAATATCTCTTTTTTATTGTCTTGATGTTCATATTCTGGTATTTTTTAATCATTGCACACTGCACCTTTTCTTTTTTAACACTTTCAATTTTTTTTTTCAATTTCTCTATTTTGAGTTTTACATTATCAACTGAAACAATTCACATATTATTATTAATACACGACTATAGTAAGGATCGATCCCCAATTCTTCAGCTTACCGCGTCAATGCTAAACCGTTGATTACTACTTTCTATTTTGCATAGTAGCTTAAAGGTGGCATGTTTAAACTTGTAAAGGGATTGGTGTGCTATAATTGGTAAATTAAAAATGCGCCTCGTTAACTGTCCACACCAATGACAGTGAATTTCTTTTCTTTTTTGAAGTCCCAGGAAGAGAAAGAGGAAAGGGAACCTTGAGGTTTCAATAACCCTTTCCCTAAAAAGGACGTGTTTTCCACATTTCGACTCCACCTTACACACTCCTTCAGTTTTACTATTATCCTTTAACGGGTAAAACATTTATTGAGAAGCATGGCTCAAAGAAGCTGGTTGCAAATCAATAATCATTAGATCAGACTTTATCAAATGTATTTCATTTACCATAACGAATGAAGATGTTTGGATTGAATGAAATTACAACAAAATTATTTAGGGCCGTGCTCGGCTTCTTGATACTGGTAATGAAGCTCTGTGCAATCTTGTTCAGAAATCTTGACCCATCCAGTACTTTTAATATGATAGACTGTAAAACAATTTTTAGTTAACACGAAATCTTTTTGAGAATGATAAAATACTCAGAAACTAACCTCGAATAATGCCACCGCTGCTTGCATCACGATATGTTGCATGATAGATAGCCCTACGTCCGAGTTCATACGCTTCTTCATCTTCAAGATCATGCCTGTAGCCAGAGTCAAGCACACCATATGCATATAATGATCCGGATCCTACAGAAAAGACCTGTCCAGGCGTTCTAGTCCCATCATTGTCAACATAATACAAACCAGGGCCCTTAGAAATAAAGATTTAAAGAATTCAAATTTGGAATGACAACTAAGTATTTCCGTGCTGCCATACCTTTTTGTCCCAACCTGCAATCATAACTCCCATACTAAGCCCCATGCCTTTGTAGTTGTATACCATGTTAACAAGCAGTTTTGATGCAGCAGCAACAGATATACGTTCCTTGTTCCGAAGCTCATATAGTCGGCACTGCTTAGAAAGAACACGCTCCCAATAGGTACAGTCAGCAGCACCACCAGCCATTGTTCCCAGCAAGAAGTCATTGATTTCAATAATTTTTTTTACTGAACCAGATCCTATAATTCACTTCAATACTTTAGTTTTCTCCTTGCATAGTTTGGCATGGTTTTCCCCTCTTACCAATATACTGTCCTCCAGTTGCCCGGGAATCTACGGCAAGAATAATTCCTCCTTGATATTTAAAACCTAGTGTAGTGGTGCCATGGTCATAGTTTATTTTCATTTCTCTGCCATGCTCGTCAACAAGGCTTTTGTTATTTGGCTAATAAAATTGACGTGAAATTTAAATCCATTAAAAAAACGCTAATAGAGTATGCCAGCAAGTGAAAGCAGAAACTTACGCAACCCAATGGCGGCAAGGCTAGTTGAGTAGGATTCCCAATGATATTTAGGGAATCCATTTCACCGTTTAAATTATCATCTTCAGTAGTTTTAAAGTTAGCACGAGAATTAATACCACAAAGTTCAAAGAGAGCCATGACTTTGCATTCACAGCGAAAAAATTGAGTGAACAGTTGACGGGCTAATGTCAAATACTACATGGTGTTCTACGCCTCAAAATTATCCACATTTTTCCGGCAATCGGAAATTCGGGTTAGGGCTCGGCCCCGGTTCTTGAAAACCCGGTTTACCCGCGGTTCGTCGCCAAAAAAAGTCGCCCATGAGCGATTCCGGGTAGTCTATTTGCCAAAGTGGGTAGGCTGGGCGGATTTGATGGGCAAACCGGGTATACCCACCGCCATCTTGGAAAATGGCGGCTTGCAAAGCCCCAAGTTAAATTAAAAGGAAGGGTAGCAACAAAAATTTTTTTGTGGCGGGAAATTCAAAGGGCGTCACCTGATTTCAGGGGGAAAAACTCGGGTAATCGGGTAGGTAATCGGGGATAACCGGGTTTTGAACCCGGGTAATGGAAACGGTTTTCGAAATTGTGTTACCCACATGGTACCCGGGTAGGTAGTGGGCACAAAGTCTTAGGAACCGTTACCCACCAGATCCAATTTTGTTGCCGAGAAGACCTACCCATTCGCCCAAATACCTACCCATTGGACACGGGGCCGAGCCCTAATTCGGGTTTCGGGATTTGGCAACCAACGGGTAGGGCTCGGCCCCGATCACATTCTAATCGGGGACACTGGGACTCCCCGATAAAAATGAATCGGGGAAGTTCGGTGCGGAGATTTATTTTTTCGGTGCGCAACCGTGTTATAATCGGTGCTGCACCGATAGCACCGCTTCAGCCATAGGGGGTTAGTCTTCCCAGTGACCTTGCGTTCTGATAGGCCAACGAAAATCACGTGACTAGGGTCACATTTTGTTCTTGTTGGCCGCAGGGCAACTGCCAATTTAGATCACTATTCATCGATAATCGGGGAAGGCACCGATCACCGATATCACTGGACCGAGCACCGAAATCACTTTCCCGATTAAGATTATCCCCGCACCGGATCAACTAAAAAGCTCCCCGATTGGCGCGGGGCCGAGCGCTACCAACGGGCAACCGGAACCGGGACACATTTTTTAAAATACAGTTCAATAACTATGGTCGAAAATCAATTTTCTGAAAATTCTTCATCATTAAATGGTTCTATGATGTTAGATTAAAAATAATAAAAATGCTTTAACTTTCGTAATTTGAAAGCAAACCAATGTTTTTAGGGCATAATAAAAAGGCGATCTACCACCATTTTGACTGAATTTTGCTAGTTAACTCAGCAGTAGTTAATATAATTGCTGATAGTATAACAATTAGTGTAGATTTAATTATCTTAGTGAAGTTGGTGGAAAATGATATGTGTACCAATATTTGACCAAACAACATAGACTTCTGAATTTAAAGGTATAACATGGTGCCATTTTATCTGAGATGCATTTTATAGATCACATCATGACCATAGATAATCTATTATATAACTCTGGTGGTAGGTTACAATGAAAAAATTAAAAAGTATGTGAACAGTGTGTTTTCTTAAATGAATCTGACACTTCTGTATGATTGACAAGGAAAATGTAAAGTATTGTTTTTTTTTCTCTCTTTCTCACCCAATCTAATCCATCTTGTATTAGAATCAGTAAATAAACATCTTACTTTCTTGTGTATTGTAAGTTGAAAATCTATTCATATATAGTTAACAGCCTTAAATGGGAAACATGGGAATGCAATGATTCAAAACATATGAATTGGAGGCCACAAAGTGAAGATGAATCACTGTATATCAGGAGATCAAAAAGAACCTTTAAGAAATAGAATAGCATGCTTTTTAAAAGTTCATAAATGAAGGCAATATGACTTCATAAGTCAATTTTCATTTCAAATATTACAACTAACTTGATTATTTATAAAACAACCAAGACATCTTCACTAATAGTGCTGGTTCCACTAGTTCCCTTCAACTTCTTATCTTTCTTCCAAACATCTCTTTCTCTAATTATTTGTTGCCCATACTCATTATGAATGGAAGAAAAGTTTTGCTTTTTGTTTACTTTCCGGGTTGTAACATTAATATTGGCCTCTCTTTCCACTAAGTTAAAAGGGTTGTGACGTTGTCTGGAAGGTACAACAGGTGGTAGTGTAGATCCATCGATCACACTGTTGAATCCAAGTTTTCGTAACCGTTCAAGCTCTGATTAAATTTAACATTTAACAACTTTGTGACTCTTGTTGAAAAAAAAAATGTTTGTACATAGTTTACCTGTAAGCTCATCCACTTGTTTTTGCAATTCTGTAACCATTACTTTCATATAGTCATAGCTGGCACAAGTTACTGCTTTCATCCATTCTTCCATCAATTCTTGATTTTCTGCACTCAAAACAAATGTACGATCACCTGGTCCGTGAAATTTTATATTGAAGCTATATGCTTCATCTTCTTCTGACAACTCTGAACAAAGAATAACACAATTATTTTAACTAGTATCGACACTTAGTGTTTGGAAATTCTGCAAATAAGCCACATTTACCTACTGTACATCCTTCAACTATGACCACTCCAGCTGGCTCTTTGTCAGTTCTCTTTTCAAAATAATATAGAAGATTTCCTTTTAGAACAAACCAACGTTTTTGGAAACCCTTACTATTTTCCCCTTTTTTGCTGAGCCAGCCTTCCTTATCGACAACCAAATTTGGTGCATTAGCGATAGCAATCAGGTTCTTTTCATTCACTTTCATATTAATTCCTACAGAAAATGAAAGCATAAAAGGGTGGCTGAGTGTGCCTGTTGCAATAGTTTAGTAAACAAATTGTGAAGGCTTGAACCACTTTGGTAAATGATTGTGGGCGAAGGAGAAGCAGACGCAAATCTGTTTCTAAGGTGAAGGCATAAGGCATAATAAGTTTCCGCAACCAAAGTAGAAAGCATGCGCCCATAGATTTAGATTTAATTTCAAATCTATGAGTATGACTCTGTAGATAATTAATAGGGTACTACCCTACCATCCGAATTTACAGAAAACGTTTTATGTTAGATTTTGTAGATTGAGGTTTCAATGAATCTGCTACGGTATTTTTTTTTAAGTTCACAATGTATATTCCAAAAAGAGGAACCCATGTAATTGGCAATAGCTAGTACAAAAACGTAAAGGGATATTCAGAAACTTATTTTAATTTAATTTGACGAATTACTCAAGTTCGCCCATGCCAGGGACCACAGCGGCAAGTAAAGAGTCGTTCCTGCAAAAAAGAGCCAGTTTCCGTAAAACGTTCCATCAATTACTGCGTAAATCCAGAGCACGCTGAGCAGCACTATGCGTTTTCCCCAAAAATTTAAGTGGTTGATTAATTTCTTCCGGAAACACTCTGCATGTGTCGATAAACGTTGCGATAAATAGCAAACAAAGTGGGTGTACTAAAATTAGTAGAAGACGGCGGCAATACTGAAAGAACCTTAATAGACAAAACAACTTTTACTATACTGTTCGAAACTTATTAAAATATGCCAATGTAAACCTTTGGGAAACTGCCTTTGCGATAGAAAACACTGGACTGATTACTAAGCAGGTGAGAACGCCAAGGGAAACATTACCCATTGCAACCGCATACATCAAGGTGGATGTCAGTAAAAGAATAGCGCACTGCACACATTTAGCCGACAACCGTTGCGTAGACAGTGTCCTACTCAGAAAAAGGAATTTTAATTTGAACCAGAATTAAAGTAAAATGATTACCTAGCACCAAAGGTTGAAATTAGCATGCAATGAAGTATGCTGAGCATACAAAATCCTCCAAAAACAACGTCTTCAGTACTAAGCCCTAATGCCATATACCGATTAAATTTGGTAAGCTTCTCAGGGGCAGAGTGAAAAATAAGGCCACAGATTGTGCTGTATAAAAGAAATGATCCTAGATTGAGGAAGTTCCAACTTTCTTTTTCGTTTGATTTTTCCTTTCGAGAAATATAAAGTGCAACAGCTTGCAGTAACATTGCACCAATCATAAGACCAAACGGCGGCATGTATACACCTGCAAATTAAAAAAAAATCTAATGTCTATTGAGCATCACACGACAAATGCTCTACCAATAGAAATGTAGCGGTTCGTAGCAGGTAATAAATAGAAGAAGAATGATTGGTGAAATCGCTCTTGTAGGTTGTTCAGACTCCTCATAATACCTTCAATTGCTCTAGCTCAGTGGAGCTGTAAAATTAATAACGAGTTCGCTTCGTATTTTTTTTTAGTTCAGTTACCTTCCCATTAAAAGAAAATTTGATCCATGCCATCCTCTTTTGTATGAACCTGCCACTGTTAATGCTTCAATTCCAAACCTAGAAAAGCATCTTAAAATTTGCGTAGTAAAAAAACTGAAAATTCTTTTTTAACAACCTGTGAAAGAGTCCGTGGTTTCCTGTGGGTACTCCAGTGGCTTGAGAGACCATTAGTGACAATAACGACGAAGCAGAATATATCCAACCTTCCATACTAAAAGGATCCGGATAGTCCTCCTGTAGTAATAGCTTTATGTTAGTTAATCAGAACGGTAGAACTGCTACTGATCAATATTTTACTCTCTCTTTTAACGTAGTTGTAAATCTTTCTTGTTGGAACAATCTATGTACAAGGTTCACGAGATCTAAATTCGGCAATTGCCCATTAAGGCCTTCTATTCGTACATCAATATGAGATATTTTTTCATACGGCAGCTCCAGATTAATTGCGGCCTAGTCAACATGAGGTTAGCAACATTCTTCAGTTAAGTATGTCCGTTTATCCTACTTGTATGGCGCCAGCACGGGCATCAAGCTGTCCGAAATGGATGGCATTAGAGCTGGACGAAGTATAATGGTACGCTTCTAGCCATGCTTCTACTCCAAGTTGCTCATGTTCTGTAACAAGAAATATTATATCTCGTGCCCAGTACGATGCAGCTAAGAAAAAAGAAATTATAGAGCAACAAACAAATGTTAAAATCAAGTACATCACAGAAAAATTAATTTCTCTTTACTTCGGAACGAAGCCGCTAGGGAAAGCATAATGGCAATTCCAGCATTAGTTCCAGCCAACACCGAGTCCGGAGGTCGGTATGGAACTGACATGACAAGACATTCTGTACTGGCTCCTCTTGAAGCTCTTAAAATGCCATAAACATTTTTTCCTGAATAGATCTACAGAAGGGAAATTCTGTAATCAACTTTGGTTTCAAACAATGATGTGTAAATTAAAACCTCATTTTGATCTAATGGATATTTAACAGAAAAGTTGTGGGTGTAAGTATCTAACCCCAGCTGTTTGAACTGGGCAGCAATGAATGCATGAGGCATACCATTAGGATATCTTTCAGCTTCAGCCTGCAGAGCACAGAAATTTCCATTAACATGAAAGGTTAACTATTAGAACATCATACACATTTTTAGTTTGTAATCCACTGACTTTCAAAGCAGCTAAATACTGACGGGCAAGAAAATCTTCTTTGAAATTTGAATGTACAAGGCCAGGTAATAAAGCATTTTCCGAGAAGTAAGTTCCTGAATATTACTTGTATGTTATGAAAAGATTATATATATATATGTGTAAAAGAAGCAGTTAGGAAGCTTACCAGCATTAAACTGACGATAGGCAAGACACACAAGCCAAACTATACTTCCTACATAAAGTAAGAAGGATAGCATCTTTTGCTTTCCAATAAATTTTAGCACTAATGGAGAAAGTTGCTTATCTGATGGATTACTCAGTAAACCCATTGTGAGGTAAGAGACAGTATGAACGGTATGAATCTGGAGAGATCACCCAAGGAATTGTTATAAAAGACAGAAACACATCTATAGCAGACGATGTTGAACACATAAACATTCTAATATTTTTATTCGAACTTGACGACTACGGGCTTGTCAAAAGTCAAAAGCAAGCCAACTGAACTATCGAGCTTTTTCTGTTTTTCGGTCTTCTAAATTTTTCGTGCAAGCAGAATCATAAGTTACGGTTTACGGACCTCACGGTCATGGGAGTGCCGAGTAACGAGA
Source organism: Daphnia magna (assembly GCF_020631705.1). Lineage (NCBI taxonomy): Eukaryota > Metazoa > Arthropoda > Branchiopoda > Diplostraca > Daphniidae > Daphnia > Daphnia magna. The sequence continues at coordinate 4,182,126 of NC_059189.1, read as the reverse complement.
TAGGGTCAAGCTGAGTTTCAAGTTTCATTGTGACTGTAACCAGAGTCATAGAACCCAGTAGGTTCTATGACCCAGTAGGTTCTATGACTCTGCTGTAACATTTAGGGATACTTTTCTGTCGATACGAACAATTGTAGTATATTTTAAAAACACATTTTACGAGTACAAGCTAATCCACTTCGCTCCGCTCGTAAATATCTACCCGAAGAGTACAGCCACTTTTGATACTCGTTTCAGCAGGAGGAAATTTATGGTCTTGATTGTTGGCACCAAAAACCAGGAAATATAGTTATTTCACAGGTGTTTCCTCGTGAATCGATACATGGACGAATAAGGTTGCGCACGGTATAAGATTTCCTTCTGCTGGGCACATTAGACAAATATGTCCATATCCTTAAACAATAATATATATACTTATAAGCAACTTTATATAATATAACCTTATTCATATACCTGATTTCAGACTTTTTACCGGAAAGACTCTGACACCAACTAAATCATTTTCCGTCATTGTGTCTTTGTCCATTACTGCGATAACGAGTATATCCAATTCTGGTACAGTTAATCGAAATTCAGCCGTCTCCTTCCAGCAAGGATTAAAACCTAGAAAGAATCAAATTGACGTATTTTATGTCCGGATTTTACTTTGAAAGTTTCTCCCACATACCGTTATTTTCTACATGCTTAGTTTTGAATTTATACTGGTCTGCAGGATGACCCACGATTTGAATTGTAACGTAGGGATCAATAACGTTTTTTTCAGTTTTAGGAAGATTTTGCCCGGCTATGATTTGAACGCGAACAATTCTATTTCCCCTCCTATGGGGAAATAGGAGGGGAAATACGAAAGATCAGAAGAATATTATTATATAATAGAAAATACGATTAATCAAAAGAGAGGTCTCCCGGATGTCTGATGTAAACTCACATTTCATCTTTTCCGGAAGTTTCAACTATTTCCGGGTTACGTAGGATGGCTGGTTTAAGTACATATCCACAGTTTCCATTGAACTGGAAAAATGCGTTGTTTATGGCTTTATAAAGTCCGCCCGTTTGGTAATTCAGGGCAACTAATCAATTGCATTGACCAATAATTATCTTACGGATCTTTGACCATAACTTGATCACATTATAAAGTGCAACAGAACAAAGTCAAACGTATCATCTCATATTGTATACCAATTTGACAGCCCGAACTCCAAAACTGCGCAGGATCATAGTTGCTTGAGTCAGTTCGTGAACCTTTTGGGTAAATTCTCACCAGCTGATTATTGGTATGCTGTATAAAAGCCGATCTCTCGCCACGAATCAGCTTTTTGGCTTTCTTTTCTGAAAGCGACGAAATATGGTAGCATCGGCCTGAAATTTGCAATGATAAAAATTTAACATTTGCTTATGTAATTGATTGTGTGTTTCAATATTAAAATAATTCTTACTAGTTGTTAGATTTTGATGAAAACCAGAAAATTTTTTCCCTTCGCAAATGTTTATCAGATCAGAAAGACAGGAAATATCCTCCTAAGAATATTTTAGATTATAAAATGTAATTGATGGAATTTTTTTAAATTTAAATCTTACAAGGTCCATTGTTTCAACTAAATCTTGATGTGATCCTTTTTTAGTATTTGACAAGTCTTGCTCCATTATTTGACTCGGCATTTGAATTTCTTTTGTTCCAGCAATGACTGGGATGTCTCCGGAATTGTGTACGGCATTTGATAAATGGCTTTGCTCTGCCTTATGTTCTTGCACAAGATCGGATCCTGACATTGTAACTGAAACAGTATTATTTGGTGTTTTTTTCTGAAAAGGTGACTCATCAGAGTTGTCGTTGTCACTCGAATTTCTTCCATCATCATCATCACTGCTATAATTTTCTTCAAGTTCACTGTCATTTGTAACATATGGTTTTTTCGCCTTAATAATGATTTTATTTTTCAATGCTTCAGGAGAAGGAAGCATTTCCATCGAGTCATCAACGGGCGTGGTATACAGCATATCTGTTAATCAAAAATAGAAAATAAAGCAAACTGTAAAATCGAAATACTGAATTGGATAAACGAAAAAATGTTGACCTCCGAGAATATCTTTAAGCAAGAATGCTAATCTCTTTGTCTGTTTGTTAGAAAGGTGGCATTCCAGCGACAGGATCAGAGGGTACGGCGATGCTTTAAAAGCGTACGGCTTTACTGCTTCATTTAGAACATCGGTTAGTCTTAACTCGGACGTTAACGTGCACCCGTGGTAGATAATTGGATCTCCGGCCGGTCCATCCCATAGATCCACTGCGTTTATATTTGGTAAAATTATTTACCTTCGATAACTTAATAAATTTAAACTTGTTGCTTCGAAACGAACGTTCAACGCAGCGACAGCCTTGCTCTAATGCTCTGATGTATGCCTGTACGCTACTCTTACTAGTAAGTTGGTTTCCTTTCAAATATCTATTAAGAAAGAAATCCAAAATTTCAATTTAAAACGTCCACGTCCATGAACCAATTGAACAAACCAGAAATAGGCATATTCAACAGGTTATTTACGTGTTATGAGAAGATGCGATGTAATATGAAGTTAAAGGCTGATTCATATCTTGAAATAGAGTGTTGTGTTCTTCAACGGCGATGCCGAAAGACTTCATTAATGATGTGAAACCTGTAAAAAATGTTATGATTTTATTATGTAAAAGTTTACACTATCGAATTATAAGTTCTTTTAAGATAGCATACCAGCAATTGTGAGTAATCTTTCTTCCTTAGCCGTAGAGACCTCATGCTTGGAAATCAGGGCGTTGGCTTGTTCAGCATCAACAGTTATAAACTGTTCTTGAGAGAGAAAAATCCTCAACTCCTCGGCGGTCATGGCTGCAGAGTCCGTTTTGGCATACCTTTAATAACCACGTTACGTTAATTTCTGTCTTTTACGTATGGATTTAACAGAAATAGTCTCCCACTTTTCAAAAATTTCGTCCAGTTCATTTCTTTTTGTAAGGACGCGAAAAAATTGCACAAACTCCCGGCAGTCCAGCACTTGTTTTCCATTTTGCTTGTTCTTATTTACATTGGCGTCCTACGAATTTTATCCACAGAGTAAAATTCGAGTTTTGGATAAAACAAATACAAAAATATGTAAAAAGTTGTACGTTGAAGAGCTCCTTCGCATATTTTCGACTAAGTTTAACATTCATTCGCTCAAGTAAATCTTGCACTTGTACAAAGCTCAAGGCGCCTATTTTGTCTTTATCAGCTTTTCTAAACTGCAGTGTCAACCACCTAAAATGTTATTTAAAATAAAGAAATGTTTAAATAAAAACAAAAATGAAAGCTTTAACGCAGACACTTAGTACATCCAATATTGATTTTCGTGTTGGACCGTGCGTACAATGCAAACAAGTTTCTTCAGATTGGTCAACCAAAACTCGGCGGTTGCTTCGTCCAGTGCAATCAGGTTATATTCATGCTGGCAAAATACGATAGTGAAGCACAATTCATTTGTCAACGCCGAATCTAAACGCCTTCTTGAATGACCTCTTTTCTCAATTTGTTGATAAAAATCCGATTTCCAGCGCCGCACTTCCGTGATTCCCGTCAAATCGACTAAAAATTTCGTTTCGTAAGATCAAACATCGAATTACTATGCCGAAATACTAAAGAAAAGATAGCAACGCATGAGACTAGATTAGTGCGGATAAAGTTCAGCAAGCGACACACGAAGCCTGCGTTGATTTCCTTACAGTGATACCTATCAATGTTTAGAATTTCTCAGGAAGTCGAAAGTAATGCACAAACGTACCGCGAGTCGGTGATGTATTCCAGAACGGTTTTTGCGAAGGAACATAACGAAGACACAAGTGTTCGATATCCAGCCAAAACCGGCGCAGATACCAACCTCTGTCTGAGCGAACTTTCCAAAACTGACAACCCATCGCCAAGGTCGCAATATTACTTTCCATAAAAGTGCAGCGCCCTTGCACACCTGTGTATGAATACCAAAAAAAGATGTGATGTCACCGAGAAAAGAACCACATAATAAATATGTAAAACGTTTAAATGGAAAATTGTACCTTTAACGAGATCAGATGCATCAATTATTTGTTGCACTTCCATGTTCAATTAACCACTCCTAAAATATCCCTTTTGCAAATTTTGTTCACAACACGAATTCGAAAACTTACTTGGAGGGAAAACGATGATGTATCTGCGGTGAAAGCGAACAACCGAGCGACTAACTCAAGATGGAAAATGGTGTAACAGCCCAAAATGAAAACGGAAATGCTACGTTAGGTCCATGGTAAATCAGAGATAAGCTCTTAGTTACGATAGCCCCCGGCCAAATTGGCAACTATCGCTTAAGATAGTACTGTTTCGATTATGACACCTGTGTTCAGGTGAGGACATAGAAATTCTTCGCCTTTGTGTTGTTACGTTGTATGTACATCGAACGTACACGTTCACGCAGAATACTGGCGGTTGATTCCAGGAAAAGAATAAATGAATCACTGGATACAAACCAGTGTTTGCACGAGTAACGTTACTGTACTTACAGCTGCACAGTTAAACGACAACTGCCCAGCAGGTGGAAAAATAAAAGTTCAGAAAATCTGCCCACTATTGCGTATTTTCCATTAAAACATACTGGCATACGTGTTGATCTAGCCATAATCGCTGTAACGCATGCAGGAGAAACTTAAGTTAAAAATAGATAAATTCACTAACCGTTACTGCATACAACGATGACATTTATTTTTAGGTAAAATCAGCTTTTCCCAACAGGTAGTAACCAAAACAAAAGGAGGAGCGAATCCCGATACACCGAATACCGGATAGTAACAATAAAGGATATCTACAGCGCTGCAATGGTCTCGTTTGTCGAACTGGAAGCAGCTCCGACTGTATCCACTTTAGTCATCTGATTCCATCGAATGATAAAAGCATAGAATGATAAAGCTCGCAAACGTAACTGTAATAACATATGGCTCGTCTTACCTGGGTGCGAAGCCGGGAGGTGGACGAATATGAGCTTGACGCGAAGGAGGAGTCTCACTAGAATGAGCCGTGGTGGGACGAGTCGGCTCTTCGGCACGAAGTCGAGTTCTGGAATTGTGCTTTTCTGCCGACATTTGCCGGTTTGGAGGATTCGATGGGCGTGCGACATTTTGAGCAGAGATTGGGCGGTCTTCCATGTTTTTTTCAGACGAACGAATCCATTTTCCTCGCGGAGGTCTCCGCTGATGCGAACGAGACCATTCGGGTTTACTGGCTACGGGCAGTTTCATTGTTGCCGATGCTTGCATTGGAGTTGCCTTGATTTTTGGTTGAATCTGTGGTTGTGTTTCTTCATCCACTGGACTTGAATGAGCCACAGATATTGAGGTGGGCACCGTAGAAGTATTTTCCGTGACAACTAGGAATCGACTATCCTCCATATCTTTATCGATAATGCCTCCTCTAATTTTTTGCCTTTGGTATTCTTTATCCATTTCTTTTCTCCAGGCAGTGTACTTGGAATCCCTCTGAAACTCTTCCTGGAAGTTCTCCACTTCATGTGGAGGCGGTGCTAATTTAAGCGAAGCTAACTCGACATTTATGGTTTCACGACACACCGGGCAAGTAAACTATGCGTTACAGATTGATAAATAGTCAATAACATTTAAGATTTGACTGAACAGATATAAAATCAGCATTTAAATATTTTCACCTGTTTCAGTTTCTTCTCTTTCCAGTTGGAGCCCCTGGGGTTGTTGGCAGCTTCTTGGTCATCTTCCTCTTTCCATTGCATTTGTAGACTTTCACAGAAACGAGCCAGGCAATGTGAATGGAAATGGTGGTAGCATTGAGTATAGGTGAACACATCATCTGGGTGAAAGTGAAACAAGCAAATAGTGCAATGCCCAGTTGGTCTATTGCTATTTGTGAGACATTCACGAAGTAACTGGAAATGTAAGAAAAGATGTTACTATTGAAAAATTGGAAAGTACAACAACTAGGGTCATACTACCTCAATGATTTCATAAATAACGGGACTTCCAGAAAAATGGGCACATTTTTCATTGCATAATTTAAGTGCATTGGCCAAAAAATCGTCTCCAAGGCCTCGGGGATTTTTCAAGGCTATAGTTGGTTGTTGGTCAGGATAACCTGGTGGGAATTTCATGACTAGCGTCAGGCAAACATAATGCTGATTGGCATCATCAGCTGTAGATGGGTACAATGTATGTTGAAGCTCCAAGGGCCTTCCACTAGAGTAGAAATCAAGTGTCATTCATATACCTAGCAATCATCAATGAGCCAATCAATGCAAAAACAATTCCCATTACCTTGGGCTGTATGTGACGTCCAATTCCGAAAACAATATGGCTTTCAAAGCTTCGATTTCCTCCAACACGCTAAATTCATAGACAAACTTTTCATTTTATTTGACCTTTCTTCTAAAGGGATTGTTACATAACATCATACCTTTGATCAGATTCATTATGAGTATTTCCATCATTCATACTGAGAAACCCCGATGGAGCTAGACAGCGCAATTGGTATATTATGCAACCAAGATATCAAGATATGCGTTTCCGAATGCTGATACCACTAACGAATTAGAAAATCTCCGGAATCTTGCTTTGCACGATAAAGCAACCGAACTTTTGCAAATAGCAGAAGAAATTGCACTTGTCGAGAGTGGTAAAATCAAATTCCGCTAGGAGGCTCTATTAGAGTGTACCAGTGCAGAAATGGCGGGCTTAGTGCATGTATCATCAACCGGGCGACTCGCTTTGCATTATTACTTATTACTAATAATTAACAATGGTAATACGACATTGGATATAAGGAAAAATGAGTTCTCATAACAGTGAATTAAACGAAAAAGTGAAAGCAATAATAAAATTGTGTGTCATTGGTGTGTGTAAATTAAACTATGTTGTAAGGAAAACAAAGTCAAATTCAACACGAAAAGGAAAAGCCCCTTTTTTTTTAAATTAAATTATTTATCAACGTAGGTTCTCTTATATTTCAGAAAATTATCCCTTTTCACGCGACGTACGTCCAGCCTGGCTATTATCGACGTCTAAAACTCCGTTGCTACCTACGTTTTAGGTATCTGTTCACTTTCGCATCTGGGCAGGCAAGTTATACAAGTTTCCGACTTTTTTGGAAGGCCATTCACGTCGACAAGCTTCAAATAAATGTCAAGTTGCTCTTCCCTGAACGCCTTGCACGCCTTGGAAAACGGAAAGGCAGAACAAGGAAAATGATACAAAAAAAAGTACGTAGTTACAAGATCGTCGTGATGTTGATTAAATTATTTCGCGTTGATCCCAGCACGTCCCTTCATCCAGAGGACGAGTACGTTCCTTGAACCACGTTGTATGAATAGTCAATCGGGAACCTCTTACCCGCAGAACGTGCCGCCATGACGATTAACAACCTGCGTTCGTTGTCGTAGCTGTCAAGAGTGTCAGCCAGCGTGGAATACATACGACTAGAATTCAAAGGACGATCCAATCGCCCATGAGAGGTAACTCTATCATTGAGAACACCGAGTTTGAATGCTGTAAAAGAAAAGTGTCGAGAACGAAGATATATCTTTTGACGGTTTGTATTTCATAATCAATCAGAAGAAAATGGAATTAAAACACGTCGTTCAATCACTTTTAAAATTCGATTGGATTAGAATAGCTGACGCGGGAAGATGGAGTGGTAAGTCTTTAGTTTTCTATGTACATATGTATATATTATCAATACTTAAAAAAGTCTATACAAGATTTCTACCCGTGCAAACATTGCGTATTGCATGGGAAGAATCATTGGCCACTTGTGTTCAGCACGGATCTTAACCTTTTCTCTCCGAATTGTTGTGCGTTGTCCCGACATGCGTCAAGTCATCGACGTCAGCAGAAGCACAAAAAAAAGAAGAAAAGGACGGGTACAAGTCAAGGAAACAATAATGAACCAATTCAGTTTGTAACAGACTCTCAAAAAAGGAAATGGGTGGAAGAGCCGTCACGCGTTAACGTAATAGAGGTTAGTTTAAAAGTTGATCGCGTTGAAAGGGTAGTGAAAAGGATTGTGTCTACACATCTACTTGAGCCTAACCGGTAAGGGTTTCACTTTAATTTCTTATTTCTCAAAAAACCAAAAAATCATTTTTGTTCATTTTTTTTTTTTACATATAGTTTCATTTTACTAATTTCAATCACTAACAAGAGATGACAAAATTCTTATCCACTTGTCACGGAATTCCTTATCCAACTATTTGTTAGGTCACCAACTATAGTATCACTATTGGCTTAAGGAAAACGATCAAAGAGAAAAGATTTCGCTTATTTATGTACAAAATGCTTTAGAGTCGAATTCTCCAAAGTATTTCACGATGGCCATGACATTAGGCAAGGGAAACGCATTTCCTCGTTATTTTGAAACATTATTTGAAAAATATGGAGGACCTGATTAACTTATGTGACACAATGAATTTTAGTTTGGATGGAAATAGAGGGGGAGTTCTACTCCGGGTCACTGTAAACTCCTCCTCAGCCGATTTTTAAGGTGTTTCAATTGAAAAAACTAAAAGAACTACCTTATTTTCTCTCTTCTTCAATTTCTTCGTTAGTTGGTAATTTCATTTCTTAAATAGACCAACTAAAAATAGTATGCGATGACAGGCGCTCTTTTGGCATTCGGTTGGTGTTTCATTTAGTTGGAACTACAGCGCCAAAAGGGCAACAATTGGCAAGAGGACGGCGACCAGGGAAGCGGCCATCTTAGCAGATGCAGATCGGACGTGAACAGTGCGTCCATTCAGTGGCTGTGGCGGTCGATAGTTGTTGACTAGGTTGTCTCCGTCTTCGCTAATCAACTGCCGGAATTCAGCCAACTAAAATTATTGAAACGAAGGAAAGAAAAAGGTCAGCATTTTCAGTTTTTCTCTCCATCATAACAATCCGTTTGACATCGATCGCCTAATCAATAGCCACGGTTGCTTAACGTCAAAGGCAGCAGATACGAAAAGAAGAGGGAGCAAACCTGGTGTTCAGAGGCCGTTATAGGGTCGGCAAAAACTGTCCAGACGACAATCTCTTGGCAGCCGGGTGTAGTCAGTGAGCCCATGTAACGGTAAAACTTGGAAAGCGATTCCGGTAGGAGGTCGCGCAGTGACAAAGTATCGTTCAGCACCCATTCGTTGCCTTCGTGCACCACGTGATCCAAAACGGACGTGATCGGATCTAAAGCCGGATTATCCTCTTTGGACTCCTGTGACGACGACAAAAGACGTAGACAAATATGAACAAGTCAATGAGAGTTATTATATGAATAATCAGACAAGCCTGGATTTTCGGCTTCTCATTTTTAAATACCTCGACAAAGACTCCGAGGACAGCCAAGCCATCTGGATGCGATGTGGCGTTGCCCAAACTACCGTACTTTTTATTGTAGTGGACAAAGTGCAATTCAGCAGCGTAACTGTGACACACAAAGGCTGTTAATTTCTAAACCTCCAATGTTAAGTTGCTGAAGAAATCATTGTACTGTTTGTTATCGACGGTGTGTTCGCTGCCGCGGACGCCTTCGGCGCCCCAATGGAAGTGCACCTGAGCGAAGATGAATTGATTAGTCAGACCACCATCCCTGACGAACGGCATTCGATAATCGGCGTAATTCTTCGGCAAACTCAGCAGCACTGTAACAGAACAAAAGCGTGAATTAGGACCGGAATAAAAAAAAAAACTTTCAACATCTAAAAAAAAAAAAAAGAATAACGACTTGGCGAGAAAATCGAGACCACATACCCGTGTGTCCGTTATTAATCAGTGTCAATGATTTGCCATTTGTATCGTAATTGCCGAGATGGATAGGCAGGAAGTTTTGAGGCTTGGCCGAGGATGGAACGATGTCAATTGGCGATTGTTTGTTGCCGTTGCACAAATCGTAGAAATTATACCAGTGTGCTGGATCTAAAGCAGGTGAAAATTCATTACGATTCAATCGCCAAACAATAAAGTTCAGTTGCCTTTGTTCAAAGGTAAGGCGTGTGTTCAAAAGGCACAATCGGGTACGTACCATCCTCGCCGGAATAACCCCAATGATGAGAACCGCCACTCGCCAGGATACCTGAGAAAATTCAAATCATAATGAAATGACGTCAGCTTCTTTTCTTGTCCTATTAACGGCACACTATGACAAGGCGGACGGGCGCTGATTACTCCGCTCGATGAAGAGCCGAGAGGTGGTAATTACGGGACGAATTAAGAATTATTTAAAAAGAGGAAAGAGCTGGGAACGTTGTAGTACGTAATGGCTTTTTCTTGTTTCAAAAGGGTAGACAGAGAAAGATCAAAAGAGAAAAGTTTGTCAGAGACTTGGAATGGGAAGCCGTCCTATAGCTGCTGATCTTTTCATCTATCGATCGTCGATTGATCTCAGCAGCGCGTGTAAAAAGGACGAAGAGCAACTCTTTGGCGCTGCATTTCCCCCGTGTTACAAAGGTGTACTGGTATCCGTCAGGAGTTGGGGAATTGCGCCACGATACCGACCCGTCTAATGGAATCGAGTAAAGCCATTTCGAGTGGCATTTATAATCTTATGTTTCAGTCCTTTTTCCCCCCTTCTTTTTCATGTTTTCGTGTTGAATGTTTTTCTTCTACATTTTTTGGGTGTGGAAGAGTCGACGGATGAGGCAAATAAAAGTGTTGTATGACTGGACAGGGAACTTGGGGGAATCTAAGTCCCTGTTGTACGTATACGGTGCGGATGTACGTGGCGGGTAAATCTAGATTCAACAAGATAACGGAGTTTAGCGCAAGGTTCGCTCAAGGGCTTTAGATGCGCGTCACTTTCTTCCTCTTATGGTTCCTTAGTGGATTCAAGATGATGTAAAGGTCTTGACCTTATTGATGCTGTGTTGCATTTCCCTCTCACTCCCTTGTCGCGCGAATGTTTAACTCGCTGCAAAGTACCATACAAATTAAACTTTGTTTCTATAAGAATTTCCGCCCGCATTTCATGGAGCTTTTGTAGCTCCACTTTCAGCCCATTGTAAAATGACGACAGGACACCTCTTTAATAGATGTCGTCACTGATTGTCGGTTCCCAAGTTCCTGCGGTTGGAATGATACGAATAGGTGGTCAGGGCTGTTAAAGTGATTGAAAATTCGGCTGGCCGTGAAATGAAATGGAGAAGCCGATGGCCGTGAGAGTTGTTGGATGGCTTTCTCTGTCTCCCTCCAGGGCAACCTTATTCCCAATCCAAAAAGGCAATCAAAAAGAAACTCCATTTTTGTGTGTTTTACTTTTGGCCAATGTTAAAAATGTTTAGAAAAGAGGAAAAAAGTTTTCATCGAGGGGATTTTTATCGATCGTCCAGGGGTTTTCCCCCGTCATACTTTGGCTCCACCCAACAAGCAGCCTACCGCAGTGCTCGCTCAAGAATTTTGTTCTTCCATCTGCTCATCTTTCGATCTCTTTCCTTGTAAAATCAATGCCAGGCACGAACCGACATCCAACTTTTACTTCGACGCTCAATTCCTTAACAAACAAATATCTCAATTCCTTACATTTCAAACGATTTCACTAACAAATGAGTGTATCATAAGAATTCCAGAAGATTCAGCTGGGAATCTGGTGACGTGCGCAAAGATCTACGATAAAAAGCGGAATCAATTCTTTTTGACAACCGTCCTGCTAGCCTATTACTTCTAAATGTCGGAGCTCTTCCCAAATGCTCGAGCGATCCGACCCCATCCATATGTAGTACATGGCCTTTCTGACGGCCCTCTCTCTGCCCGGCTTGCATGCTATACCGAATATCTACTATAGCGACTGGTTCTGCTTAGTACATCGCCCAGAGATGAAGAGATGCAAGGCGATCAATACTAGACACTCTGGCGAGAACTCGGCAGCTAAAAACGAAAGATAGGACATGCCTTGCCATCTAATATCTCTGTTGTGTTTTTTTGTGTGTGTGTGTGTGTTTTTTCTTGGACTGGCGACATAGCGAAACTGATCCTTGTAAAGTTCAGTTTCTTGGCTTTCGTGCTTTGTTTTTATTTCCAGAAAAAAACAAAAACAAAACACGGGAGTCGACTTTCAGTCCGCCCTTCATCTGTTCGGTGGCCGTGAAATTGACCTGCCAAGAGGTGGGATGGAGTAATAGCGGTATGAATGTTAGTAGGAGTCGCATTTCTACCTATGTGTGTCTATGACAACGGGACAAACGCAGCAATACGACAGCGATGTATATATTGTCTTCTTCGCACGACACGCAATATTTTCATCGAGTCTGATTCAAAGTTAAGCTCAAACAATAGCACGAAATATGAGAGGCACCTTACACTTTCGTGCGACATTTTCAAGTTCCGATTTCCGAGTCCTCTTTCCCCCCCTTTTTTTTTAAATTGGTCTATTGTCGTTTTATAGGTCAACGGAACTAGTGGGAAATACGCGTAACAGGAAAGCCGAACCGAATGACTACCAATTTCTAATCGCCTTTCATTTCGGACGCTGCTCAATCCGACCTAAACCGGCTTGTTGGTGGCCAAAGGACCTGCCCCAAGACCGTTGGCTTATATTTAGAAGATGAATAAAGATGATAAGTTCGATTCTACAGCTACAATCGACGCGAAAAAAGTATGAACATGACATCGTTGAACTTTGGCGTCAACAAGTCTAAAAGTAATGATTTTTTTCTGCAGAAGTTTCGACCAATTTCGAGATCTGGCATCAACAAAAGTATTACCCAATAAAAGATCCATTCTTCCGTCCACTCTCAAAAGAACTTGGCAGACTGTACGTTGTTGGATAACCAACAACAATTCTTGGCCAAAAGATCTTGTGCCGTAGTCCACATTTGATTGATTCGCTTCTCGACGGAAACTTAACTATTAAAACATTTCTAGAGCAAGCCGATGAGACGTCAACGGTAGATTCAGAACTTTTTGGAAACTTGGAAGACGGCCACGCAATAAAGAAGAAATTGCTATGATTCTAGGCCTTGAGGGGGAGTTACCTTTTATTACCGCTTCTATTTTTGCTCGGTCTACTTTTCAAAAAAGCTTAAAGCGGAACTGAGACCACCGCCATTTTCATTTCACGTTACACCAAAGAAAAAATGATTCACAGCTGCGTTTTCTCTTTTCCAGTACCGAGAAAGAAAAACAAAACAAGTACGCAATGCTCAAATATTTGGTTCTCATTGTTGTAAATAGCACTAAAAAAGAAGTATAAACACGGCTGGGTACACTGTAGATCTTTTTACAAGCTTCCATTCGTTGGCACCGTTATCGATCAGATTTCCGAAGCCCGACCTTATACTACATATTCGACTTCTTTTCAATTACCTTCCCCCATTTTCCCTTTTTTCTTCTTTTCTTTGGGGGTTTTTCCCTCTTTTATAACGCTGGAAAGGAACTCCCTTTACTGTCACAAGCGGAAAGCAGTCACGCCCGCGCTCGGCTAATAGCTATACTCGATCTAAAAGAACATTTAGCGAAACTAGGCAAAATTCTTATAGTGCGTTTTACACGTACGTGGAACGTACGCGGAAACAAAAAGCTGAGCTGGCCCGTTTTTTTTTTGTTTTAGGTATTTCCCGAGAAAATAAAAAAAAGGATTGCGGGAGGCATTCGATTGTATCGGAAATGTGCCCAACGCTGCCATATCGACTTTGACGAAAATACCCAAAGATAAAATAATCAAAACGCAAAAGGGGGAAAGAAAAATGTAGGAATGCCAATCAACTGTGAGCATTTTCTTTTCATGCCATTGCTGGAGGAAAGAAAAGAGGGAAAACGTGAATTGAAAAGGAAATAAGAAAACTCTTCGGGCGGTGACGGAAAATATTCAAATTTATTATGAATGTTAATCAAACCCATCGCGACATTTTCTACCCGAAACTCCCTGGTTTTTTCCTAACCGCACACCGACATACGAGATCAGATTATTCGCGTAAATTGAAACATACACGGGAAAAAAAGTCCGACTGCGATAGAGTAGACGTGCTAGATACGTTGTAGGCAATAATAACTCTAAAACAAAATAGACAGCGACCTTGCTCAATGTTCGTCCGGGCCTGGAACGGGATACGTGCGTGATTGTCGTTTTTTTTCTTCCCTTTCATTCGTTCCACGTCCTGATAATTCCTTAAAGGCTTCCGTCCTCTGCGCCCGCTACATAACCCCGCAAGGTTATTGACAACCGGCAAATTGCCAAGCGGGGGGGTATACAATAAAACGCGTAATCAAATGATCGATGTTTATCTAGTAGCCTAAAGAGCTCTAAATGAGACAGGTACAGAAGTACTGCCTAAACGCATGTCGGGGAAGGAATTAAGAAAGATTGAGCACGTTCTCACGCCGTTTTTAGTGTCCCCGTTATGCCTCTATGCTTTAATTACACGATCGTAATCAAGGCCTGCACAATAACCACCGGCGGCCATTAAACCCCACAGTCATTTTCAGAATTCGGTCATGGCTAGGTCGGAAAGACTAAAAGACTATGATCGAGCTAATTGGCAAGCTGTCGTATCTCTTAGAATTCGAGACGTTCTACATGGAGGTCAACTTGTGCGTGTCCGTGTACCGTAATAAACTGTAGAAAAGTTAGAAACTGAGCCCGCTGATTCGGAAATACTTCCAAACCGGAACGCAAAAAGTAGGTAAGTTACGGTTCGAAATCTTGGACGCGTTGTTATTTTAGTCACGTTGACGAACGAGGGGAAATGAAAGAGAGAGTTGTGATAAAAGCCTTTACAGGCGCATTAAAAGGGGAATTCCGACATCTTATCCGACTAGAGAATAGTTGAATCAATCGACTTACCCGTCACCATCAAACTCAAGATGGAGGCGACGACGAAGACGTCTTTAAGTAACGTTGAATGACGGGAAGACATCCTGAAAAGTGAGAGAAATAAAAAATATTAATGTAGACACGATAAAAGGACACATCCGCGATGAAACAGATAGTTCTTTTCTATCCAAATACACAGTAGCTAGGTTTTGACGTTTCGGGGAAGGAAAAAAAAAAAAAAAACTGTTTTTCACAAGAAGGCGCGAGTAGATCATAACGATTGCTAGTCACGACTTGTGCTGTAGACTATCGATCGTGAATGGAAACCATGTCTCCGGGCAACTCGCAACTAGCGACAGAGCTCCTGGCCTCAACCGACCGACCACAGCAAGAAATAAAAAAAAAAACTGATCACAAAAGGCGAAACTTTAAGAAGATTCAAGATCTGAAGGGCCATCACTCCTTGATGAAACGGCAGGAAATCGAGATTGTCACCAACCAAAGTTCTTTTTAAAAACATAAAATCTCGAAACGCGGTTGAAGTGAATTCTTACTTGAAATTGTAGAACAAATGAATGTGGCAACCGCTTTTTAAAAAAATGTATATCTTGCTTGTGTCAACTTAAGAATCAAATTACAACTATCCGTTTACGGACAAGAACGTAAAGTTACTGACAGTCGCCGACGATGGTAATAATTTTATAAGAAAGCGAAAGTAGAATACACGTGACGAGGTTCGTGGCCACTTCCTTGAACAGTTCGGCGATAACGGAACGACGACCTTGCCCCGAATTTGAATAACCGAACATGGACGCTTTTTACCTACGATAGAAATTTCTGCAAACTGTTAACGCCGTAGTTGCCATTCTAAACGAATTCCCATTTTTAAAATGGCCAAGCAATAAATAACGCAAAAGAGGAAACGCCGATTGACCTTTCTCTAACCTTGATTCGTATTTGTCGTTACTGGACAACGAGACAATTCCGGTGTTGGGTGAGAAATAAATCCAATCACTCAATTTCTTTCAAAAATAACGTAAGTCATTAAGAAGGTGATGGTCCAATGAGACTCGCGTTGTACACACAATTGAAAGGCTGTCGATGAAGGGCAATAAAAGAAAACAAATCAACCATAAATAGCGTAAGGCCTTTCACTTCCTAGCTCTCAGAAGAGTAATCACAATTGACTGGGGGGGGGGACAAAAAAAAAAAGTAAATACGAAGAAGAAAGAAAATAGCCCAATATTATGTTTTACTTTGCGTCGGCTATGCAATGCCTTTCGCAACTTGCTTTCGGTGACATTTGACAAACGTCTGAAACAGTAGACGACATCAGTGTAGTGCCATATCAAGACTTGACATTCGAATTTTCTTTTGGAGCTAGTGCAACTGAACTCGGTCGACCCATACATGGAGCCGACGATAATAGGACACACGTGAAGGCAAATAAATTTGGAATGTGTTGTGTCAAACACTACTTACTGGTTGTCTGCGAATATGTTCGGCTACCGAAGAAATACAGGCACAAAGTGGGAAAACCCAAACCGGGAATTGTACGGGGAAAAAAAAACCCAAAGAGAACTAGCGCAATTTTGTCTCTTGAAAGACAAATATTGGCGGACACACACACACAATAGGTGAAAAGAGCCGAAGGGAATTTTTCAGGTGAAAAAAAAAGGAAGAAAGCTTGTTTGGAAAGGATGGATCTAAAAGAGGAAAAACAACACACGGAATAAGGTTTGTTATGCTTTGAAAAAAATGTCTTTCGTTTTTCTTTGGTTGCTGGATAAAATTACGAATGGGGAGGGATCCAGCGGGGTGATGCGCCGGTGGACGTGGTTCAGCGTCGACTAGTTCTGCAACCGGCATTCGGGTCTGGTTTTAAGCCAGCGTGCGGATAGAATGGTAGGGAGAAAGGAGAGGATGAGAAAGAGGGAGCTAAGTGAGAATTGGGGGAAGGAGGGAGGAGCAAGAGAAAATAAAAGGTGCAGAGTGAGAGATTCCGGAAGGGAAATATGTAGAAGAGAAAACAGGGACAAGAGAGGAAGAAGGGGGGGTTGATATAAAAGGGAGGGAGAAAGAAGAGCGGTGTGGTATAACAACTAGACACTACATCTCCACCATGAACCCCTCCCCCCCCTTCGCCGTCCCACCAAAAATAAAAAAAAAAAAAAAAAAAAAGACGAACACATTGCTCTTTAAATCGGCCATTCCTCCTCCTAGTCTTTTGAGATATACACCGTAGAAGAATGGTTGATGGAAGATATGGCGGATAAAATATGCACAGGGATTGATACGGGAATAACTGAAGAAAAGGAAGAGGGGATGAAAAGACTCAACAAAGACTTATAGACCTACAACCAGTCGGGGCCAGTGGCTGAGGTCGTCTTCTTTAACTCTCTTCCCAAGGGTGACTAACGCAAGGTCAAAAGACTCTCGAGGATCCTCAGCATTAAATCGAAAATGTACAGCAACACCAAAACAAACCGATTCTCGATAACATTACAATAAATATATGGGTCGATGGCAAACGACGTACTCTTTAGGGGGTTAAATAACCAGGTGCAACCTTGACTTTATGGGACGCTTCATTCCTTTCCACCTTCACTCTCAGCCTAGGTGTAGCGCAAGGTTTCTCTCCTTCTAACGCTACCCAAGGCTCCTCCCCTTTCTCCTGTTGGGCATTTTCGAGATAATTGCATGGCCAAATGATCTTGCATGACATTCTGTCACCTCATGATTATCCCTCCCATTTGTGCGATAACGTTAAATCAACTTTTCGGCCAGAATCGCGTCCTGCCCACTCTTCACTGATATGTTCCACTGTTTCTTTATGATGAGTTCGACCGAATTACCTTAAAATGGCGCAATCCGAGTTGAAAAGGGGTTCGCACAACCAGAACATCAAATTCCAAATTTTCTTCGCAGTTGCTCACTTGCCACAGCCTCAAAAGGTGAGAACATTTCCGCTAACCCTGGATGCTTGCCGATGGTTTTTCCGGGACGATAATCTACGTGACAATTAAAAAACGTTAATAAAAACAAAATCTAAAAATGGAAACACTTGGTTTGAGTTTCACCTTAGTAATGAAGGCCTTTCATTTTTTTAAATTTCCTTTTCGTGATGTCTTTGTAGTCTGTGGATCTCGTTAATTATCTAGCCGGCAGCAACCTAGGTTAACCCGAAAAAAATCATATAAGGAAAAAAAAAAAAATCAGTACAGAATAATCTAAAAATGAACGTAATGTTGCCAAGGCTTCGCAAAATTACCCGACTCAATTGTACAAATCCAGGAATGACCACGGGCTATGGAGTTCAACCTGTTCTTAGAAAGCTATCGCGTAAAAGACACGATGTATTTAAAGCTTGCATTTGGTAAATTATAACGTTTTCTTTTTTCTTCTTCTTTCGGCATTCTTCTTTTATTTTTATAATGTTGGCTACTGAGCGGTGGAACCAGGCGGCGACTAGAACGGACTGGTACCTCCGCCAGTCTTCTACGGTTTTTCCCGGGTGCAATAGAATGAGCACTTACGGGTTTAAGTATAAACGGCGTCAAACAGGTGACGCCATACCTTTCAAGTCATTTTTGCAGAACAAGGGCAGCGATAATCCACGAAAGGCAACTGAAGCTTGACATCATGACATACGGGGATCGTATGGAAATATTTAACTTGGTCTGGTGCAACTACCATAAAACAAAAGAAGATTGCTTGGAAACAAATTTCACACGTTGGAGTGAGCTAGTGGCATACTTACGTAAATCGAGGCCGGTCAATTCGTTGTGTTGCGCTTACTAATAAAACGTTAATCCAAGTTATAATTCTTGCACCGTGTTGTACAGTATCCAACTTTTAATTACATTTACAAGCGAAGTCAACGGAAATGGAAGATTTTCATCTTATCAACGCATCATCCTCTGCTGTCGCTTCTTGTGTACAGAAAAAAAAAAGCAAATAAAAGAAAAACACAACAAAATTATTTTACAATAGCAATAAAATGACTTTACGACCTTGTAACAAAGAAAAAGGAATTATAATATAGTAAAACCTGCGTGCTGAAACATACCACGTGCTTGGTCACGATCTGCTCACGTCACTGCGTCTTGCTGCTAAATAAAAAAAAAAAATTGAATTCATTAGAAAACTGGCCAAGTGCAGTCGACATCAACCTTGATTTCTCTCTAGATAAAATTTAATTAAAAAAACAAAACAAAAAAGAAACCCATCTTTTCCCCATTATCCATTTCTTGAACCGTTTACTTTAAACTAGACCTTTAAAACAAATCTTATTCTTGTTTGAGAAAAGGCAACCGGTTGATTCTACTTCAATAACGTAAGCCTACAAGGAAAGACAAATAAAATGATTTACGAAAAATAAGGACAAGGATAAATGTCACACATTGCTCCATGGATGGAGCAGCGTATTAGCCGAAGGCTGAAATGGCGCGTGACATTGTCCGAAAGTATACTCATCATCAGTCAGTCAGTTTTGAAAGGGTGGGCTTCTCCCGCCGGGAGGGCATCTAGATCCCGTGACAAAGCATCATCCCAACGTTAAAACAAATACTGGCCCGCTCGTGGCCATGGGAATGACGTGGAAGGGCAACAGCAAAGCCTTCACGAAAACGGAGAAAAATAAAATGTCAAACTAGGGCGATGGGAACGAAGAGACACGATGAAACGAATTACGAAAAAACGAAAACAAAAGAAAAGAATTTTGATTTTTTTCGCAGTACGCCGTCGCTCATTAGATTCTACCTTAAGTTTCTACATCACCGACAACGTGAGTTTGAAAACCGTAACTCGCGCTTCAGCCGGTAATATCCGGATCGTATTGTGTCGATTAAACGATCAAGGACCCCAACGAACGGCACAAGGGATCGACGCAATATGATACATCGTTATGGATGAGCGCTCCATTGCCATTTCGGCACTCTCCGGGTGATGATGTACAAGTCACTTAAACAACTTAGGCCGTCCTAACAGAGTGAGACTCACATGAACCTATGAGAGAAAAACGATTAATTATTAGGAGACATGATTCGTATATTTCATTTGTAAGTACGCAGTTGTCTACGCACAAACCTGCGTCAATTTATGTCTCATAAAATATTATGCAATCTTCCTGCTATTACATAATAACAGAACGAGCCTATTCATCGCCTAATGAAAATAAAGCTTCGCGCCGTTGATACTATGAAACTCGATTATTTACAGCATTTTAAGTTACTTTGTGCCAATCATTTGTTAACCCTTTTTGTACGCTAGAGGGGAAACTGTAAGTCATTGCACGCGTCAGAAACGTGACCCAGATACTACAGAGTAATAGTCTGTGTTTTGCGACGACCTCCTGATGACACCTGCATCAAAATTCTACGCATCAATGCAATATGATTCTTACGTCAATCAAATGCGGATATTTTGCTGGCGAAACGAAACTCAATTAAAAAATTTACAAACATGACGTGAGAAAAACAATTAAACGTATGGTAAAAATAAACATCCTGTTGCATATTTCAGAGCAAAACAGTTGACATTCTCCATGGCAATATACGTGATGACGAATTTGGTGACCCATAGTCTGACATGACTGTGTGCACCATGTCATTGAATCAGGTGTTCCTTACAAACAAGCGTTTTCTATGCTAGTCGTTCAAAATAAACGTGTCCAAAATGACAACATGTGAATACGTCTAGAAAAGTTGTTTTTTTTTAAATTGAAATGAGAGAGAATTTCACAATACTTTGCCGTAAAAGACATTCAACTCGCTGCGACTAGCCTGTTTAAACCAACTCAGCACGTCTAACATTCTGCTCATCCGCAATAATTACCGAGTTGCACAAACAAGACGAATTAGTGATTGCACAAACAAGAACATTATCATCACGTGGCTTACTTCACGCTTAGCCTTTTCATAAATTTCAAAAACAAGGAATACATCAGATGAAGGTTGATAATACTAAAACACGACCAGCATTCCTACCGTAATTGGATTAAGGAATTGAAAATGTTGGTAACTGTCACACCAAGAACCTGTAACATTCATGTGATCTTTTCTGTTTGAAGGATTCCATTGAACGACACGTTGCCTCCCAGCCCACTTAGAAAATAAACATGTTTGATCTCAACAGTGATTCCGTTCGTTAAACCGAAAGAATCTCCCATCTGAAACTAAAAAAAAAACTACTAGAACTTACGGCAACGCATTTTAAGTGGATGCAAAGGTCTTTAAAGAAAAAAGATCGAACCCAAAGATATTTTGCTCAAAGGTTATTCCCTATTTCAATCTCTTAACGAGATGATGCTAAAGGCGATCGATAACGATCGACTGACCGTATTTTTTTAGCACTTTGGACGAAAAATTAAAGAAAGACTTGCCAATTCGTCTCCAGTCGTGCTCGAGGGTTTAGCAAATAGAACTGTGAGAGAGACACATTGGAGTGCAGCCTCTCGTGGTTGTTTGTTTATTCCATCGTCATCGGGAAGTTGAAATCATCGACCGAGTGCTCGATCTATACTACAAAAAATAAAAGATAGAAAATAAAACGGTTAGAATCGAATTAAAAGAGGCCGATCAAATGACACGTCAGACATCAGCTATGGAACAACGGTTGGGTGACTAACTAACGCAGTTTCTTGTGCTGTGCAAAAGTATGCCAAGTATGTCTAATTTCACTAACAACATAGAAGAAAAATGCTTTTCTAAGCATAAAAACAAGATTAAGGTGGCCGGGAAATAGTCTGTCCCTATTACAATTTTGCGCAGAGTTTTATTGTAATGATCTCTTTGTTGCTTAGTAAAACGCAAATATCTAGAAAATGTCATTACACGCTTCTCTCCTGTAGGTTTAATCGTTTTACACTTTCTCATTACCCAGTCTGATTAAATGCGTTTGTCCATAACTCTTTTTTTTTTTCCTCCTTTGTGTCTACGTGGCTCCGACCAACTTTTAAATCAATAATTTCCTTATAGAAAAGTAAAAATGTTTCTTTTTTCGGTTATTAATTTTATTCATAAAAAAGCGCAATGCTAAAAAACGGGGGTCGTTCTTAAGGCTGGCTCACGCAAGTTAAAAAGGGGATAGTCGTAAGTGGGATTTCATTAATTGTGTCGAATTTTATACGAATGTATCACCTGATCCTACTACGTGCTGCCCTTTAGCTTATCGGGATCCATTTCCCTCTTATCCAAGTATCCACCGCGTACGTGACACCGTAATGAAATTACCGTGACACGTAGGACAAGACAGATGACGGGGAGAACGACTGTCATTTGCAAGAGCACCGATCAGCCGCGATTTTCGAGTGTGTCGATGACACTGTACTCTCTATTGCATCCACACTGTATCGACTGTTAATCGATAAGCATTACAATAGAAGCGAGGACGTCCTAATTGAATAAACAATCCGTTCTCAACCTTTGTATCTTTACTATGTTTTCTTTAGTCAGTCGTCCAGAATGCAACCTAATAACAACGAAATCGAAAACAGCAATTAAACAATCGATGTTGTGGAAAACCCATTAAATTCCCCGCCATACCACGACCGCAATCCAACCAGCTTCTCGGATTCATGACGACGGATCGATAAAGATCGATCGATGGTGCTGTTGGATGAATGTCGCATAATGAGCTCTTATGACGACATAAAGGCTTCTATTTACTGTCACATTACACTATAGACTAGGGCCTCTTTCGCTTGCAAAGAATGAAGACGAGTATACGTATTACGTACGTACAATCCCTTTAGTTAGGCAAATCGTAGATTCCCTTTTGAATCCCGATAACTCAATTGAAAATAATTTTGAAATTGGCAGTAATATCTTTAAAGATGTTATTTTAAGCAAGCGATTTTCCAATTGGTTTTTGGAACGAAAAGTTTCCACCTGACGGTAGAAACGAGTTTGTTAACGGCTATATAGAAGTGAATGATCATAAAGAAAGAAATTTCGGCTAAAACGTTCCTTTGTAATACCCAAATACGATGCCACGAATTTGAGAGAAGTTAAATGGATAATGATATGGCGTGAAACGTGGATCGATAGAACAAAAACATTAGGGGAGAAAGTGCTTGGTAATCAAAAGCGATGTAGAGATCGATGTGCATTCGGCAGAAAATTGCTGCTTCGGGTTAGTTCTAAACGATTTGTTGAGCTTTTTCCCCGATTACAAGATTACTGCATTTCGTGTCAAATATATTCAGTTTCTTTCTAACACTAATTTCCCTTGGTCCCGTCAATCAGACGGGACATTCGACAGTTGGATTGTTCCAGATCGGAGGTATGCACGTTGCATGGGCGATAGAAATAAATTGAATCGTGCGTTCAACCATCTCAATTGCTTCTACTATCGGAATTGCCTATTGCAGAAGAAACGATACAAATGTTGGATCTTCGAAAATGAAGAGCCTCCAACGTACATCGATCTTCAGAAAGAAATTGAGCAAGCCCATTTTCATGTGCTTTTTAAAAGACATGCGATTGAACAAGAGACCCCAAATTTTATGGTAATGGCTTCTTTATCAGCACCTAAATCATGCTCACATGCAACAGTGAGAAATATAATAAAGGTTTTGGTGAAGTCATTCACATCTAAAAGCCAAGAACATATACTTGCATCACTCCAATTTGTTTGATGAGTGATAATATTTTCATTCCCGAGTATATTATTACTTTTATGAGAGGAGATAATTTAAAGATGGCTTACTATTCATTTTTGCTGATTCATCATGATGTATCCCAGCAAGGTATAATACTTGAAAGTTCAGATATAATCATGTCCATGAACGTAAACTTTATAATAAAAATACTTGTCATTACAACTTTATCAACTTACATCCTGGCACACAATAACTAACCTTCTTGTAATATAACAATGCAATCTAAAGTTTTAGCACAAGAGATGGAGGTGATGACCTCATCAGGTTGCCCAACCAGCAAATCATAAAATAATAGTCATTAATCTTGAATAGCACTCTGTGATGCACTAACTTTTACTCAATTTGTACCATATAAGCTAAAATTCATTAAACAAGGACACGTTCTCTACAATAATTTTACAATATCATGAACTTACGGCAACTGAAAGAACAAAACAAAAAGGTGCCATGTACCTCAAATCAAAGTATCGGTGATTGGAAGTTCAAACCAAGGAATAGACATCTTGGTACAACACAACGTTGCCACTGATTTTCCCATCGATTAAAAAAGCGTACCAGAAAGTTGTTTGCTTGCTTTTCCTTCAGTCATAATTTAGTATTTCAAATCTATGACTCTTCTCGCTTAAAAGAAAAAAAATTAAATGAAGTATCAAAATTGATAACGACGGGTACGATTAACAAACATGCCAAATATGACGGTCCCTTCGGGAATTTGGGTTTCTGCTCTTGAAATAAGTGGAATCAGTGTATTGAGGATGAGAATCAACGGACGATTATAAATACGTCAAGATCAGGCATACAAGCAGAGACAGATTTCAGTGTGCAGAATATACCTTGAGCATACAAAAAAAAATCGAATATATAACGCCCTAAAACTAGGGGAAAGAACGTGAGAAAGAAGATCAATAGAGCGAATCGGATTGAGGGGCAAAAGAGTTTTTTCTTTCAGCAACAAGTTGAACGTCATAATCAATAATATACGAAGAAAAATTGTGAACGAAAGCGAGAACATACCGGTTCCTTCCAACATACAAGCTTCTAACAGTGAATAAACAACAACATGAGAACGAGGAGATTGAATCTTTTCAAAGGCACTAAATTGCACGCTGTTATTTTCTTCTTCAAGAAGAGTTCATCATAGACAAAAGGAGGCAAATTCTAAACTCTTACTCTGCGTTTCTAGGAAAGAGGACATTAAGAAGAGTACGAAAAAAAAAAACAACAATTATTTTTGTTTGTGGCTTGGATTATCAGAAACTTTCAACAAATGATGCGGGAAACAAACCCGTCTTCCCTGTGCGGTGCAAAGTTCCCTTATACCAGCCATCGTCTCTTTTTTTGTGCACATAAACTATGTCACCGATACGCAGCTCCAACTCATACTCGCTGTTGGGTGGATACGGCGTGATGCAGCGAAACCTAAATTGACCACAGATGTTTTTCCTTTATAGTTTGACATCTCATACAAAAACTACCACTTGACGTACCTCTCACTCACGACGGGCGAAACGGGGCTTCTCACTCTCTTGTCTCGAGGGGTCACAATTGCAACGGAAGCCGCAGCCATCGCCTCGTGACTTGAGGCGCTAGTGGGGGTCGTCGCTGAAATGGAACGAGAGAACACCGACATGTTGCCCGAAGCGGGGATGATGTTGGGTCGGTGTTTGTTAGAGCGGAGCCGTTGCGAGCCTCCCATTGAGTGCCTTCCTTTTTCCTGTGATTTGGTTTCCGTTTCGCGTTCTAAGCGTTCCGGGCCTGGAAAAACTTGCAACAGCTGGCTCGGACACGACCCGGATCTGCATTCAAACACACAAGATTTCGATTAAGATTGAAGGTAAAACTAGGGATGGAAAAATTTCATAAAGCTAATAGAAAAATGGCAAACCTAATGTGCACCGGAGCTGCAGTCGGAGTATTACTACCTGTCTTGGAGACAGATGTATTAAAACCATCTTCAAAAACCGGATTGTCAATCGAGTATGGATGAAGTAGTGGAGGCGAAGATTTCTTACGACATGTGAATCTTTTCATCAAACTGACGCTCGCTTTTTCTTTGTCTTTCTTTTCTGGCTGAATTGGTGTGCTGGCCGGCTCAACTCCAACCGCTACTCCACCTCCTCCTATGGCTACATTGGGAGGTGGACTGATTAGCGTTGTGGCCCGCGGAGATAGCGCCGGAGCGGGAGCAGGAGTTGTAGCTAATCGTGCAACTACCGCCGCAGGAACTGATGCCGAGCTGGATGTACTTCCAGATATGGTCGACATGGGTTTATAGCCTTGTGACGATAATATAGGACTCATGACGGAACCGCTATTCTGTGCAGCTGGACTCAAGGCTCGCGGAGGGAGTTTTGGAGGCGGATGGACTACACTAGCCTGAATGTTGGACCGAGTAGACGTCATAACCTGAGGAGCAATTGGCGCGGGAGGAGGAGGATTAGACTGAGGATGTGGCTGTGACCGGACAACCTGAACGTAGTTGCCAGGGAAAACTCCAATCTTCTGTGTGCGAACGCTGGACCCTTTAAACCAGCCATCTTGGCATTTTTCACTGACGGTATACAGAGCACCTTTCCGGAGTTCTAATTCGTCAGCTTTCTGAGGCTTGTATGGATACAGGGCAATATAGAGGGCCGGGGGAGTCATAAATGATGGTGGACCAGACGGAGGAGGTGAGCTAACACCCGGAACCTAAGGGGAAAAAAATAATATTATAATAATAAATAATATAATATGATTGTGTTTATGAAAACTCACCAGAGGCTGAAGTTCGCTTTCCGATGAGCTAACCGCAAGACCTCGATGGCGGGTTGATATTTCTATAGATCGGCGGTTGAACTGAGTTGGATGTGTTTGCTGGTTTACGTTTAGACTAAAACGCTTTTCACGCGGTACAACACGATTTACGCTTGATGTTACGCTTGATGGGGACGAATCTGAACTCGTAGTCGCTGGGGTAGTTGACGGGGAAGACGTTGAAACTGAATTTGTCATACTGTTCAGTGAATTTTGAAGATTGTCTGTGACGGGTAAAGCTGGAGCTGAACGTGATGGTCCAGGTTGAAAATTCGTAGATATTTTCATCAGTAGCTTAGCGGCGCTGTTCATTTCGACAAACGAAATAGGAAATATACCAATTCGTTCGGTGAGTCTTCCTTCAGCCCAGTTCTCATCAACTCTTCGAATAACCGTCACCACGGCCCCTTTGTTAAACGTCAGGCAATCTTTTTCGTCTTCAGCAGTCATCTTGAAATCGTACAATGCAACGCATTGGGGTACAGTTGCATTGGGTAGAGGGGTTAGAACTTGGACATAAGAGGCTGGGAAGAAACCTTGGCTTAAATTTTTCTCACCATGGTACCAATTGGCATCAACTCTCTTCTTTAGAATAATGATGTCACCTTTCTTGAAGCCCAGATCTCCTGGTTCTTGGGGCATGTAATCATACAATGCTTTGGCACATGGCTGATGTAGGGATACAGAGTTTTTTGGTGCAGATTCTATCTTCCCATGTACATCAGGATGAATCTTGGGATGTTGTTGTTGCTGCTGTTGAGGAAGAACACATGCAATTGGTATGTTTGTATTGTGAGAGGTTTCTTGTGTCTGAGGTTGGATTGCTATTGGAGTATCTCCAGCAAGTTTTGTTCTAGGAACGTTTTTCATCCCTTCCAAAATCCTCATGAGCAGTACATTGGGTGGTAGGTCTTCCAGTTTTGTTGTAACAAGGACTCTGCATTCCGGACATCTTAATTCTTTCTGGGTGGTAATGATTTCTTCTAAACATTTCTTGCAAAATGTGTGCTGGCAGGGCAGGACACGGCTGGAAATGTCTAAACGTTCTAGGCATACAGAGCATTCCAGCAGGTCATTCAACATCCATTCTTCCATTGTAGAAAACCTTCAAGAAGAAATATCTTCAGTTATTACCAGGTCATTTTTTTTTTGCTCAAACCCGGCTGAATGCTCGAAAAAGCTCGTGAGCGTAAACTGCCAAGATAAATATAGCTGCCCAGCCCATGAGAAGAAACCAACTCTCATAACAAACACTCCATCTTAAGATCTAATTCTTGTGTAGTACAAACGTAAATTATCGCACAAAATACAAAACTAATTCCCATTTAACGTACACTTGCAGCCACAGTTGATTACGAGACGCTAAAACAAAGGTAGCGAAATGACGGTTTCACGTATTTCTCTTCTTCCTTTACCGGAAGTCTTTTTTTTCCAGTGCATTCCGGCCATCTAGCGGCAAACGCGCCAAGCTTGGACATCCGGAATTGATTTTCCCCTCCCCCAATTCTGTTACAACAATATACCCTACGGCTTTAACATATTGAGCTATTTTCTCATGAAATTTTTTTGAGTACTTACCGGTTTCTTATGGGAACGGATGGACTTGCCGGTTAGTACGATACGTAATCAGAGAGCAGATTTTAGACTGAAACGTACTTTTCATAATGGTGGTAGTTATTAAAGAATTTATACCGTAAAACATCCTGCTCGTGATAACAGCAGTCTAGACCTGAAAGAACGTCATCAAATGCTAACGTACAAATTCTTCAATTATCACAACAATTTTTTTATTGCAGTATTAACTTTAATACTGTTATCACTTTTACTATATGAACCTGGGTTTTTTTCCCCTAATCTTTGTACAGCAGCGCGCACGTGAATCTCATGCCTCGAAATTGACACTTAGGGCCTAAGTTACATTGTATAACGCGTCAAAGTAAACAGCAAAATAGCGAACAGCTAAACTGGAAAACACATATCTTTAGAACAAAGTCTAGGTAAGGAACGTATTGAACGCAAACAGCCACAAAAAATAACTGAGATAAATGAAATAAAATTAACAGACTAGGACTTATAAAAAAAAACCCAAACGCAAAATACTCTAGGCTGTTCTGTTAAATTGACACCCGTTATACTTAATGATAAGTCTATACTTCACGTGGCAGATGGTTTCCTAGCTGGAGGTTTGAATTTTTTTCGAACAAGCGGTGATGCACATCCGTTCCAAGGTGACAAGGCAGGTGGCTCCGGATATTTCTCCAGAAGTCTTGCACGGTTTATTGTGAGATTCGATGATGTGGGCGTTTCATTCTTTTTACCATTAGTAGAGCAGACGACACCGGTGGGAGTAAACATTCCACCTCTCCCAGACGCTTCCTTTCCGTATCTCGGTGTGGCTTGCTGAGGAGTGGCGTTTCCCAAAAGAACGTCCACCTGCCCTTCGGCTTCAGTCACGCAGCCATTTGGATCCTTTACTGATTGCTTAAGGTCTTGAAGTGCGGTGTCCAAATGCTTGAGTGCGGGTCTGAAAACGTGAGCTTTAAATTAACGCTAACTGAATAATACAAATATCTTATCTATAAGTGTACCGACCTGGAACTGACCAATGTGCCTTCATAAATAAACGCAAATTGAAGCTTAGAAGCGGTCCTACAGGCCGTTGCCCTCCACTGCAAATTTGAAAAGGCCAAGAAAGATCCGACAACAATGACGTCGGCTAGGGCATAATCTTCTAGACTCCCCCAACATTTCACGCCAAAATAAGTCGTCCCTATAGATAACACAACTTATGAAAGAAACAATACGAAGTTTGACCATTATTTAATTTAAAAGTTACCGTCTGAAAGTATTGCTGTTTGAAACGGACCTTTGCTTTGTTGTTGACCAACATAAACCACTAGCCCTACGATATCCAACTCATTAAACATTGGCTTGAAGCCAAGTTGGTTTGCTGTAGAAAAAGGTATGACACTCCTCGCCAAACTTTGGAGGAGCTAAAACGTAAAAACGACAAGATGAGACTCAAATTAACTAGTATACGAATTAGAGTCTCTTTACAGGAGTGTCGGTCGTCTGCTTCACATCGCTCCACAAAGTGTTCTTCATAGCGTTGAGCTGCAGTTCCCCGAATCGCAAACCCGCAGCATTGACATTGTACAAACGGTATGCTCGTCCCTCCCTCAAGTGATGCTGCAGTTCTTCGGTGGGCCTCCAAATGGAAACGATTGCAGAATTAGAACTAGTGGCACGGGCATCAATTACGCGTATCTTAAGCATTGGCACTCCTTCTACCTATCAGTAGAACAACGATAAAATACTTTTGAACTCGTGTGAGCATAAATAATAATTTTTTTGTACCGATTTCATGTTCATCTGCATTCGTTTCTGAGCTTCGGCAAGAATCCGAGATCGCTTTTCTTCGTCTGTTAGATTGATTCCTTTCTTATGACGGCGATCACCATCAGCTCTCGATCGCTTCCTTTCTTGTTCATCTTCTTCTCGCTCAATGTCCTCTACAACTTTTTCCATCATACGCTCGTAGCGTACTGCTGCGCTTTCTGTTATTCGCCTGTACTGTCGCTCGCCACGAAATATCGTTTTGCCTTAAAACATGAGACGAACAATCTCAATACAATGAAAAATATAAAATTAAAAAAGAAAGCACTTAAGATTACCATCTGGTGCCTTCTCCATGTATGTCACGGGATATACCCGGATGATATGAACTCGAATATGGGAGATGACACCTCCATCAGGGAGAATGGAGGCTAACGCGATTGGAAATGGTAAGGGTTTGGAATAAAATCCCAATTTGGAATCCCAACGTGCACGCCGTGTTGAGTTTGCTGATATCTACTTTGAAAATAACGTCAATTCCACGTCAGCGTTAATTGCAAAGACCAACGACTTTGCTTTACCTTCAAGTAGGTATCAGAACCCTTTTCTAGGGGAGCGGATGGACCAGGCGACACGAGTTCGGCGCCAGAAATTACTAGTTTAACACCAGCGAATATTTTGTTCTTTTCGATAAGTTGCTGCATTGCGGAATCACAGTGGGCTTCTATGCTGTACCATCCGTCGGTCAACTCCAAAATTGTAGGGGATCGGATTTCGACCACACAGAGTATCATCGTTTTTGCCGCAGTATCATCCTAGAGACAAAAGACAATAAAAAATAAATAAATAAACAAAAAATAATAATAATAAATTAAAATTAAAATAAAAACGAAATAAAAAATAGAAAAAATAAATTTCAATATCTATCGGGATGGGGTGTCTATGCGGTAGGCAAACCTGCTCGATAATGCGTCGAAGGGAAGACCTTTGGCAATGGTCGATTTCTTTGTCATAACGATATTTTAACTGTTCAAGTACGTTAGACAGTGTTAGTCCTTCCCGAGCAAAAAGAGATGGCATCCTTAGCTCCATAGAAGCAAGCTTCCAGACGATCCAGCGATAATGGTTGCGTATTCATTCCCAGCTGATAAGAGTTGGATCAACGTTCTCCGAGGCAAGCAAACTTGCTCCAATCTCCTCGCAACCAATGGTATTCTCATCACTAAATATTACCAAAAATTCGCCTGTAAAGGAACAGAACGATAACGCATTATGATTTATAAGAAAAATGTTTGTTATTAGAATTTACCAATTTGCATTCCTTTAGAATTTTCTAGACAATCATCAATCGGGAAATGATCCCAAGCACAAAAATTAAATGATGAAGCATTTGAAGCTCGGACGAGGCAGACTGACGTTAACACACCATGATCTTCTAACAGTTTGTATGGAGGTAACATCTCCGGTAATGAACATTTACCAATCAACTCTCTCCACGTTTTCTTCGGAACAATTTCATCTTTCTTTAGTCGATAGAGGTACCCCGCTTTTATTGAGGATTTTATGGATTTCGATTGTTTACATTGGATGAGCGACATTTGTTCTTGACGAGCAATCCTTCTTAAAGCTCTTATCTTTGCTGACACAGCGGAAGATTCAAATGCCGACGGGGTTCCTGAGATAGGCGTTCGAGATAGCTGTTTTTGAGGGCTATGAGTGATATTGTTTCTCTTCTTTGTTCTTTTCGTCTTTTTGCCAATAGTTGGCGATGACACCCAGTAATCATCACAATCGTTGTCATTTTTATCTTCGACTTTGGTTTTCTGATCGGTATTTTCATTTTTCACAGATAAACAAGGTGCACTAGAGTTCGGATTCAGCTTATCTGTATGCTCTCTTTCTTCGATTGTATTATGGATGTCTTCCACCAAAAGATTTTCTTCGAAAATTTTACGAGCTCTACACAATGACGACTCAGATATTTTTACGTCTTTTCCGCTCGCAGTGTTAAATCCAACGGTCAGCGGAACTTGAAGTGGGATAGCATGGTTATTTTCGACCAACGGAAATGTTGATTTAAGAGCAGGCATTAATTTCTTGGGAGCTTTGAACGAAGTTCTGGACCGCATCTTGAAACACACTGAAGAAGCTGATGTTTGTTTGGAGTCAACTGTGGATTTTTCAATGACATCTGATACACGACATAATTGTGCTTGCGAATCTACGCTATTTTCTTCTTCAATGTTTGTTCCATAAACATCATCTAGCAGCGCTTGACCTCGAGCAACAGCTTCTTTCGACACGACTATATTTTTGCCAATGGCCATGCTGAAACTAGCCAGAGGAACGTCAATAGGTTCTGTATCACAAGTCTTGAAACTCAGAGAAAAAAGACCTGGATTGTGCAATCGACTT
Source organism: Daphnia magna (assembly GCF_020631705.1). Lineage (NCBI taxonomy): Eukaryota > Metazoa > Arthropoda > Branchiopoda > Diplostraca > Daphniidae > Daphnia > Daphnia magna. Next base: position 4,150,149 of record NC_059189.1, on the reverse strand, counting down.
TTCGGAAACGGCGACTTTTTTGCCGCTTGCAGTACTGAATCCAACAGTTTTGGGATATGTGGGAGCATATGACGGCGTAGCTTCGCTGACTTCGGAAAACATACTTTGGCCCCTGTTCATTGCTTCTTCAGAAACTGCAAGGAGCTTTCCATTTGCGGTACTGAAGCCTATCGTTAATGGGATTGATGCATCATTGGAACTGCATAGCAATGTTTGATCACAGTTCCAAACTTTTTTCGGAACCCCTCCGCCACAGGAATCGTTGAGCTTTTGATAGTTTTCACGCTTATTTGGATTAATTGTAAAGTTGGAATCACCATTGGCGATTTCTTCAAGTTTAGCTCTTGCCTGATCCATAGCTGTTTCTGAGATGGTGAGTTTTTTACCCCCGGCAGTGCTGAACCCAACCAGTTCCGGATATTCGGTTACAACAGACAATTGAGTTTCATCGACGAAGTTGTTTAAGGTTTGGCCCTTAGCTTCGCCAGAAGAAAGACCATCCTTGGCTTTGGCCTTATTGAACCCTGTCACCTGTGAGTTGTCATGGTTATTTTCGTGTAAAATTTTGCTGCAATTCCAAGCTTGTTCAGGAAACTTCTTTTCCATTAGATATACTGAAGTTGGTTTTAATCGATCGGTTTGGTAGTGGCATTCTATATTCTCTGTCAAACTCTTCTAATTTACATCTTGGTTGATCTATCTTGGAGTATGTTCCTTTTTCCCAGTCGGCAGTGCTGAACCCAACAGATTCTGATGTAATTTGTGGGGCAACAGTTCCGCAGTATTTTTGTCTTATACACGACGATGGTGCCTGGATAGTTTCGACGTTGATATTTGTTTGGGTAATCGTTTCAACTTCATCGGTTTCGATTTGAAACGGGCCATGTAAGTTGTTCTCAAATAGGCGCTTTGAAGTCCCCAAGAGGCACGGTGAAGAAACTTCAGAATTGCTAATGGACAACTTACGAGGTTCAGTAGCTTCTTTTTGCTGAAGGTTGCTATAGTGCGACGTGTGATATGAAATGTCCTTGTGACCCTTAATCAAACTGTCATGTGAAAAATCAAGACTCTTTCTAACTTCTTTAACATTTTTCTGCCACTTTTTTTCAACAAGAGCACTAGGGGATAACTCTTTTGCCACTGTTGCTCCAGACTGTTGTTGTTTCAAGTATTTAATTGGATTTGCCATCTGGGATTTTCCAACAATTTTTATGTAAATCGGCTCAGGATAAATAAACTTTGAGACAGGTTTGTTCAGAAGTTTGAGCAAGTCTTCTGCATTTAAGTAAGCATTCTTCTTCCTCGCTTTCTAAATTAGATATTCTTTCAGAAGAATGTGTTCTCTCCGTCAACTTAATTGAACTATTCACATCATTTTCTATGGATGAATTTTTCTCCTCATTGTGGAATAAGTGACATGGCTGCAAAAGCTAAAAAAAAATAAAATAATCAATCAAAATAAACAAAGTTGTTTAACAAATACCTTTGATTTGTTTTCAAGCATTTTTTGTACATCAAGCTTTATTATTCCTGGAATACTCAAGTTATTATTTGGGGGAGTTTCCATGGTAGCTGACCAAGAAACATCAAGTTCTTGATTGATGCCCAAACTCTCTATTAGAGCTGGAGTGCCTTTACAAGCAGAGGCTGGAGCATTTAAATCTGGAGTAGTTGCATGGAAGACTGGGCTCCATATTGGAAATTTAGGGTTCACAGGAGTGCGGAAGGCGTTTGTGGCTACGCGATCGGGCGTAGTCTCAAGATTGTCATGGTTCATTTGACTACTTGTAGCTTAAATGAGCTACAAAGCAGTGCTTGCCCTTGAATCAATAGCTCATAGTAATTACCCAAAACACTGTTGCACAAAGAAATACTTTATCCCCTAAGTAGGTGGACTTCTAATTCAATGTACTCTTTGTTATGCAGATTTATTTATAAGAGAACTACAATGGTAGTGATAGCGTACGTACCACAAAAGATTCCCGCTTAATGGCCTATTAGTCTTTTTGTTTCTCTCACGCAACAATTATCTGACTTCGAACTCAATTCAAAACACGTCTGGACAAGGAAGTAGTTGTTGATTGCCAGATCAAAACACAATATAGTCTCGATTCTAGATCCAGATCAAATCGTAATATTTCATTTATCATAAATTTATACCTCAAGAATTTTTTATTAAAATTTTATTTTTTCGCAAAAAAAAAAGTGAAAACATGAATTACATTCGGTGGCCACTGTGACTGTGAAGGCGGTTGTTTGTTTGTGGCATTTAGTCGTAATACCTCCCGGAGGCCCAAATAGAAAAACGAAAACACGTGTTGAAAGCTTGTCGAAAGCTGAAGTTTACAACTTGGAATATTTTCAACTATTTCTACGTATTTAAACGTTATTTCTTCTCAATTTTAGTTGTATAAGAGTCCATGCAGTACGACGGCTCAGTGAGTTCCATTAGGTAGGTATTGGCTGAAAGTGTTCCTTTAGGGGGTTTTTTCCCTACACTTTATAGGAGATCTCTATGCATACTCTGTATTCAACAGCTTTTATTTGTTTATATTTTTTACCCACTATCTACTGAAACCAAAGTTTTTAATCCAGTTCAAAATCTGGCTTTTCACAAAATAATTACTAGCTTTCACTATCTGTTGTTGCCTGGAATCAGTTTTATATCCAAATTGTATTTTTTACAGGGCTGTTCAGAAGTGTCTTACTCCCAAAGATAGTCTCTGGATTTCCCAGAACGGCTCAACACTCAGTGGATTGGTAAAGTCTTCGGAGATGTCTCTCTCTACTGAAAGCCAGTTGGAGCTTGAAACTCACCATTCAAGCACAATATTTTGTGACATGATGTCCCCTGATGAATGGAAGAGTTCACTTCCTTTGGTTTTTCAGCAAAATGGGGCTTGTTCAATAGCCAATTCACCAACATCTCCATCAAATTCAATAGAAGACCTTGTTTTAGAACTTGAAAATAGCAGTCAGGATGTTGATTTGGGAAGCCCGTTTGCAGGCTGCCCTGGTAAATTTGTATATGTTTTATTGTTTTAAGGATGTGATGCATTTTTAATTCTTCTTATTAACAATTCTCTGTAGACAATCTGCTGTTCAAAGTATCCTCAACAGATAAATATGAGGAAGACGAATTAGTTTGCAATATGGATACTGATGCAAATGATATGCTGTATGAAATGATGGAGACTGAGAAAGAGATTGGTAATGCATGGACAAAAAAAATTAAAGATTGATTTCATTAAATCTAATGTATCGTTTATAAAGATCCCTGCACGAAAATTCCACTACAAAACGATAAGCCACAATCTCTTGTAGAGAATCGGTGCGGAACTTGAAGCAGAAGAAATAGGAAATCGACAAAAATCTTCAGATCCCCTTTCCACATTTTTACAGTTAGTTGATAAGAGCAAGTCAGGTCAAGTTCCTGCTCAAGTGACGCATCTCACAGCTACACGAGAACCACAGTTTGGGGCAACCGAAAATGCATCGATATCTGAGAAAGAGAAAAAAGAAGCTTCCCTTCAACGTCTGACTAGCCGACTAGCGAACGTTATCCATTGTAACAGCCCGGATAACGCCAACATCCTGCAGAAAGTAAAAATCCTAAAGAATCACGCGTCGTTTATGTTATTCTCAGTTGTCCGTGTTTCCCTTTAGGCCACTTCCACCATTTCGACATTGCGTCAGCAGGCTTGCGATTTGATGTCGACTTACTCTCAACTAAAGTTTCAAAACGATGAACTTATTCAGAAACAGCAACAGTTACATTCCGGTACCTATTGTTAACGAAAACTAGGTGCAAATGTAATCTGTGTTTAATGTGTTTATTTAATTAGAACAATTCTTAGGTGAATCAAGTGAAACTCTGAGTGGTTGCCCTTTGATCATTGAGGTGCTTATTCCATCCCGTGGTGCAAAAAAAGCCTTCGATTCAGCACCCCTTTACCATCATATTCCTATAGAAGACGGTCAAATACCTATCACTTCTGGAGACGAGTCTTTTTCCATGGCGGATGATATATTAGAAGAACCTTATGAGGAACAATATGGTATACATAATACAATATACAAAATGAAATCCAACAATAAAATGAAAAATTTGTCTTGCAGATGCCCAAACTCATTTGCGTCTCGTGCCGTCGAAGGCAAACCCCTGCAAAAATAAGAAACTTCCTTGTCAATTGGGATGTATTTGTTCCAGTCTAGAGGCCGGTAAGCTTCCCATCGAACATTGCAAAAATCCAAGTTGTATGCTGGAATCCAGGTGTACCCAACCACATGATCCTTCACATACTTCCAATATCGTATTCCCAATCACAAAAGAGAGAAGGACTGCTGACATCGAGGAAGGTAAACGGGAGTCGAACCTAAACCCGGAATCTATCTCAACGAGAAGGCGTTCTAGAACCACGAAAGTGTCAGAATTGCGTTCCAGTGGATCTTCGTCTAAAAATAAAATTCCACTCGTAAAAATGGAGCGTCGCAGTCGTGAAAGACCTAAAAAGAATGTGATTTTTCTCAATGATCCCAAAATTGATCCTAAGGATCCAAAATTGTTAAACGATTGTAATGTTTGTCTGGTTAAGTTAGATCCTAGAGCTCTACATAGGAAACCAAACGGCTCCTTTGATGCAAAACTCTACATGAAATGCTACGTCACCTTACAGAGGCTTCAAACGAAGCAGGATCAGCCCCTTTTTTGCACGTACGATAGATAAAATAATTGCGTTTGTCATCTCGGACCTATCACCGACCATTGATGTTTTAAAACGATCTCTCATACTTATTATGGAGATGTTTGGAATTCATCCCCTCCGAGATTTCGTGTTTCATGTTTGTTGGTTTTTCTTTTACATAAAAAAATTCTGCGATTATCCATTCGTGAACGTCAAAATGAAGACAAAAGGCAGCCTCGCAGGAAAGACGTTGCATGCAGGTTATGTTACGGTGGTATCGAAATTTTTAACGAGTTTTATGATTCCCTTCAGAATGGTGAATATATAGGTTGTCATTTCATTTCCTTTCGTGTTTTTTTATAACCCAGTTGCCTTCATCCCTGTATTTAAGATCTTTAGAGCCGTTCATTAATACAAATTTTGCAAGGTCAATAAAATTAAACCTAGACCTTTTTTTTTTTAGAATGTTAAAGAGTTCACTGACATCACGGTGATGATGATGTGGTTCATGACTTGACGTGAAGGATATCGCTGCCGAAGCTGGCCTTGACCCAATGGCGGCGTTCTTGGGCCAGCTAGCGAGTTCTCTTGGAACCGGAACCCTTAAACACCATCGTCGTTAGTCGTTGAGTGATTCCTTTCGTTGCGAGTATGTAAAGTGTCAGCATTTCATGTCATTATGTTCGTACGCCATCACAAGTTTCCCATGCAGGACGATGAATTTTGATTAAGTGTGTAAAAACGGTGAAAACAGAGTAAGAAGTGCCAGTTAGGACGTCCGACGTCGTTTAGCGAAGAATTATAGTTTTGAAAAATTCTCAAAAATTTTTAGAGAATTCCAGAAAGAAAATGTAAAATAATTTTCAATTAATCGCCGAACCGTAAACAAATTCAATATAAAAATTCATGAGCAGCTTCGCAAAAAAACTGGCAACTTCTTATCATTTCCGAATTTTATTTTAATGAAAATTTGCGAACTGAAATCGCACAATCAGATAAACAGCATGTGGGACCTGTTTTTCAAACGTTACACGTGCACATAAGCCAAGGAAAACAATTTCTGAAATCTCAACAGTTTCTGAATATCTGTTCATAGAAAAGTTCAACAGAGTTCACAACAATTTTTTTTATCTACTAATTTCAAAGTTTAAGTTTTAAATTTTTGAGTTTTACCTCATTCTGTCTATTTCCACTTATGGCCAGTAGTCATCCTAGTTAAGTTAAAATAAGAATTTTTTTTTGTGATACAAAATGTCTGAACAAGGAGTGGGAAGAGGCCGTAATGTAGGTGGTGGTAGAGGAGCCAAACTCCTGGCAGCCTTGGAAGCTAGTCGAAGGTATACAGTGTAATATGAATATAATAAAATCATCTGTGGCAAGTGGTTTAATTTCTTAGACCAGGAGAGCCTTCTATTGTAGTTGAACCACCATCAGATCCAACAGTATCTTCAGAACCCAGTGCTTCAAGAGCTCCGGCAGGGAGAGGATCAGCATTAATACAGCTATTAGCTAGAAGGTACCTGTCTTTGATACCAAGATTCAATTTCTTGTTGAAATATTTTGGAAAATCTTATCTAGACGTGTAATTGGCTCTACTACTTCTTCACCTGAAACTGCCTCTACTGCTGCACAGAGTTCTTCCTCTGCCCTTACTCCTGTTCCAAGTCCTATCTCTCCCTCAGTGGTTTCTCAAGTTTCTATTGAGTCCACAAGCCAAGTAACTTCAGTAGTAGGCAATCTCAATCCAGTTGGCAGAGGAGCAATTGCCAGAATGCAGAGTCTGAAGCTCAGCTCTACAACGGAAGTTGTGACTAAACAAATACAAGCTCAGGAACAACAGAAATCTCAGGCAATTTCAGAAAAAGTGTATGCCAAGCCAATTTTGATCCACCAGGAGAATGCACCCATTGTGAAAAAAGGAGAAATGGGTAACAAGTATGTTGTACATTAACATAGTTCAATGATGATAACATTTCTAAATTTTATTTTTTCTTTTTACTTTTTTTTTTATTATTTTTTTATTTTTTTTAATATCAAGGATTAATGTTATTGCAAACTACGTTCGCGTGAATATTGATCCTGGCAAGGGAATCTATGAATATGAGGTCTCTTTTTACCCATCTGTTGACTCGAAGCAAATTCGGTTCGAATTGTTGAAACAACACAGAGAGATTTTAGGTCCAGCGAAGACGTTTGATGGTGTAACCTTGTACCTCCCATACCAATTCGAAAACACTGTAAGGAATACGCTCATGTGTGATCGAAAACACGATTAATTTTTCCGCAATTACTGCTTGGATAGGTTACATCGTTTCAAAGTTCGCATCCTGCAACGAATGAAGCTGTTACTGTGAACATCGTATTGAGGCAGAAAAGGCGAGCAGCAGATAGTATTCATTTCTACAATGTTCTCATTCGGAAAATTGCCCGAATTTTGGGCATGGTTCAGATGAATCGAAACTATTTCAACCCCAATTCTCCAATAATCATGCCTGTTGAAAAGTAAATCAAGCTTTAACTTCTTAATAAAATACTGTTTGAATAGAGACGTTAACTTAACAGGCTAGAAGTTTGGCCTGGCTACGTTACAGCAATCAACGAATTCGAAGACGGATTGATGCTGTGTTGCGATGTATCATTTCGGGTGCTGCGCACAACTACTGTCTTGGATGAGCTGTAAGAATTGGATACATGTCTTCGTAGCTATTGTAAAAAAAAAAAACGAATTTTTTTTGTTTACAGCGTTGAAATGAGCAAAAAGGGTGGCTACTTTCATCAAACAGCTCAAGAAGTTCTGATTGGTCTCTCAGTGCTGACACGTTACAATAACAAAATGTATCGAATCGATGAAATCCTCTTCGACAAGAACCCTCAGTCCACATTCGATTGTCAGGGTGAACCAATGTAAGTGGTTTTAAAACGATCAATTTGATTGTTAAAATAAAAAAGTAATGTATTATATAGGTCGTATGTGGACTACTACAAAAAGCAGTACAATATCGATATCAAAGACAAGGGTCAACCAATGCTGCTTAACAGGTGAACTTTCAAAATAACTGACCTGGTCGCGTTAATTATGTTTGAGTTGAATTTTAGGCTGAAAAAGAAAATGCAAGGCAAGGAAGACGAAACAGTGCTTGTGTGTCTCGTACCGGAATTGTGCTATCTAACTGGATTAGATGACCGTTTAAGAAAGAACTTCACCATTATGAGATCCCTTGCGACCCATACCAAAGTAGCACCCATGGCAAGAGTAAAGGCTCTAGCTAGTTACATTGATTCTGTTAACAGTAAGGTTTCCTACTTCAGTACGCATATATTTTTTTTGTGTTTTTTAATTTCCTTGTTTCGACAGATAACGAAAGAGCTTCGAGTGTCCTCTCGCAATGGGGCCTTTCTCTAGCTCCTATGCCGCTATCCATTGAAGGTCGAGTGCTCGAACCTGAAAGGATTTTCTTGAGCAGATCAAATTTTGCTACCAATCCTCAGTGTGATTGGTCAAGAAATTTGGGCAACGACGTATTAGTTGCGGTCAAAATTGAATCTTGGATTTTGGTATATGTAGACAGACAGCTTAATATTGCTCAAGATTTTAGCAAAACTCTGTTGGATGTTGGATCAAAAATGGGCATCCGCATTAATCCTCCCAAAATGGTAGCCTTGCCCAACGACCGCACAGACACATATGTAAATCGCATACGGGATGAAATTAATTCTTCGGTATATTTTTATTCATAGCTTTGATCGAACAACATCTTTAACAAATTTTATCTTATGTAGCTCCAATTAGTTGTTGCTATTTTTCCTACTTCTCGTGACGATCGTTATGCCGCTGTGAAGACGTTATGCACTGCACAATTCGCCGTTCCGTCTCAGATGATAAATAGCAAAACGGTCTCAAATCCGACGAAACTTCGTTCGATTGTTCAAAAGATTGCACTGCAGATCAACTGTAAAATGGGTGGCGAACTTTGGGCTGTTAGCATCCCGACTAAGACGTTGATGGTTTGCGGAGTAGACGTTTACCATGATCCTACGAAACGTGGCCAGTCAGTGGTGGGATTTATTGCATCAGTGAACCCTGGCCTCACACGATGGTTCAGTCGAGCCAAATGCCAAGGCCCGGGAGTGGAACTGGTTGACTCTTTAAAAATATGTTTTCTCGAATCATTGAAAAAGTATTATGAGGTACGTTCTCAAAATGGATTCTCTAAGGTATTTGTTAAAAGGCGAATAATGAATATTGTTCTCTTAGATCAATCATGACTATCCGAAACAAATTGTCCTCTTTCGCGATGGAGTGGGAGACGGGCAGCTACAATTCGCTGCCGCGCACGAAGCGACACAGTTCTTGTCAGCATTCCAGTCTTTGGTTCCGCCAATTGAACCGAAATTTACGATGGTGGTCGTTCAGAAAAGAATCAATACCCGTTTGTTCCATAGCGCTGTAAGCTGGTTTCCATTTTTTTTTCTTGCTGGATTGCTGACCCTTTATATTTTCAACAATTTCATGTCCCATTTTTTATTTTTTTGTTTTCTGTGCAGAGAGACGCCATAAACAATCCGCCACCGGGTACAGTCGTCGACCACACAGTGACTCGCCGGGATTGGTGGGACTTTTTCCTCGTTTCGCAGTTTGTCACTCAGGGCACAGTTTCGCCAACTCATTTCATCGTGGTCCACGACGGTGGAATGAAACCAGACAATTTGCAAAAGCTGGCATACAAGATGACTCACATGTACTACAATTGGCCGGGAACTGTTCGCGTTCCAGCTCCTTGTCAGGTACTTTACAGAAAAACAAAATGGCCGTTATACTACTACTTGGTAATTAATTCAAACCTATTTTTTTCTTCTCATAAGTATGCACACAAATTGGCCTATTTGGTTGGCGAAAGTATTCGCAAAGAACCACAGCAACAATTGTCCAATCGCTTGTACTTTTTATAAGGGTCGGAGTGATCAATTTGGGTTATCGCTGAGTATTATTATTATTATTTTTACTATGTAATCAAGACACCTTGTGAAGCATTAGGTGGTCATTTTCAACCCCGAAATACGATATATCTTTAGTTCAATTTCCTTACGTGTATCGTTTAACTCGTGATATCCCGTACACAAGAGGTGTTCATTTCATCTCGAGTGATATCGTTTTCTAACATATTAATTACCTGTATAATTAACCAAGTCAAATAAACCAAAATGTATTCTAGCATGCATTTTAACATTTCGCCCGAGGCTACAACGCTGGAAATGTTAAACTGTTATCGCAAACAGCTGATTCAGAGAAAACGTGTTCTACTACGTGGCTAACGAAGAAAGTGTGAGTAAGAAAATCGTCCTTGAGCTATTTATTTAATGTAGAAGGCGTTTGTTAACCATGCCTTTGTTTGAACAGGAACCTCCGCCTCATTCTTCGTTCGAGACATTCCCACCGTGTGTCAAACAAAAAGTTTAAAGCCAGTCAACGCTTGTGGTCATGTCACAGGGTTTTTAAACGAGATAAGCTATCTGTTCATGACAAACAGACACCCCTCATCCCAATCTTTTATCTTTTTCATCGCAGTTACAGTTGCATACAGTGACAACACGAGTTTCAAACGCATGACGTATGGAAGCATAATGGCCACCGTTAAAGACAAAACTTCAAGAGTTAAGGTATTTCACTGTTTAAATGTGTTTTCTTTTTGGTTTTCATCACTAATTTCACTGTGTTCCATATAATTCAGGTCAGCCGGCGTTTAAATGAGTCGGAGCAAGATCATATACGCCATACTTTCTTGTCAGCTGGTGGAAGTGCCCCACCCTTCGATTCTCATTTGGCCAATGACCCAGATGAGGATAAGGACGGTAAATTGACACCTTTTCACCACGAATGTTTCTACAACCATGGAGACGACCTAGTTAATGCCCTCAAGTCACATCTGGACAACATGAGCGATGCAGAAGAAATCAATTGGCAAGATTCTATTGGCCTAAGTCCGTTGCACTTGCTTTGTGGCTTTAACGGATCAATTCATTTCGTGGAAGCATTGGAACTATTGCTGGAAAAAGGAGCAAATTTGAAAGCCGTCGATTTAAGGGGCTACACTCCGTTTCATTACATGTGCTTCAACGCCATGCTCACAACTGAAGTCCAATTGCAAGGACTGACCATACTAATACGCCACGGCTCCGATATCAACGCCAAAGAGTACAGGGTTCGAGCCTCTCCATTGCATCTGCTTTGCAACTATAACACGAACAAAAAGTTGGATCCCATTATATCCTTTTTCGTACTTCATCGTGCTAGTCTGCACGCCAGAACTTCAGAAAATCGAACAGCGTTGCATTGTCTGTGCCGGACCCATCACGGTGAAGATCTTCTCGGCACTGTTACCCTTTTGGTCCGTCACGGTGCTGATGCCAATGTACGTGATGACAACAATATCACTGCACTTCACGAAGTTTGTCTCTTCTACCAAAAGCCGAATTTGGGCAGCGTAATTGACCAGTTGTTGAGTAGCAAATCGACGTGTGTCAATTATGTGGCTATGCACAAGAGGACAGCTCTCCATCTGATTGCCATTCATTACCATTATGCAAATTTGCCCGAACTGCTAGAGTCTATGATTACAAAACATGGTTCGTTTCTTTTAGAATAACCTAAGATCTGGATCTTTTCAAGATTGATGTTGCTATTTTAATTTTGTTTTTTATGTAGGAGCTGATCCGAATCAAAGTGACGATAAATATCGAACTCCGTTCCATTATTTCCTGCAATACAACCGTTCTAGTCGTTGGAGAGAAGCCATTGAAGCCCTGATTCGTCTGGGAGGAGATTTAGAAAGACGTGACTTGAAATTTGGGCGTTCTGCCCTTCACCAGGCTTGCTTGAATTTGTATCAGGCCGCTGAGCTACCTGATATAATCAGTTTCATGATTAAGAATGGAGCTAACGTCAATTTGCTGGACAAACACAATCGTAGTGTTTTACACTATTTGACATCCGCTTCTGCGGTCAATTTGAACGTGGGTCGATGCATTGAGTTGATATTGCCTCACCTTAAAGAGCAAACAGTCGACGAAGTGTCAGTTCAAGGCACAACAGCTTTAACACAAGCGGCTCGAATGGGTTGCGTCGCCACTCTTCGCCATTTAATTCCAAAAACAAATAAAAATGTTACCGATTCATTCGGGAAAAATGTTTTGGAATATCTGAAAGAGTTGGGCGAAAGAAAGGTTCGTGCTCTTTGTTCTTGCTGTCAAGCTGCCGGATCTTTCGTATTGCCACAAGCTCTGGTCATAAGTTTAACGAGCAAAGAACGAGTTCGACTTCGTCATCCGGAACGATTTAGTCTGGCTGAGTTAGGGAGATACGTGCTGGATACGTCTCCGTACGTCACTTTTCTATACGAGGATCATCTCTTCAAATTAGCCACGCCCAAGTGGATGGAATTCTTGGACTTTTGGAACAATTCCAAGAGATTGTCTTTAAATGACATCGTGCGAGTCCAACGATTCATCCGTGATTTGACTCATCCGTGCAAATTGCCACCGTTAATTCCGCCACGACGCAACAAGTGCGGATGGTGTGACACCATCGGCACCGTCTACAGCTACGTGAAAGCTCTCACAGATAAGGTCGGTCAGATGGATTATCGTTTCCGGCCATCATCCGTCATAGTTTATGGTTCATTGGCTGAAGGCTCGAAACTATTCGCACCGGTAAACATAATAAATTTAATCAGTTCAAGACATTATCCTTTCTAATAACGTTAAATAAATTCTTAGGATACCTATCATTATGCTGTTGTTCTGGCCGATTGGCATGAAGATCCGTTACATCCGCAGACGGTTCGCTATAACGGTGACGAGGCTCTAGTCGAGCAATTTGCGTCACGAAAGAGTCTGGGCGAAATCTCTTCCAGCAAATTGAGTAAATACTACAACGGAATTTTGGAAACGGCTGCCAGTTGGATTCAGCGTTTTGAGATTTTCGAATACTGGACTTCGAGCTTTGATGAAATCCATACCACTCTTTATTTAGTATATCGTGGGAAAAACAACCAAGCACCTCTGCGTTTGGCCGTGTCACTTTCGTTGGTTATCGAACGTGCTCCCGGCCAGGCTCTCCTTCGTAGCCAATTGCCTTCGTGGTGTCGAGTGGCCGAAAGAGACGAAAAAATGGAATACTTGGGTGCTAAACCTAACATGGAAGGTTGGAGGTCCATTTATCCGGCCCTGGAACGAGATAGCATCAGACATTCCGGTTCAACGGTTTTGCAAGTCTTCCAGTTGATCAAACTTCTTGTAGCGGCCACTAAAAGCACAGAGGATGGCCAAATAATGAAAGAAGATCCGACCTCTTTTGCCCTAAAAAATTGTCTATTGTACTACATGGAATTGAATCCGCCCCCGTGGGATACTGTCGACTTCATTCTGCACAGTCAGGGCGTCATCGATGTCCTGCTGGACAAGCACGATTTTTCCATGAGTTTTTTCGACGGCAAAGATAAGATCACATTCGATCAAATGCCTCTCTTCACGCCCATACCTTTTGACGTCAAGAAGAAGGTCATGTTGATCAAACTGCAGTTGAAATTTCTGCATAATGACAGACACCATTCATTCACTATCTAATCGATACATTGATACATTTAGGATATTCGCTCGTCATTGTATATATTCAAACAAAACCAAATTTTGGTCGTGAAAATACAAGACGTCTTAGAAATTGAATTTACCGTGACCCTAAACGGCATTATGCAATCAATTGCAGTCAAATCGAGGCCTGGTTTGCTTATCGTTGTCTGTGATAAACTTTGTGTCCGTGACAACTGTTAACAGACGTCTGAAGTCACAGTGCTGATTGTATCGATGGCTATCTCTCAATCTGATAACGAAAAAAACCAACATCGTTTACTTTTGTCGATAGTATTTACAGGAAAGTATTCATCACTTTCGTCGAGCGTTTAAGTGCCAGTCTTTCAAACGTTTAATTTTTTTACAGTTGACAAGGAAAGCATCAAACAATGCCGATTGATTTGTATTACATTTCGTTGAGTCCACCATGTCGTTCTGTGATGATGACGGCCTACATGGCTGGAGTAGACATCAATTTGAAAATGCTGAACCTGATGAATCGCGATCAGTTAAAACCGGAATTCTTGAAGATCAATCCGCAGCACAACGTGCCTACCATCGTTGACGAGGATGGATTTTGTTTGAACGAAAGCCATGCCATCTGCATGTATCTAATTAACCGTTATGGCGGCCAGAAAGCTCAACATCTCTACCCAGAAGATGCCCAGCAACGTGCAGTCATTGACCAGCTTCTCAATTTCGATTCGTCCGTCCTATTCGCCAACACCAGAGATTTATTCGTACGTACAATCTAAACTCTCTCTTTTTAATTATAAAAATCATAGAATAACCAAAGAAGGGGCATTAACGTCACGGTGGGTTAAATATACGTTTAGATTCCTGTGGTGATGCACGGCGCCAAGCAGCTGGATCCGGCAGCTTTGAAGAACTTTCATGACGGAATTGGATTCGTTGACATCAGACTAGCTGACAGCGCTTACGCAGCTGGCCAGCATTTGACGATTGCGGATATAGCGCTTGTGGCCTCTATTTCGTCCATCGACGTGAGTTGTTGTCGCTGTCTGGCTTAGAGAGTCTGACTCATCTGCATATGCACTGGAAATTTAGAGACGGTGAGAGAAGTATTTATGTCATTTGTTTTGACAGGCCGTCGACAGCCGGATCTTGGACAAATATTCGCACATTCAGAAGTGGTTTAAACGATGCCAAAAGGAGATCGCTCACTACGACGAGCTCAACGGAAATGGAGCGAATTTGTATGGCCAATTCGTAAAAAATGCACTGGAAAAGATTGACGTCCAAGAGTCCCTGTATACGGGCAAATTTGACGTTTGAAAAAGACTGTCAGCTGCAATCAAGAAAGAGCTTCAGTAATCGCATTACGATGTATAATCGGTGTGCTAGTAAACTGGCATATTTTTACCATCTTCCATTTAAAAATAAATATTAATGACGTCATTCGTCTGTACCAGTCTTTGAAAGTCTAAAGAAGAGCATTCTGGTGATTGCAAATTATTCATACAGAGTTGAACAATCTAGGCCAATCCAAATAATTTAGTCTTCACAATTTTAATGGTAACATTTATCCATTCTTCTCCCAATCAGTTGACGTATCTCCTTGGCATGGCCAGTGTAATGAGAGCATCTCTAACTTCAATATTATAACGCTTAAAATACTAAACTTATCTTGAAGAACCTGATATTTTACGAAATGTCATGCAGACCCAACAGGGAAACTTTAACTTTGATCGTGTCCGAATTTTATCCATTTGACGGAGACACTCGTTATAAACATCGTTAGAGTAGTATGAACGTTAAAACCGAATGCCAACCTGGCCGGACCTCCCAATTATGGTTACGATATCTAACAGGGTAATGGGTTCATCGAGTTTGCTCGGACGGATGGGCACGTAGCAGAAGATATTGGCAAAAAGGACGAACGACTGTGGAACAATAATGCGGCAAAAGAAGGGAAATTATCAACTAATGTGAAGTTACTGACTTGGTCCTGTCTTTTTCTTTTTATAGGACAGCAAATATAACGTAGATATGTAGTTAAAGAACGATGAGGGACGCTCGAAGAAAAGGAAAAACAATATATCGTCCTTATTGTGTTGAGGAAACCGGATCGAGACAAATATAGCGTGATTGATGGCAGGCGGTGGGTATGATGATAGTATTCTGTGGCTACATCGTTGGTCAGAGAGAAGCGAGCCAACTTACAAATAAAGGCACACAATTGACAGGTCAATGGGCGTAAATGTTAAGGACGTGAATCAAAAATATTATTCAAGTCTTCAAAACAAAAGTTTCACAAGAAAAGCTATTGCCATCTATAAAGAGTTGTCTGAGCAATGGCCTCATTTGAATAATAATATGAAAAAAACCATAAATCAATCGCTTGAAGATGTGTTGTTCTCCCTGACGTGAATTTGAATAATAGATATAACGAAACCTGCCAAGACCCACACAAAACAATTCCGCGAATAGCCCGAAACCGACAAAGAGCACAAATATAGCTCTCAGGTCGTGTGTTCTTATGAAAGTGAACCTGTAAAAGAGGTCCACGTCGTGACAGATCTTCCACCACCCACAAAGTTTAGCAAGCAGAATAGACGTTTCGGTTACCTACCTTAAATTCGTTGAGATTGAGTACGTGATTTCCTTTGTGTCCCCAGCTGGAACATTTTGTTGCTGCAAAACTTGGTCGAGTCTGTGAAAATCAATTGCAATTTGATCATCAATCTCAAGTCAAAGTTGTTTAAAATAAAATATTTCTCTCCAGTTATTAATGGCGAAATTGTAGACAAAATGTCGACTTGTGGTACGACGACGGAAGACTAGTCTCATAGGAAATTCACCATCACTCTTTTTTAAAATGGCTGACTTGGAAAATCAGCTTTTCTACTTTTTTCCACTTTGTTTAAGCGAACGTCATTGATTCTCTCCAAAGATTGACGACAACCGTGAAAAAAGACGTCGATCGAGCAGCACAAAGCACAAAAATCTTCCCAAAAAGAAAATAAATACTGAAAAGAAAAACGATTGGGTTCACTTATTCAATAGCAGACGCAACTTTGGCTATTGCAACGCTGTGGGCCGTTTAGTTTCAACGTGTACACAAGTGTTTCTCCCAGCCATAGGGGGAAAAAAAACAACACTTTGTCTCTGTCAACAAAGACTGTGTTTTGTTTTTTTTCCCTTTTTTTCAATAACCATTTCCTGTTTGCGTGACGTGAGCCTATCGAATTCACGTAGCAATCTTCTAGCGGGAGAAAGCTCTTAATAACTGTTCATGGATTATGTTGATTGAATGTCGTCAGTGTTCACACTCTAGAGCTTTTCAAAAGTTTCACGGTAATCCAACGATGACGTTTGTTCTTTTGTAGATAAACATGGGCAAAATAACATGCAAGTCTTTTATGGAACGATTTCTTGTGCTACTCTACAATAGCAAAAGAAATGGTAATGTACGACATGCATTCATGGCGGAAAGTATGGCATAAGAAAAAGGGGGAAACAAATAACTATGGAACAGCAGTTGCAACCATTTTGGAAGGCCAAACTTTTGCTGTTAGAAAGATTGTTTGCCTTTATTCTTTCTTGGTCTTTTTATTATTTCTGATAGTACAGTTATTATATGGGCTGGTTGTTTGGAGAAATTCTGTGTTGCTTGCCAAATGTAAGCCGAATCTCGTCTTGAGCTCGTTGATTTGTGTAAAATCATGGCCGACCACAACTGACGTTAGTCTTTTTCTATGATCTTTCAGAATTCATTCAGCTCGTCAATAATCGACAAATGTCGTCTGGTGCAGTGCGCCAGCTCTACTTTCAATTATTCATCGTTTTCATCTTGCAGGGCTTGTCAACTATCGATGGTAAGTCGCTTTCCCAGTCAATTCATTCCATCGTCGTGATTCCATATGACATAATATAGTTGTTGGCTCGAGCTCAGCTCCAAAGTTACTCGTTCGCCATCGGCATTTCTTTTCAATATCGTGATGAGAGTCTCGAAATTTACGAGAATAAAGTGCTGTATATTTTTAAGAGATAGACTGAAGCAAAAACAACAACTATCCGGTGGAAGTGAGGCAGAAGCTTTACACATTTCCGTTTAACTCGCGCTCTCGTCTCGATCTGTTTCATCTTGCACGACGAGCGGCACTCAACAAGTCGTGTAAATGAAGACAAAGTGGTCGTAGTTCGTTATAGTAGAAGCACACACACACACACACAATGCTGGAACGCAGTTCAAATGGAAATATAGCGCCATTGCATATTCCAAGTCCAACATTTTTCGCTCTCTCTTTTGTTTGCACTTTTTTTTTCTTTCGCCATGGCGATGATCACGTTGGCAACGAGCCAAACAGCTGACAATGTTAACACTTAAATGCACGAGCCTTTTAAAGAGAAACAGCTAAATGGCGATGGCTGTGTGTTGCTAAATTATTTTTATGCTATACAAGTTGATGACAAAGATTTTAGTGACCAGCTGTTCTCGATGCATTTCCATGTTCCTTGGAAACGGCAGTCTTTTTTCGCTGTTGTTCTGCTGCTATGTTGACCGAATGGATTCATTAAAGATGATGGGATCCTTACTGCCCTTATTGTCCATTTTGACTGCTGTAATTCACTTAACGTTTAGCAAGGGCGAAATGAAAAATGGCACATCATCATTGCAAAATAAACAGTCGTGTCTATTAAAAAGAGAAATAACTCGAGAGTCAATTAGTCTGGAACAAACAATAGTATATTTTCCCATAACCTCATTGAATATATAGAAACGAGAGTATCGCATGGATTTCTTTTCGAAAATTATTATATATTAATACTTGGATTGTTTCAATTTTTTTTTTTTCAGTTTTGAGAGGGAGAGGGGAGATTGTTTCGGTTAATTTTCATTTTAAACCACAAATTCTTATATATTTAATATAGTTATAGTATCGTGTTGTATATCGATCGTGCTGTGTTGTGCGGGCACGCCGTGAATAGAATATTAACATAGATTACGTTATTTTATTTTGTCCCCTTCTTGTTTCTCTGCCGGCCCTCCTTCCCAGTTTGTGCCAATAGAATTTTTCTTCTAACGGCGAGACGGTCCAGGACGAGAGCGTGATGACAGTAAAAGATCATATGGTAGTTATTTTGTACAGACCACATAGATAAAAGAGAGAGAGAAAAAAAAAAGAAAATGGACCGTGAGTCGTTTCTTTTTTTTTTTTTCGGGAGGGCGGGTAGCAACGACTGGCCGCGTGAAATAATGCGGAGTGAAAAAAAAAAAATCCAGACAGCGGATGTGTTAAACATAGGGCAGCTGATAGGCGTTCTTTCTTGATGGTCGCTACGTGTTTCCTGCAGCCCGCCGACGCTCATTAAACACAATACGCAATAATTTACATGACGACATTGCAGTTTCACGATGGATAAAACAAGATTGACATGTCAAAGAATTATAATTTTTTTTTTTCTGTTTTTAAAAAGTTGTCATAACTGCCATTACGTATGTACGTTTAAAGAATATTTATACGATAGTGTTATTTATCCAATAGGCGGAGAGCACATTTATAGTTGGCTTTATGAATTCGAACCGTGACTTGCATGTCAACGGGGTCGTTTTCTTTCACTGGATTAGATGGCGGTCGGTCTCTCAAATGGATCTCTCGTTTACATATAGGGGCTGCCATCCGAACGTGATTGCTTATTACTTGGTGCATCTCTATGTGTCCCAGTAGATAATGAGATGAAATTGATGACTTGCGAGATGATGTAAAACAAGATGACAGAACCCTGTAGAGGAGATAAACATTTTTCTTTTCCACGACGAGTTCCTCCGCGTCTCTTTGTGTTTACTCAAGTTTATCAAACCCACTGACTACTGCGACTGTTGGCCGGAAGCGGTTCTTTAACGATAGCCGGAGTAGGCACAGCAACGACTTCCGTAACGTCCGATGACGATACTCGTCGAATCAAATTGGCGTCACGACGACCGCTGTCTTTGACAGCGCTCGCATTTGCGACTTGTGACGTCGTGATGGTGGTGGTGGTGGTGTTAACAGTCGTTCCCGTCGAGCTGCTGTTGTTGGCCAGCCGATGGAAATGACCGCGGAACTGATTCTGCGTCATCTGGCGGCTATGGTGACTATTGCGGTGATTAGTCCGCGTGTGGGCAGTGCCACCGCGTGATGTCGTCCGGTTCTGCAACGACGGATGGTCAACCGAGCCGTCGGCAGCGCAGCAATTCCAGTCGGGACACAGACCGATTGAATGGACGGCGTTTTCCAGTTTGACGGCCATCCACTCTAATGCCGGGATCTTTCTAGTTTCAACAACAGGGCGAGGCGGGTAGACAAATAAAAAAATAAAAAAGGGCAAATCGAGAGAGAAGGGAGAGAGAGAGAGAGAGAAATAAGAAACAAAACGATATGAAATTTCGATTCCATAAGTTGGGTTTGAAAAATATTTGATTACAATTAAAGATTATCGAGCTGTCTGCGCTAAATCGCATTACTTACCAACTCGTTTGGCTACTTCGAAAGAGGGGGTTTATAGATATCAAATAAAAAAAAGGCCTGGGCAAATGATTCGTTTCGAAATCGACAATCAATATTTTCCGACCCTCTTCCCCACTCTGGTATTTAAGACTTTTCTGATCCGATTGCGCTGGGAGACTTTGAAAAAAAATAAGACGAGAGAGCAAATTCCCCTTTTATCGACCAGTTGGCAAGTGCGGGCATACGTAATATATGCGCGCACCGGTTTAGTATCGTCATCACGCGCGTCACGAGAGCCAAGATCAAAAAGTCCACTAGTTTTTTTTCTGATCATCTTTAAATTTTTTTTTTCAAATTTCCTATGCAACTTTGAGGCTGTTTTAAACGTTACTGTCACGTAAATGTGTACCTGAGATTGCGGCAGAGGTGAGTAGAAAAGAGGCAATAGATGAGCGGATTGGCGGCCGAATTGAGTGGCGCCAAACTTTGAATGAAAGTAGCAACGGCGATCATCGTCTTCGATTTAGGGATGTGACCGTAGACTTGGAGCAAGTCGAAGACGATGTACGGTGCCCAGCACAGAATGAACACTAGGGTGGGTGAGGAGGAAAAGAAAAAATAATAATAATTAAATGTGATTTCGTTTTCTTGGAGAAGTTGCAAAATTTTGTTTTTTCAAGCAAAGGAAATCCACTACATTTATTTTGTTTGTTTGTTGTTGTTTCTGAGCTGCATCGTAAACATGAAAACGAGCAGATGTTGGCATTTTTATAGATCTGACAGCTGAAATAGCTGCCGAAAAAGAGAAAAACAGAAGAAGAGCTTCATGTCTGAAATGGCCTGTATCTTGACAATCTTCTATCGTAACCATTTTGACAGAAGGGATAGAAACAACTTTCGTTCACCGTATACGACGAACAACAAAAATTATGTGACATAAACTTTTCCGCCGTTTTAGCTTTCTACTCGTTTTGTTGTTGTTGTTGTTCAACAGCAACAAAAAATGGACGGTTTCCATCATATCAATTGTTTTCTTACGAAATTTCGTGCGGCTTTTTTGTCAAAGTTTTATCATAATAGAATTGTAAAAGATAGGGGATTTATTGTTTATCCTTCTCCATTTTTTTCCCAGCTACTAGAGATCACGTAGAAAGGTCCGCATTGTTGGAATTGTTTGGGAATTAATGAGAGCAATGCAGTTTGTTGGAACATCACAAAAATTCATGTTACGACAGATCTTGTGAGAACAGAAGCAGATGGCTTATTATATTTCCCATATCCCAAATGACTTTTGATTTGTTGAGAGATTCCAGTTGTGCGGGCAGACGACGGGAAAGCATATGGCCGACAGGTTTTTTACTATCTCGTAATGCCATTCGAGCAGAAAACTCAAGAATTTTTCATTTTGATTAGAAAACAAGAGACTCACCAAAGACAATAACGAATGTCATTTTGACGGTTTTGATTTTAGCGCGTGGGATGATGCCACGAGAGCTGGCCCTTCGACTTTCCTGATCCTCGTCCAGCATGGCCGTTCCTGCGCTTCCGCCCGTCCGATTAATACCTGCCAAAAATAATTCCATCAATTTTTTCTTTTCCAATTGGGACGTTCTCAAATGACAGGATATCATCGTCTCTGATGGTAAACGGAATTCACATCAAAAGATCCCCCCCCACTCCCGATGGGACTGTAGAACGTCCAAGTAAAAATGGCGGTTGCTAACGGTCTGACATTTCCCTGTCACACTCGCATTTCCTATTATTATTTTACGACGTCTAGTAAATAAAGAGGCTCCCCCGTCGGTTGATGACCCAACGATGCACAATAGGCGTCAGCAGATCCGCACACAAATCCGATATCCAGCGTCTTTTTTTTCTTTTTTAAAGCACCGAGCAACTTGTCTATCCGCAATTTATTCCGAAGGCCGAAATAAATTGCGGCTGAATTAAAACCTTTTTTTTTTGTTAGACATTTTTCTTGGTTTAGTAGACGAGCGGAAGTACAAAGAGAAATCGATAGAACAATAAGGGACAATTTTTTTACCGGCTGTGTTGTTGTTGTTGCGATTGGCGGACGGCATGGATGAAGTGAGCGCGGCGGATTGGACCCAGATGGTGCGGACAATGACGATATAACATGCGAAAATGAGTAGAGCGGGCAAGACGAGCAGAGAAACGGCCACTAGTGTCAGGTAAAGTTGCCACTGCCATGGCGCTGTAAAGTCGATCCAGCACTGGACCTGTCCTTGAACCAGACCTTCTTCGTACAGCACCAACATGGGCGATGAGAAGATGGCGCTCAATATCCAAGCGACGGCCACTAAAATCCTGGCTCTTCTCCCTGTTTTTGTCCGTCTCAATTCAAGATTTTTAAATTCCCAATTCTTTGAAAAGAAAAATTGACTTACATCCGCGGCTGAAATTCATCGGATGGCAAATGGCGTCGTACCGGTCGATGCTCAGCGCCACCAGGACGTAAGTGGATGAATACGTGACCAGAACCTTTTGTTGCATTTCTCCGCCAAACCGAAAGGAATGAAGTAAAACAAATGAAAGCCGCTTTGAATTAACAACAAAGTGAAACTAATTTGAAAATCAAAGTTCAAACGCGTCCTATTTAAAACTCCCTTTAATAAAAACGAAATCGAATCAACGACACGCAAAGCCCACAAGGAAAAATTCGATGTCAGCTAAAGATATTAAATCCCCCACCGCCCACGGGGGAAGGTAAAAATGATACCTGCGAGAAGCGGATGACTTTGCAGGCAATATTTCCAGCGTGCCAGGCAACGGTGATTTTCCAAACAATGTCCGTCAAGACGCTGATAACGCCCACGCTTAAATCTTCATTTCGTTCAAAAAATTTTATTTTAATTTAAAAAATTCATATAGAAAACGGCAAAAAATAGATAGAGGACGTACCGGCAATGGCGAGATGTTTGATGAAATAGTTCATGCGCGATTTGCGAGCGCTGGACATGCTCAATGCGACCAAAACGGCCATGTTGCCAACGACGATGAGGATCAGCAAAATCCACAAAAAGGCCAACTGCTCCGTCTAATAAGTGGATACACAAATACACAAAAAAAAAAGAGGGAGAAGATTGAGCAACACAAAAGATTCCGATATCATCTCGATTGCCTCTCCATTCAAGTGACGGGTCTATTGGTTAGAAAACTTTTCCATCTCACTTTCGCTATAATCTATGATCCTATCGGGTCAAAAAGAAAAAAATTGAAAAAGAGCAAAACGGCCTCTTCCATTTTTAGTCGAGTGGCACGACCTTGTCTGATTGAACGGGCATCGTTTCTTCGGGTAGAAAAGAGTCACCAGAGGATCCCCCCCCCCAAAAAAAAAAAAAAAGACACGTTCCGACCATCTTTTATTTTCTTGCGCTACGAGGCTGCAATGTCGACTATTTTCTTCTTTGCTATCGATCCGAAATCGATCCAGCGTTACAAACAAGCCGCAGCTTCGTGTGTTTTTGGCTCCAGAGTCTTTCAAGTACCAGATTTCTTCTTTGTTTTTTTTTGGGGGTGTGGACTAATTGATTCGTAGACGTTCGATATGAAAAGATCGAGTTGCATCCATCGATGCTGGATAATCTCAGCTCATCCCAACAATTCGAAAAGTTGCGCTTCAACAAGTTAGTTGGACGTGTCGAAAACAACTGATGTACCGCGCTCTTCCGGAATGTCTTCTTTTCGCTCTCATTCCGCTTTTGTTTTGCAAACAAACGATTAAATAGTGTAAACAAAAACTCGGATTTTTTTGTTTTGTTTTGTTTTTGTGAACGTTCTATAAGGTGGCCGGAAGATAAACACAAAGAGCTCGGAAAATGTTGTTTGTTTAGGAGTTGCAACACAATATTACCGGTGCTATAGTTTCTTGCCTGTACGACGAAGGAGCTTTATTCGATTGAGACGGATGGGCAGATATCCAAAAACAGAGGCCGTGCGGAAGGCCATGGGCTTATGGATGTCGTCCACTTTCATCCGCCACAGACAAGATAGTCCAAAACGGGCTTGTTGAATTTATACCCAATTGTTCTTTCTTTTTTTTCCTTTTGGAGCAATAATCCACGCAATCTTTTCAAGCATATATATCCCCCAAAAAAAGGACCCCCCCTTTTTTAGATTATCCAATCATTTCTGATTTGTATCGACTGTATAGTCCGATGTTGTTTGTTTTTTTTGTTGTCTTCTTTAGCCCAACAAGTTTTTTTTTTTTTCCGTTTTGTTTGTTTTACTAGTGGCGAATAAACGGAGCTGCTAGCTCAATCAAGTACGGTCTCCGCGCAATGGGCCCTAGAGAGGATCAAACCCTCGAGGATCAGGGCCGGCCCCATACTACAACGCAAACCGCAAGGAATATATATTTATATACGATTCTTTTATTTTTATGCCGAAGGCGTGGATTGTGGGAGATGAGCCGATAAAAGTTTTTTTCTTTTGTTTTTGAAAAGATTATTTTTTTTATCCAATGTCTTTTGATTTCTTAAGCTTATGGTTGCGTAAGCCTCAATCAGCTGGCTGGCGAGAAGAAATGTGTATTTACCTGGTAGAAATAGAAAGTGTTGAAATCATCTTCGCTGGAATTGGTGGCACTGGGACACAAATTCAGTTCACCGGCCGATTGGTCGCTATTGAACCACGTCCTTTCCAGGCATCCGTCGTCATCATTTTCAGTGTCCGTCACATTGATGATGCCCGTAAGTGAACTTTCCATGCCCGCCCCCCAAAAAATCAATCCTTTCGATAATAATCAAGTCAAAGAAAATCGCGTTTTCAAGCAGCTCGTTTCCCTCCTCCGGTTGAATGGATTTCCGCTTAGTGTATCATCTGTTTAAACCAAGAAAGAGTACAACTCCATTAGAATCAGAGGGACAATATTTGTCCAGACAAAAGTACATTTTAGGAAGACTGTTTGTCCAGAAGGAGAAATTCCCTGACAGTAACATAAGAATGATGTCCTACTAAGAATAAATTCCCATGCTAAACAAACAAGACGGTCGTGCTTAGATTCGATGGCAATCAAGTTATTCCAGTGACAAATTATCGCGTGAGTAGGAAGTCGATGACGACCCCGAGTCGTGCATCCGATGAAAAATCTCATTTTTTTTTTTAAAGTTGTAACTTTTAAATTGATTTCAAGCTGGGGAAAAACAAATCTTTATACGAGGTGTGTGTGTGTGTGTATAAACTTTGAGTAGGGAACACTATCGACTTTCGCTGCAAGTTTACAAGGCATAAAAAGAAAGTCCGGAATAAGGTCGAACTGATTGGCGGCCAGGACGTGGCTTACACCGAATCGATCCGTGACTCCCCTCCCCCCTCATCATCTTCACCCTTCCAGGCGCCTGGGCCATTAGAAGAGAAAGTGGAGAATCTTCTCTGATTTTCTAATATCCATAGAAAATTGAGCTACACATTTAATGACGACCCGGTTATCGATTCACATTTTACGGTTTTTAAAATCATTGGCCAAAATGTTGACCTTATTGGTGCATCGTTAGCTGGGCGACTATCTAAAGACAGCAGATTGTTTTCCCCTTTAATTCCATTACACATTAAGTGTAGAGAACTGAGTGCAACTCCTTTTAGTTGTGTGTTCCATTCTTCTTTTTAATATTCTTCCAGACAAACAACCAAAGAATGAGGTGGAGATGAGTCTTTTCGTCCATTCCGGGCACGTCGTCGGCTCTGAAATGCCATCGACTCCAAACTCACGCGTGCATCGGGTCCACATTTCTTGCGTGTTTCACGATCAAACCCTCGCGGCGGAACTCTCTCCTCCAGTCGCTACTGCCCTTTTCCTTATAATTCCCGCGCTCCCTTATTATTTTCTCGACTAACACGAAAAACGAACGGCTAAAAGAAGAAAAAACACGCGTGATTCCCTCGAGTGTGACTTTGGCTTCGCTGGTAATCAAACAACGGCCCGAAGCTTTTCGGTTCCGACTCATCTGCCCCTGGCTATAATGTTGACAATCAAAAATCAATTGAGCGCGTGATGTATCGGTTGAAAAATGATGAAAACCAGTTCGAGCTCTTTCACGCCGAGTTGCTTGTTGATTTTGGCATTAACAAATGACTTCAAACAAATAAGTTCTCCTTTCAAATTTTTTCGCACCATCATTAAGCTAATGACGGAAATAGCCCTACGTGAAAGACACAATGTTCCAACACACACAACAAAAAAGAGTTATTAGTCCGCTAGACTATAGGCTGTCCGCCAGCATAAAAGACGGATGGAACACCCTAGCCCAACCAGACTATTATTCCCGGGTGTCCTTTTTCGGGACCAGCGTTATCTTTGGCACCTGGCCGCTCTTCAGTGACCGTTGACCTGGACAATTTTCTTTAAAAAAAAAAAACTACCCTTCCTTTTAATTTTGTTGACTAAGGTGAGAACATCCCGCGAGCCAATGTTTCGTGGAAGACCTATAGGCCCCACGTCTGAGATGTCCATACAGACTATATAAATATGAGACCCAAAGGGACTATCGGCTTTCCCAGTGTACTACAAAATGTAGGGCATGAACGTGATCTGACCTCGCCATGATTCCCGCGGGATCCGACACAAAAGACGGCCCGAAAAAAAAAAAACCAGGAAGAAAAAGTCGAGGATTTCCGTCATAACTTTTGCAAGCCGTTTATGAAACCATCCGTCTCCTCAGCTTCTTCATGCATCCAGTATATGTAAATCTATCTATAGAATTCCCTTTTTCCATTTTTTTAGAGGCGAACGATTTGTTGACGTGGAAACAGATGTTTTCCAAATTGAGCATCTTAAATCAAATGGGTTTTCGCGCTTCACAAAATAAAATCCATTAATTTATTGAAGTTGTTCCGTTTTCGCAGCTGCCACGAAATTAAATGTAGAATCTCAATAACGTTTAAAAAAAATTCGGGATCAATTGTGCGGATGTCATTGTCGCAATATAAACATGGAATTTTTGTGCGACATTATCGGCAAATCATTCGCCAGAAAGAGGAAACAAGTCGTCATCCTGGAACATGCCTAGTTTGTTTCCCTCCCCCCACACAAATTCCCGTTTGGGGAATTCCGCATCCAGTATCACGAGACAGTATGGGGGATGCCACTAGTATAGATATATATACGGATCCCTGGCTTTATTAGACATTACATCCGCAGAGCAAAGGGTCTGATAAGATTCGAGACGGTCTGCGCGAAGTGAAAACAAAAACCCCAGACCGAAAATGCAATTTCTCTCTGCAAGAATTCGAAATAAAACGAGAAAAAAAAAAGAATGAGCCAATAACACATTCTCGCCTGTTCTCTCCTCTCTCCTCAATTGCAAACTTCCTGATTAACTGGGACGAGTAAAACTGTTTTCGACAAGTGACGTCATTCATAAAATTCTAGTCTCTAGACGTGCTCGAATACAAATCGTGCGCGAGTGTCAAACGACGTTACACAACAGGTTGTGGAGCACGCGTCCACAAAAACTATTCCAGTAGCAAACGACAAAAGACTTTGATAGAGCACCGAATTGATAGACAGTCGAATATATATAAAGAAAAAGGGCCTTTTTCGATCGGATGTTGACAGTGAAAAAGTCGTGAAGTTTTGTTTTATTTTACTTGTAAAGTGAAGGTTTTTACGATACGCTGGCAAACAATAGAATCCCGAAAGTTTTATTGGAGTGTTTGACGCTCAATTGGATAAAGAAACGAGATTTTGTTTAACGATTTTAGGCAGAAAAGAGAAAGAATGGACATGATATCGAACAAACTGTTTAGTGTGAGAGACATTGTGTCAACAAGACGTTACCGCAAACACCTGGCTTATTTACATTTGAAACCATTTTCGATATCGAATTTTCGTGAACTGGAACGAGAACGCGGTAGAACGTGACGCACATTCTGCAGATGCGACGGGGCGCGAAGAAAATGAAACAGAAAAAGCTGCGTGACACTATCGCAGACGCATGTGGCCGTCCGTTCTGACAAAACGTGAAAATGGAATGAAAATAAAAACTCACCTCGAAATGATTTTATTTTTCAGTTGAATCGGCCCTGCAGATCTCCACCGCCAAATATGTCAACGCCGCCTTTGCGATCGGCCTCATCCCGCCTGATCCACACGTTCTGAACAATTAAAAAAAAATTGTTGTTTTTTTATCTCTTTTGATTAATTCTCCTAATGTTTCAGGGTTGCCACGCACTCGAAACTGTGAGTGTTCTTAGCGAGATATAAAAAACAAAAGAGAAACACTAAGACATGGGGAAATAGAAAGACAGAGAAAGGAGTTTTAGAATCCAACCGGAGAGCTGGTTGAGGATCGACTGGAGACGGTGCCCGCTTTTTGCCTCCACCAAACCCCCCCTTCTCTCTCCATCTAGATGTGCACCGCCTTCTCTACGCGCGTGTTGAACGCAGGCCGGGCGCCACCGCTATGGGAAAAAAAATGGAAAAACACACATTTGATGGGCTACTAACAAATGACGAAACAATTAGATATCGATTTATTGTTGTTTTATTAATTTATTTATTTATTTTGTTTGGATCGTTGTGATCATTTTTGGGGTATCATGCAACTGCGCATTTGATCGCGAATGACTACGGGGCATCGGGCGGAAAGAGAAAACACAGATCATAATGCATGAATCTAAACCAGATGAGAACGACCCGTTTGTGCGGATGCGGGGAAAAGACGGAATTGGGGTGGGGTGTGATGGATGATCCGACGCTTCGATGGACGTTGATGAATTGGCTTGGACCGGAAGGTTTTCTTGCTTCTTTTTTTGTTTGTTCTTTCTTTCTTTAGTTTTCAGTTGTCTTTCGTCAAAGAAAAGCGAAGAAACTCCCATTGTCTATTGCATAACAATAAAACAAAAATGGCTACCTAAAATGAATCATCAAAGTGTATTTATTTAGTGGGATTTGAATAGATTTTGCATAAAGACGAGCACCACGTGTTTGGAAAATGTACCCCTAAAATGAGTCATCAGGTTGATAACCTCAAAGAGGCAGGGTAAGAAATCAGTTGTCAAGGTTGTGGGAAACCACGTGCGGAGAAACAAAGAAAAAATGAAAAAAATTTTGCATTCTATTCCCAAGGGAATCTGTTTTGATATCTCAACCCTAATGCAAAACAGATTCGAAAACAACACTTGTTCAGGAAGGTTCGAGAACGGGGGGTAGGGTAACCAAATTAAAAAGGCAACAATGTAAAAATGCAAATTTCTAAAAAAAAACTAAAAATTAAAGTTAAAGTTAATAAAAATAATTAAAATAATTACATTAAATAAATGAAATGATTTCGAATAAACAAAAAATCTTTTTATTATTGTCTTAAACAAAAATCAAAAACCCACAATGCCACATTTCTTTAATTGACGAAATGACAACCACGCAGCAATCAAATCATTCGTCTTGGGTAGTTGGCGCGGTGCACATGGGCGGCGTTCGACCGTGGCTGATTGAAAACTGCTCGTCCAATCAACTGTGTAGGTGCGAGTGAGGTTGAATCATTTAGATAATTACAAGTGGCAGCAAAAGCCCATTGTCTAAAAAACAATAATGACGCGAACAAATAAAGACAACTGGAGAATGGCAACAATGTTGCAGCGGGAGGTCAGAAAAATGCCGCCGAGTCAAGTAGCTGAGTGTAAGACTCCGACGTAGGTAGAAATAAATGTGTGCGCTCGTGCATTATTGTGGTGTGTAATCTATTCGACGACGATCTACCACCACGTTCCTGTTGTCCAATTCACCGTGTGCTGATTGAAGACTCGACAGAAAGTGGGCGGTTCTTCCGCATCAAGCCAGCAACACACACGTCTTGTTGTGAGTCTCCTTTTGTTTTTTTCCTCCTAGATGTAAATATAAACGCCTTGCAGCAGTTGAAAAAGTGTAAAAATGTCCAAGAAGAAAAAGGAGCTTTAAGCTACATCCATTTTAGCATAGAAAGAGGAGCCTCTAAGATACGCATGCCTATTAGATGCTTCTTTTTTCGGCACAAGGAAATGTTTGTTTTCGTCAACGGGGGTGCAAGATGTCGGTTCATAACAGTTTGAAACGAAACATTTTTCTTTGTTTTGTTTCTTTTTTTTTTTGCTCTCATATTTTTCTAATACCCCGTGTGTTTTGTAGTCATCTGGCTTCCTATATTTGTGTTGAGTCTGCCGCCAAGGCGATTTTTTGTTTGATGTTTTCGAATGACGCAACTACTGGCAGTTCATTGTGTTTGTCTTTTTTTGGCGGGCTTTTTTTATTGCTATGCTTTTTATCTGCGCGCATTAAAATATAATTGGCAACGATGTAGCTCGATTGAAGGACGAGTGACATGTCAATTGTGAATATGACCTAGGGCACAATGATCGTGAATTGCCTCCGGTGGCATTAATGGAGTTATCACGAATTCATGGAGGGTGGACGTTACGCACAGTAGGCCGTGAGCAAGTCACGCATTTTTCGTGATTACTAAACAATTTCTGGCTTTTTTTTTTTTTTTGGTTTGATGTGATGCTTCTGCCTTGCACATGTCGCACGCAGCTGTTTTTTCCCACGTTTTTAAACGTTTCTCCCGAAAACGCTTCATCATTTGCATTGAACGAGGCTTATTAACCTTGCCTATTATTTTTGATCGGGAATGTCGTGTGTGCGTGAGACGTTATTGAGAAAGAAAAAAAAAAAGGAGAGGAATGCCGATCATTGCGTACTGCCAAGAAAATGTCTCCATTTCTTTTTTGTTTTTGTTTTGCATTCTTGAAAGGTGAAATTCCAAGCATTTCTTTTTTCGGTTTGTGAGGTTTTGTTGCCTTCATAATTTGTGGGTTGCTTCTCTCCATGGCGCCTTCACAGTTGACAAACAACTGACGTCATGCCTTTTTTTTTTTTAATCTTTCCGTTCTGCAACTCGTTTTCCAGCCGATTTTGAAAGATTGACGGCCTGTCTCCAGGAAGAAAGAAAAAAAGTTCGGCACAGTTGGCGATGAAATTCGTCGCAGGCCGTTTGAAAAACTGCCGAGCCCTTTTCTTATTTTTTTGCTACGCACCACCTTAACACAAACGACTGGCTGTTTCTCAGCGCTAATGGACCTCGTCGACTGGAACACTGGGCCGTCTTGCCCAGCAACCAGCCGACTGTAACACGAATTTTTGAAGCGTGATTATTATCATTTTTTTAACCCTTATAATTCTTATTGATTTAAAGATGTTCGAGTATATTTGATTTTTTTTTTAATGCTGTAAAAATAGAAAAGAGCAATCGACAAAAGAGAGTTTGAGATGGAGGAGGAGGGAGTTATTGATGTATGAAAATTGGCTGCCATCTGGTTGCTGCCAATAGCATAACCAAGGGCATCATCAGATTACATTTCGTCTGCTGCGCCATCAGTCTGATTAAAAGCTGATTAAAGTGCTGTTGTGTGGTGTAAGTCTTGTTTTGGACCCTTCCGATAATTCTATCGCGGCGAAGTGATTCCCGCGTCTATCTACGAACGCTAAAAACAAAATTCATTACAAAAAAAGATTGCCAATTTATTGGAAAGAGACGCGTACAATCCATATCCATCTTGTTATGGCCCTACACGAAAACGAGTCGTCTATATAGATCCTCCTTGCAGACATCCCGTTTTCGTTTTTGACGAGTTTTTCTTCGTGTTTTTTTTTTTTTTGTTTGTAGAAACTATATCAGATTCGAGTGTTCTGAGATTAAATTAGTCTGGCGGGGCGTTCGAGAATGCCGCACCCATCACTTAAACACAGACTATAGACCCTCTGAAAAATGAATCAAAGAGAGGGGCTTCAAAAGAAAAATGTTTGTTTTTTTTTACGTAAAAAAAAATAATCATTTGTTGTTGAGCACGATCTTCGTTCAGAGAACTTTTCGCGTTATCACCCATAATTTAGGCCACCTCTCCTTTTGTCTGGCTAACACGGCGACATTAAGCGAAAAGAGGACGCGTTGGGAGCCCTACAATGTGTTCCTGCCACCAGGTGAATACTGATGCCCGCCTTGTTGCTTCTCTCGGATTTTTCTCTTCTTAACTTTTAACTAAGCGCGTGTAATTTTTCCGCCAACCGTTCATCATTCGGCTTCACGGGTAGCACAGACAACGACAACAAAAATGGACGGGGAGTAGACAGTCTACAGACCGCCTTACCTTAACACCCAGCGTGCCAGTTCAGACACACACACACACACACATAAAGGGGGATAGGGGGGACATTCACGATGCCCATGTCGAGCGGCCACGAGTTGCTTGTTTTCTCTTTCACAGCCTTTTCGAGACTTAAAAAAGGGAAGATTTTTTTCGAATGCCATTTTCGTATTTCCCGCCTGTCCATATACATAGAAGGAGACTGAGAACAAAAAGGTTCGTTCACGAATTTTTTTTTTTTTTTTCAATTTTTATCTGCGTTTATAATTTGAAGAAGTTAACGAGGAAGCCAATTATACAATCTTTAAGGGTCGTACAGATGAACGATGATTGTAACGAATTAAAATAAAAATGGATATCACCAGTGAATGGTGAACGATCACGATATGTTTGCTTATTTGCTTTTCGTTTTAATGGTTCCGTGTCTGTTGCGAGTGACGCATCAGCAGAAGAAAGAAAATCTTTCATTCGTCTACTTGTTTATTTGTCGTGACTTTCTTGTTAACACGCAATCGTATCAGGTAAACAGTTTTTGCCACATGTTTCAATGAACGCAGTTGACCATCTTTTTTTCGCGCCATTTTGTTTCTGATGGAGTTTCACCCCCTTTTTTTTAAACAAATAGATTGTTGCAATTCTCTTTTTTTTTTTTAGTCTAAAATAAGAAAAAAAAATTGGCTTGTCAAAAACTAAATCGATTCTCTCGCACCGGATTCCAGGTTTCATGGAATTTCGACGAAAACGCGCATCGTCTTTTGTTTTTGCCGCACAAAACATTGCGGTCGTGGGATTACGGGCGCCGACGATACTTATGCTCGTCATTTTCTCACAATTTCTTTTTCCTCGATCATCAGACAGCCTTCATACAACGTGTATAGAAGGACATGCATCACATCAAGGGATTTTCCGTGAACGGCTTCCGATCACGCGGGATCTGGCCAAACTTTTTTTTGTTTCTCCCCGGGCCTTCGTGCAATATCGTTTGCCATCAACCGTCGTCGTTCAATCAGACCACCGCCTTTTTTTTTTGTGGTTGTTGATTACATGCGAGCAAAGTGGCGGACATCCAGGTCGTCGACACGTAAACAACAGACATAAACTTTAAAGGGCCGTTTATTATTTACCGTCTTTTCTGTTTTAAAGGTCGTAATGTTTCAGACATTTATATTATCTGTGAGTTACGTACGTACGTGTAAGTGATTTGAAGGCCGTTAAATTTTTTTTTTTATTTGTTTGTTCTTTTGGGAAGATTGAAAACAAAAACAAACCAAAAATTCCACAGTCTTTTATTGGTTAGGGAGAATGGCGAAAGCGGCGAGGGAGTCATTCATCAACTTGTGATGACGTGCATAAAAAAAAATGGCGCTCTATGCTTCTTTTGTTTTCGATTTTTTGTTATCTCATCCGCAAAATCTCATTCGTTATGTGCACAAGAAAAAAGCGAGAAGCTCTTTTTTATGTAACGCCTTCACGACGTTCTTTCACATGGTAAATCCTTGGGATTTTTCTTTTTTTTCTCTCTCAATCATCCACTTGAAATAAAAAATTGCGGTGGATCTCACCTACTGCCCTGCCGCTAGAAAAACCGAATTTCGTGCATAGTAGAAATCTATTCAAATTATTTCATATACGTGAGTCGATATATACGTCGTTACTGACGACACGGAGTAAGCCCGCCATGTGTATAGCTTCCCGTTTCATCATCAGTTTCGAATTCATCTGATGGATCGAATGCAAATGATGAAAGATCATCCCAGTACCTCTAATTATATAGTTCTCCCTTTTTTTTCGCTTTTGCTGGCCTTGCCCTGCAAGACTTTTGTGTGTGTGAATCACGACTATCACAAGTACAATTCTGGTCAGAATGAGCTTTTAATTGAAATTTCACCTGTTTTGTTCAATGCCTCTGGTATATTGGAAACGGGCTATTTATGGCAATAGAGTGTATTATGTGTACCTGTCCAGGTAAAAAAAAAAAAAAAAATAATTACTGGCAATGACTGGATATATCTGCTGAGACTGTTTGTATAAAACCTGGTGAAAGCAGCGATCCTTTTAAATTCTGAGTTTGTATTTGTTCATATCTAAAAAAGAATTTAAGAAAAAGAGAAAAACTCTGAATAACGGCTGTGATTAATAACCCAGACGCCATTTCTTTCTTTTTATCGTTACCCACTCGACGTATCATCCAGACGCTTTATTACACTTTTCTGCCTTTTTATTTTTAAAAAAATATCGCCTTTTATCGGTCTGTGGGAGATGAATATTTGTGCAGTCATTTTTCACAAGTCTAGAATTTACATGAAATTACAGAGGATGCTCGTTAGGGTCGTGCGTGTTAATGGTCTCTGATTATATACCACACTGTGTATCAAGAGGCTATCCAACAATCGATGTAAACAATGTACAGCATCTCTCATCGCCGATCGCACAAAAACCTAAACAATCTTTTCCATTTGAATATCTGGCGCCACTGTTCACAATACGTTGACACATCGAGTCTTTTGATTTAATCCTATCTTTAAATTGATATTTAAATAGCTCCTGTGTATATACGAGAATTAGCGTGTGAAAACTCCCTCCCCAAACAACATCTCTTTGAAGATGTAAAGAAAATGTGTGCAAGAAAGAGCTGCTTCTTTACTTGTTTAAATAGACATAATAAAAGAAACTGGGAAAGATTGATAGTCGAATCGATCGTCTCTCTCTCTCTGGAACGTCTGATTGTTGTGGGCCAGTATAGCTTCACAGACCATTCAAAGAGACACGAGAATGAATAGAAAAGAGAGCTCCACACCATCACGTAAGCCACATAGTTCTTTAGTGAACTTCTTCCTCACTTTCTTCTTTCTTTTTTCAAACACAAAAGTTCTCATTTTTTTTTTGAATTGTCTTTGTGCTCCTCTGAATTTGTGAGTGATATACGACGGACAGGTTCGGCATCTGGGGCCACACGGCGGTTAAATCACAGATGAATAGCTTTTCGGATGCAGACTATATAGCAAGAAAAAAGGGGGGGGGCCTAAAATTTAAAAAATGTTGGTTTAAAAGGAAAAAAAAAAAAAGATCTTTGTTGTTGGGGGTGTTTTTTTTTTCTCGCCCGTCTGCTGGAAAAGTGTTGCGTTGGGTCCGATTGTGACGCAAGTATATTCGCTGTCAGACACTGCTGTTACAGCCGCTTGTTTTTGTTTTAGGTGTCTATATATTCCGCTTTCTTTTTTGGCTGCGTCGTTGCCACTTCACTTTTTTTCTTCTTCTTCTTTCGTCTATACAGTAAGGGGGGGAGTAAATCGAATGCGCCATTTTGGCTGATGGCGAAAAAGATCCGCGATGACGGTCAACGCCAAACAACAAAAACGACATGAAAAGTGTGGCGAACATTTTTGAAGCATTGGCCGATGGTGTTCACTATCCACATGATCGAAGATCTATCGATCCAGTTGATCTATCCCCTCCCCTTTTTTTTAAATGGATAGTCAGCCATGTATTTTTTTCGGTAGACGGACCTTTTTTTTTTTGCATCTCTCGAAATCGTTTTTTTTTTTTATAAAGGTCCATTCTTAATTTTATTCACGATTTGTAAAAGTGCTGATTACGTAACGACGTCCAGTTGACCTCGAAGCTGTCACCTTTTTAGGTCGTTGAAAACAAATGATTGCGACCATATCCGAGTGAGTCATTCACAAATCGTTCGATAACATTTCTCTCTTTTCCTCTGACTGTTTTTATCAAGTCCCTGATCATTGATCCCCATTTTCAATTTGAAATGGAAAAAGAAAAAGAACGAGTGAAATTTCGTGTAAAACTTCACAAAACAATTGGCGTTTCTTTTTATTGTTGGTGGAATAGAAAAAAAAGGAGGAATTCCGGGGACTATCTTGCATTTCCCCCGACACGCTATATAACACTGTTAAACGTATATTTACAAGACATGCGCATAAACGCATATTTTAATGGCCTTTTGCTATTGTTGAGCTGTAATCGTAAAGAAAAATATTTGTATATCTGTGTACGGAATAGAAGGGGGGGAAATGATGGAAAGGAGAGATATTAAACTCGTCTATCTTCTTTTTCTTTTTGCGTGTACGATTTTAGTGAAACGTCGGATCTATTCCGGGTGTGAAAAATACCAGTTGTAAATTGATAAAAAAAGAGGGGGGACGCCCGAGTCGTTGCCCATTATGGCATGGCATGGTTGATAGAGGAAAAATATATTTGTAGATGATTTGACTTTTCCTTTCTTCCCCTCGTTGAATTCTGTGCCGCTCATCTAGGGATCTTTGGGGGGGTTCCTTTTTTTTTTTATACGGGGTCTTTTATGTAGCCATCAGAGAGCTGCTTCACGCATCACGCGGTTTTTCTTCGTTCGGCCATAACGCGCACGTCTTTATTCATTCGTTTTCTTTTTCCTTTTAAAAAGGCATTTTCGATGGACGTTGTCGAATAAAAAGAAAACAATTGAGGGACATCCATCTTCTCGATGACTGCCATCATCGCATGGCACACAAAAAAAGGAGAGTGGGGCCCCAGAAATATCGGACGGTTCTCTTGTCCTCTGTTTGGCCGCACTTTTGACATCGATTTTTGTGACGTAATCTATCAGAAAAGATAATCAACGCTTTTTTTTTTTTTTGGCTGCCCCATCTGTTTTTTAAAATATCAATTAAAACAGGCCGGCCATTCAACAGAATTAGGTCGAATGTTTTTATGTAAAGAGTTTGATATTTTCGCGGAAACGAGCGCAATTCTGCGGCTATCATTGATAATAACAAACAGAAAATAATCTAAGCAGGATACTTACCTGACGTGTTTGTATTTGCATAATTGCATAATGTATGATGTTTTTTCCCCTTTAAATTGGAAGAACTGAAATGATTTTCATTTTCGAAAGGCCCCCATGTTTTTTTGTGTTTTTTTGTTTTCTCGTTTTGAAATTGGACTGGAGCAATCAGTTATGAAGCCGTTCCAGTGCATCCGTAAAAAAAAAAATACTGCATGTGTACGTACGTACGTGTGTGTAAATAATAACAGGTATACACCTGACAGTGAAGGATGATATGTAAAAGAGAAGCCGGTCGTCGCACTATACCCCAGTTGTTCTGTACCTCCAATTTCATCGTGAATTTTTCTTTTTTTTTTTTTTTTAAACCAACACTATATTTATGATGATGATGCAGCGGCTCCCGACCCCGATTCTTTCTCTCTCAAAGATTACACCAGCACGCACCGATAATCTCTACTTTCAGTTTCGATTTTTTTTTTCAAATTTAAATAGTCGAGTTTCTTTTGATCAACAAAAAAACAAAAGGAAATTGCATAAATGATGAAGAGTATAACTAAAAATGAGGTCAACGTCCCTAATAGCCCACCTTGTGATTTGATTAACGTACGCATGCGCAGATCTTCAATCCGAGGAGGGTGGTCTTTTTCCTTCCTTAAATCCTGTCCACCATAATCGACGATCCATTGTGTTTTTTTGATACACTTTTTTGTTAATTACTATTTAACAATTTCGGCCGCTGATTACAAGCGGTGCTTCGCTGTAATTGACGGTATCAGATGTGCCAATCTTATTTTGTTTTTTTTTTTGCGCCGAAGAAGGCGGGTTGCCATAGAAACCAGAACAAACAATCCCTCCCTTTTTATTTCAACATTAAACAATTTTGCGACGCAAAACTGTGCAGATGCATTCGCTTTATAACTTTTTGAAACGATTGTTTGAACTGGAAGCGACGATTGCATAGTACGTGCGCAGACATGCAAAGGTTGTGGCTGCCGGCGGGATCAATCTCGTCAAATCTGTTTGAGCATGTATGAAACACTTTGCATTCAACATACTGTGCATATATAAAGATATGTGCCCCCCCCTGCCTCTTTTTGGACTCTGAGATTGATATTCATTTTATCTGTCGTTCCACGCTTTTCTTTTTTCCTCGCTCCATCCGCCAGTTTCGTGATTGAATGTGCCACTGAGGCATGAAAAGAAAAAAAGGCAAAACCACACACATACACACACAGAGAGAAAAGATGATGCCAGCAAATAGCAGATGCCATTCAAACCGAATGGGGGGACACACAAAAATGGGAAATATCTTTTCTTCTTTCTATCTTTTTTTAAAAGATTTTTCCTTCTTCTTTCAGAAATTCAATTGAATGTTAGCGCAGTCAAGCCGACGCCTTTTACGACTGCGGAAGGGGGGGAGGGATTTCTTGTGTTCGCTTTTTAAAAGTCATCATCTTTCTAGATTTATTATTAAATATTTAAATCAAACCGAACTTGTTTCTTGACATTTTTCAAAATATCACGAACGCGCGTCTAAAAAACTCGGAACTTTTCATTCGAACAGTGACCGCTCGTATTATTAGAGTCGCGGTTGGTGTTGCTTCGTTTGCATATAATATTTGTAATTATTTTTTATTTTTTCTAACCCCTCCCTCGAATAAGCGTGCGTCTATTATTTCCGACCGCGTTCTTCACGATGTTCAAACGAAGAAAGCATAAAAATATTGTGGTAGAGAAAAAGAAAAAGTAATCAAGTCTAATTACGTCTACCCGCCCCGTAACTGCGTCTCAGCGCCCACACCGTAACACATCACAGTCCAGGTAAAAAAACAAAAAAAAGGTTCAATTTAAAACCGTGCAACCTTGTGATAAAGATCTTGACTTGGTTAGTGAACGGCTTTTCATAATAAACGGGCATTTACAGACAGGTGGGGGGGAGGAAAGAAAAAGGGGGTGGTATACTTTAGAAAATGTGTGTGTACGTGTGGTAGTATGTGTCTGACGATCACGCAGAGTTCGCATCCATTTACTTTTCCCTTTTTTTTTTATTTTATTTTTTTCCAAATGAAAACAAAAAAAGAGGAGGCATTACGCCAAGGCGGATATCGCCCGCAGGCGTAAATGTTTGATCACGCAACCCAACTTTTTTTGTTGTTGTTGTTTTGTTTCATGTTTCGGCCGCATACATAAAAAGGTGCGATATCTACGTGTCTACACGTAACAGATCGAAATCAAAAGGAAAACGTGTGTGTGTGTGTGAGAAGTTGACGGACTTTTTCAACATTTTTTAAAAGGAAAAAAATAAATAAATGTAAAATGATAACACAGACGACCTTTTGGTTCTGATATCTAATCTGCTATTTGATGATGTCGCTACAATAAAAACGTTTTCCTGAAATGTACCAAAGACGGGCAGGTAATTTTGGTAGGTTGACCTCCCCCCCCTCTCTCTCAATTGGTCATCGACTCGTTTGCGGTGACGATCGTCGGTGAAAATCAGGAGAGCTTGTTAGCAATCGTTTTCTTTCTTTGGGCCTTCAAATCAAAAAGCCTTGAACAACCTCGTCTTGATGGGGGCAATTAGCGTCACAGATGATGTCCGATTCGGATGTCGTCAGCCGTGGACAGACGTGAGTTGTGGCCTAATGAGGCGTCGTCAAATAGAAGAAAATATAAAAGAATCTAAATAGGTAAATCTATTCGAATAGAAACACCCAATTCGTTTTTGGAAGGTTTGATCGTCATTCATACTGGCAATGTGCGTTAAAGTAGACACGAAAAGCTTTGCGATCGTGTGCGAAAGGAAATGAGGGAACGTATAAGCCGGGGCCGTTGTTGTGGCGCGTGCCCGTTGGCCGTCGTTAGGCTCCCGCACGCAGTAAATGACGTCATACTCCTTTCAGACAACGTCCATGCGAGTTTATCTTTTGTAAAAAATTAAATCAAAATAAATTACCTATTACTTAAGTGGAAATGCTTTTGTATTTAAACGGTGGTGTAGCGACGTTAGCGAAACGTTACATCATTCGCAAGGAACGTTCCGTTTTCCACGTGAAATTCCATAAAAATGATTGGTGTGCTGATTTCGGCCAGTGAATCCCCATTCGTCATTCATCGCCTCCATTTTCTGTTTCACTAGTGCCGTTTCGCCAAAAGATTTTTTTTTTGTTTTTTCGCTTTCTTTCGCAAGGGTGTTAAGACACAGCTCCCGAACAAAAAGAAGTGGGAGGAAAATATATATTTTAGAGGCAGGAAATAAGAGGGAAAAGGGTCATCGAGGCGGTCGTTTTTCATTGTGTGTATGACATCTGGCAAACCGCTTTTTTTCTTCTTCTTCTTTTTCGCTCAGTCTAGATGAGCAGCGGCGTCGCTATATCGACCATTTAGCCCTTTCTGTCTTCAGTTCTTGATTTTTTTTTTGTTTTTTTGCGGTAGACATTCCTTTCATATATCGAGATATTTATATACAGTGTATATATATATAAATATATATAAATCAGCACGTCTTCTTCGATTGCTATTCTCTGGCTTGCCTGTGTAATAGAAGTCTTTCGCCATCCCGATGACGGGTCGAACGGTCTTTATTTCTCCAACCGATGCGATTGGATCCCCCCCTTTTTTTTTTTTTGCTTTACTATTCCGCAACATGGCAAGAAGAATGGGGAATGCTATTTTTTTTTTGTCTTCTAGAAAAGAGAGTCACACCGCAATCACAGTAGATTGCTCATCCATATTCACGAATAATTTTCGCGGAAAAAAACAAAACAAAAAACATTTTTAAAAAGGAGGGGGGCATTCTGGTAGTAGAAAAAGTCTATTCGCATTAGACATAAAAAGTTTGATTGTAACTCACAAGCGGACAGGTTCGTTTTACGTTTTTGAAAGGGAGCCGTTCGTTTTTTTTTTATTCCGGACACCTCATCCGTTATGAACAACACCCTATTATGCATACGCAAAAGAGGTTGGTGGAAGAAGTCGCTTTTAATTTGACTCTACTCGCGATGTTGCGATGGAAGTACTAGACGATCGAACCAACAAAGCGAAGAAGAAAAAAAAAAACACATTTTTGTAAGAGTTAAAACCGTTATTGACTTTTAATTCATTCCGAATAAAAAAAAGGTGTGGGGGGAAGAAAAAGGATGGCGTGCAAATGTTGTGGGTCACGCGAACCAACATGCAAATCGAAATGGATGACAGCCGGAAGCTGTCGATAAAAACGGTTGATAACATCATCAGTCGTTATTTTTTTCTTTTAAATATTTCAATTTGATTCAACTTCATTTTTTGGCTGAGCATCAAACTTATTCCATTCACATAGCCAGGTCTACGTGTCTGTGCGTGGGACGATGCAAGTTTTATACTGAGTCAATCAACTCTCCCCAAGTCCGTGACCACGGACTCCTTCATCCGGAAGGGCAATAAATACAAAAAATAAATAAAAGAAAGTGCAAAAATGTCACCTCGCCGTCCGCAATGCATCATCTCTGTTTCACTGAATTTGTCTCTGTCACTATCCGCAGATATATTTATACCTATGGGTTAGTGAATATTTTGTGCAAAATGGCAGCAATTTTGACGTCACGAACGTTTTTGTTTGAAATAAGAGACAACTTGTTTGCAAATTTAATAGACGTCCAAACTGAAACGTTCTTTTGTTATTATACGGAATTTTGGGTACAAAAAGGAGCATCGGTTTGTGCGTCTTTAAAGGTTAGTTTGAAGTCGTCCTAGTAAAGTCAGTCGGATGATGGATTGCCGGTTGTTGGAGATTGGATATGTTTGTAGACATTTAGAAGAGAAAGTTATTACTTCCAGCCAGTCACGAAAAGATAATGCCCTCAATTTTCGGTCATATAGCCTTTGTGTAACGTCTATCAGAGTTTTATCTCTGAATGAGGGATATCGATGGAATAGAATGGTACGGAACGGGGGATATTCTTTTGGGTCCCCTCCTTCAGAAAGTAAGAAATGGCTAGACTGGTAATATCATGCAGTAACTATTTATACCAGGGCCAACTAACAGAATGAGTCCATTGGTCCATTTGATGAAATTGTCAGATTTCACGTGAATTATTAACTTTTATCAGTATGCTGTTTTTTTGTTTTTTTTTTTTGTGAAGAGGATCTTTAATAAGAAATTTTTACTTTATCCCTGTATTTTCAGGCTGCTACGCCATCTTGGAACAATAATCAGAACTTCCCATATTGTTTGCCATAGTCTAGTCGTCTGCTTGTCTTCGTTTTCCACGTGCGGAGAAGAAGAAAAAACGAGACGTAATCAAAGATAAATCATGGTTAGTTCGAAAAACTAAATTGTCATTCTAGCCTGCAATTATTAAACTTTTACTTTATTACTTTAGCCAAAGGTCAAGACAAAGTTTGGGCAAGAGAATAAATTGATTCATCCCAATAGTCGGAAAGCTGATCAAATATCACGAGAATGGCATCGTGATGTACGTGTCAAACACAATAAGAAGGCAATGGCTCAGAAGATGACGGCCTTAGGAGAGAAAATTGCGTGGTTTCGTGATCAGCTCGACCCTGATGTGACTGTGTACACGATAGAACAAACAGCAGACCTGGTTGAACGGTACCTGGGCCGATTTGATGAAGAACTTGAACAAATTAGGTTGAAAAACCAGATTGGCCAGAGAAGTTCAAGACAGCACGCTAGCAGAGAGGATGCTATTGAACTTTCTCAAAAATTGGAAAAAGATGAGTACGAAGGTTGCGGACTGGGTAAGTCACAACTATCTTGCATTTCTACTTCTGTCTATGACGTTGGTATCATTTAGAAATCCCTGATCTTTCCAACCCAAAAAATTTGGAATATTTACGGTCTTGGACTGGCGTTCTACGCTTCATTCCAAACATTACACTCAAAAGGTTCAGGAAACCACAGGATAAGGGTGTTAATGCCACATCTGACACTCCTTCTACAGCTGAAGAGGAAGTGGAAAGAAGTGATGATAAAACTATGGAAGTTGCTTGATTTGAATACAAAGCGTAATGTCAGTAAAGGCTTGTTTTCTAGTGATACAAAGTTACATTGGCCTTCCAGGGCTTTAGGAACTTGCTGTAGTTTAATGGCCATCACTGAAATTACGTTACTTCTTTTTTTCTAAATCGTGGGTTAATTATTCTAGCGTAATTTTAAATACCTTATCAAATGGGGTTACACTTTGGAGTGTTTGAAGCGAGAAACAACTGAAACTTTTTACGTTGTGCTGGAAAGGCTTCGTGACCGATTGGCACTTAAGTTGTTCAACATTGCAGGTAGTTGGCTACACTGGCAGAGGCATAAATATTTCTTCATTCAAAGATAAACCTCGGTGCATAATGCATTCACAGACGTGCCGACGTGTACTTTGTCCGCACCCCAAAATGGTCGTAGAGATTCTACTTAGACATGCCAAATAATGCGATTGAGATTTGCATCCAGCAACCAATGCGTAAACGAATATGGCGTCAGTTTATTAGCGTTAAGTCACTTCGTATTATCATTCACTTTGATTTCGTAACTTGGATGACAATCTTGCCATTTAATTTATCCTTTTTTAACATTCACATGGCCGTGTTTTTGTATGTGGCTGGCCGGGCGAGAAACAAGATGCTTTTTAATAGAACATTGCCTGGTCCAAGTAACTTGAACGAGGTATGAATATTAATGGCGACCCCAACGAGACAGTATCGTAGAGCACTGCGCGTCAGTCACCACAAGATTTGGCTTTGAAAATGTAATCTACCGATGAGTCTGCGAGGTAATGGATGCTGCAATGAG
This sequence comes from Daphnia magna, assembly GCF_020631705.1. NCBI lineage: Eukaryota > Metazoa > Arthropoda > Branchiopoda > Diplostraca > Daphniidae > Daphnia > Daphnia magna. Next base: position 4,106,688 of record NC_059189.1, on the reverse strand, counting down.
AGCTTGGCTCTGTGTATATAAAACAGTGGTGTACTTGTATTGACGTTGCCAATCCCTATTTGTTGTTACATCGACCATCACGCGTACTTTGGGCAGCTCGGCCTTGCTGTCGCTAAAAGTTTAACACTTAACAACCTAGTCGCTACAGCCTCCGGGATGAGTGTGATTCAGCAAGTAAACTGGTAACCTGCAATCTGGTGCAATAGAACTTATACCACTAATTATTTCCCCGGTTTACACGCAGGTCATTTGCCTTTGCTTTTTACTATCTTTGTCCTGCTTTTGGTCGGTAATGTGTCGACCTCAACTTCGTCCCTGTAAGTTTTGCTGTGCTTTGAAATCTATTCGTTGAAATTCAAACTGTATTTCAAACCATTCAACGGATGCAGCTGAATTTAAAAGTCGAACCGCTGAAGCCAAGACTGAAGTTGGTGCCAATAGTCAACCTTTTGCTACACTTGCATCGCGGTCGTTGAAGGGCGATGGTAGTTTATCAGTTGAAGAGGCAGGCATTTCCATCCTCTTCAAATTGCAAATCTTCCCCTTCCGGAAGCCCAACAATGAGCTCGCAGTGGATGCTCGGAACGGAGACCTACCAAGAGACAATGGCGTCTGGGGAACTGGCATTGAATTTGGGCTTCCTAATGGCGCTGGCTTTGGCTACGGTCAAGACGCTTCATTCAACACGTTTTCATTCAGCTCAGTTTCGTACATTTTCAAAGGATGAAAGTCGTTACCCATTTTTTTTATTTATTTTGCATTTTAAATATTTAAAAAATAAATTATTGAATAAACCTAAGTCAGATCTCATTCGTCGTTCGAAGTGGAAATGTAATTTGCTTTTGCGTAGTGAGTCGAATTGCTGAACTAAGCCTATTGCAATACCCGCGCACTTTGCTCGCTTGCAAGTTTTTAATGACCAATGTCAAAGCAATCGCTTTTAAGGATAACCTTGCCAGATCTCCGTTCTGCGCTTAATTGGATCAAAAGGCACGCCCGTCCAATTTCCACACGTCAGTATCATAATTTTCTTTTTCTTTTTTCCAAACATATTCTAATTGACTCCTTCGTTTCATCCAGTTGGCAGCTTGAATGCATCAATTGCAGCGTGCCAAATAATTAGGAATTAAACTTAAACAACCTCCGAGAAAATATTTTTACAAATCAATAGTAGCACGAATTCAATGGGGACTTATAATTTGAATAGCGATGCGCTCTTCGCATGTAACAATAAGCAAGCAACTTGGATGACCCGGAGCGCCAGTCGTACCCATTCACTCTGCTACTCATTTTGGTGATAGCGTCTCTGGTTTTCCCGTTGTGTTGACTTCGGCAACTGTTTTGCTGATAAAGACGATCCTTCAAGTCCCTTTGCAAAAGCGGCAGTTACGAGGAGCTCGAAGCAGTTCAAGTTTCCGCGTTAAGGCGCCAGAATTCAATGTGACTCGTAGATAGCCTTAATCTTTTAGAGCTTCCCTCTAAACTTGCAAGTGCGTCGCAGCCCTTTAAAAAAAAAAAAACGTTAAAAACAAACCGAAAATCTCGTGCATTGACCGAGAAGCGCCACTAATCTTCCAACACTGTTGTAAGACATAAAACAAGCGAGTGGTTACGAAAGGATTCAATTGCAATCGTATTCTATTGGAGCCAGCATCGTATAAACAAAGCTCGTGAAATTTGTTTCTTATCTCATCTGAAAATCTAAACCAGCAGTAAAATGAAGGTACAATCAACTTAAAAATCTTGCATGTGAAAATAGTAGACTCGGTATTAACTTTTCTTTTATTCTTTTCTACAAAGATCTGCGCCATTTTGATTGTTACTGCCATGGCGTCGTACATGACCCAAGCTGTCCCTTTGCCTCATCAACAAGGTTTGTAAACAAATATACTATCTAAGGCACCAATCTCGAAATAATTGAATTATCTTTAAATAGGGAACGATCCGTTTAACAGTATCACCAGGACATTTAACGAAATGGCGACCAATACTTTTTCTTCGGCAGCCGCTCAGCAAGCCCCACATCACCAAGGGATGTGGCCAGCAGGAGGACGTCCTGTTAGCGCTTCGGCTTCAGCTGGACGTGGCCATGAATTTTCTTCTGGCCATAATTCGGGAAGCATGTGGCAACATGCCTCAGCTTCGGCTTCAGGGCCAGTCGCTGCTTCAGCTTCTGCATCGGTTCATTCGTCATCAACTAGAAGTCATCAGCAAAAATCCAGGCAAGGTCGGCCAGCCAACCGAACAGGAAGACCATCTAGAAATCGAAATAGCAGCAGAAATGAAAACCATATTTGAGGGGGGGAAATATTTTGATGAAATGAAAACAGGTAGAAAGAGAATCTAATTTTTTTTTGTTTTGTTGGGCCGTTATCGATTGTTTGCATGAAAAGCGCATCCAGTCGAGCGCGTTCGTTTCCCAAATATTGCAGCGTTAACTCTGTTCTGTAACCTAAAATTCTGCGAGATTTATTTGAAAAAACAATATTTTTTACCTGTGTGTTACGTTCTCATTTCTTAGTTAATTTATAATTAGGTAAATGGGTGACTCGACGAAGCTCGTTCGATTGTGCGCCAATTGTTGATCGTCGTCTTAAACTTTTCTCGACAAACAACGTGATCTTGAATTCATAATATCCCAGTCTCATTTATTAAATTCAAATTTCGTGACCAAGTACAGCAAAAGATTTGTAATTTCTGCTTGTTTGAAGAATGAAATTGTGTGTACTTTTTTTTTTTTTTTATTAAATTTAACAAATGGTCTCAAAAATTCAAATGGAAATGACTGAAACTTCGTGCAACGAAGCTCCAAGATGTAGCTGACTTATTTTCCAACGCTGCTTCCGGTACCGGTACCAGTTGCTGCAGCTTGTCCGCTTAGAAGATCCAAAGCGGCGGTGCCTGTTCCAGTTCCAGTTGCAGCTCCGCCATTGCTTGCGCTCGAAATGCCAACCTGTATAATTCAATGTTTTACATGCTATTTTTAATGGATTCCCATAAATATCTCTATTTACTTACCCCTGATGCAGACACTCCACCAGGACCGGCGTTACCAGTTCCAGCTCCAGCTCCGGAACCAGTTCCAACTGTTTGCAATGAATTCACAGATACCATTAATAATTTCAATTTAGAATTTCAACAAAAATTTCGGAAATTATGACTTCTTACGATCGAAAGACGGGAAGCCGAGTTGTCCACCAGGTTGACCAAAAGGAACTCCAGCCCCACCTAGAAGCGGAGCAGCTCCATTTCCGCCAAATAGAGGAGCGGCGCCAGTTCCAAATCCCGAACCAGTTCCAGCGGCTACAATAAAGAGTAAAAGTCATTATTGTTATGTTATTATTAAACAATAACATGTTTAATACAATCAGGAAAGAAAAGAAAAACTAATCATCTTTAAATGATTAAACAGCAAAGTTAATTGCTAATTAACGCATCACCTTGGAACACCTGAGGACGGCCAGCGGCCACTGCGAGGACGGCACACAGCGTGAATGCGATCAACTAGAAGGGTGTTAAAAATACAAGGTAATACATTGTCGATTTGTGGATATTATTTATGTTAACTTACCTTGTTCATTTTCTTTATTTTATTAGACTAAGTTTGGCGGAGTTGTTGTACAGTGAAAATCACTTGGAAGTCTGCTGTCGAACATGATGTCGGAGATTCGATTTTATACCCAACAGGTCCACCCAAAAAAAGCAGCCTGAGGATTTGTTATCCATTTAACGTCTTTTGGCCTTACGATTTTCCCTCAAGACAGTGGAAAGGGTAGGTACACACGAAATATTTAATTAAGCAGTACTTTCAGGTTGGTTGCTTACCTGTTTAGCACGTCGCTACGTCACGTACGTTGGGGATTTTCCATCGAATAAGTTTGGGGCAATTTTCCATTCGATTTCGAAATAAACGGTCGATCCCGTGAAAATTTGAAGGAGAGAATTGCGCAATGGAAACGGGGAAAATAGACCTGTGTGCTTAAATTACGTCTCAGTGCACTAGATGGTGTTCAGTGTTAGGTGGGCAAGAATTTGAACGAGAGCGTGGACATAGGCGATGGCGTAACAAGTTGTAGGAGAACGGTGCAAAGTGCGTAGTTCCAGTAAATCTAACTAGATTGCCTTGGACGGTACAACGGACTTGTTCGAGAAATTCAATTTGTTCCGACAGAGCCGAGAAAACGCTTGAATTTGGATTCGTTTGTTTCTTTTCGCAGTTCGAGAAAGTTAATTGTTATCCTTGGAGCGAATGAGCAGGGTAATCATACGAAATGAAAGGTGACAGCAACATTTCGCCATCACTCATCGTTGTGCAATAATAGCCTTTCACCAGCCAAAAACAGGTTTGCGAATGTTGCGAACCGCGTTCAATGACTCCTCATTTTTTGGCGGACAGAGAGATACTTTCCAGTTATTAGTCTGGTAACAAATGTCGCAATTCATTTCCTTAAACCAGCAAAACAAAAAACGCAATAAATTAAGGACTTGTTTGTTTTTTTCTTTTCTGTTTTGGTTCATTGTAGCCTGCGGGAGAAATTCTAGGAATCAGTTTACCATTTACGTGATTGTGTAATGGAACAGCACTCCTGGTAGCTTTCGCCCTTCTGCTAATCTATCTGCTGTGTTATGGGCATTGTGTAGTATCCATCTTCGCTAGTTTTTTTGTTTGGTTTTGTTTTCAAATGAGACACGTAAACAAATGAGATTATACCATCTTCGATAGGCGATTCCAAAATAGGGGCTTTGCCATTTTTAGAAATTGTGCCCCGAGAAGAAAAATCGAAAATCATGTGACGGTTTTTCCATGGTGAAAATAAACACTGTCTCAAGGCGAAACTGGTTTCTACGACCAACTTTTGGGGGAGAGATTCATTAAATGTAATTTTGTCATTGCCGGCCAAGGTTGCTATGCTGATGCCACTGATCCTCTGAAGAATTATGTAAATTGCGCCTCAATTTGAAAAAATATACAAAAAAAAAAAGTGGCACAAACAACCTTGGCATGCCCTTCCGTTTCTACCTCCCCTTTGCACCGGTGTAGGGCGGTTAAGCCACCTCCCCTCATCTCTCTCCGGGACTTGGGGGCTCTTACAAATACGGTGCGGGACAACCGAACGACAGACCAGTTAAGAACTTGCAATCCAACCTACCAACAGTCTCCACTTTTGCTTCAGCTCCTTTTCACATTATCAAACATGAAGGTATAAACGAAACAAAAGTTTCGACTCTTAACGTTGGTTTGTTTTAATTGAATTTTTCAATTTATTGCAGGTCTTTGCGTTCGTCCTCCTAGTGCTCGGTGTTGCCATGGTCTCTGCTGCTCCGCAAGACAGTAAGTACAGCACAATTATTTTCTACAAATTAAAGTTAATTCTTTTGTCATAACGAATTTTCTTTCTTAATCAATAGTTAACTCTGCTATTCTGGCTGTCATCAACTCGGCTGTGCCTAACGTTCAGCCTGGTAGCTTCGCTAGGCCGCCTCCAGGCGGAGTGTCTTCTTTTGCTACTGCCCAACAAAACACAAATCCATCCGGCCAGACTTTTTTCGCCGCTCAGACGGGCGTATCTCAAGGAAGACCCGTTCGTAAATGAATATGAGGGACTTAGAGCTATAAAGAATCCATAAACACAGTTAATCATGAGCACATTTACGTGTTTGTTTCGGACGACAAAGAATAGCTCAAAAGATTGCAACAACATTTTGTAAAAAAAAAATTCAAATAAACAAGAATTGAGGACATTTAAATGCGAACTCTTTGTTTTCACCTGTTTGTGTCTATTAAGAATTACAATAAACTGTTCTTTCGATACAACCTTGCCATTTCAGTAATTGTTTTCTAATCTTGTTTTCCTTTTAAGGTAATTAATACTGATAATAATACTGTGGATGAAGTTTCGGTTTAACTTTCAATGCTGAATACAATTAGTTTTTATAATTAACCACTCATTTATTTGTTTGATCATACTCATTCAGTTTAGATTTTTTGCTCCAATTTTATTCCCTAGACTGAAGCCTTCATTTAACTCTTAAATATTTTCTGTTATTAATGACACTAAAAGAACCATTTTTGATAAATGTGTAATCACCTTAAGATGCATGGAATATATGAATAACTATCTGTACATGGTTTCTTATAGTAATTTAAATTTAATGAAAATCTAGAGTTCATTTTCCAAAGCTAAATCCACTGCCTGTTCCAGTAGCTCCAGCTATGCCAAAAGGACTGGAGAAAGCAGTTCCACTCCCACTGGCAGTGCCAAATCCACCGTTCTGAGCGCTGGAAATGGCAATTCCAGATGCAGAAACTCCGCCAGGTCCTGCATTGCCTGTTCCAGCTCCAGCACCAGTACCACTACCCCCTATTATTTCACATCATAGACATGCTCTTAGTAACTGACATTACGCATAATCATTCAAAAAAGAAAAGTATTTTACCGAAAAATCCACCGAATCCACCGAATTGAGGAGCTGGTTTAGCAGAACACATTGCAAGCAACAGGGACAAAATCAAAATGGCGGCACTCTACATTTAATTGCACACCGAATGTTACTACATTGTTATCAAAAGGCGTTTTCAAAGAACCCAATTATATAAGAAACAATTGATATTTTAGTTTAGACGAACTTTTACCTTAGTCATGTTGAATAAAAGCGTGTGCTTGCTTGGCTTGCTGTTGAAGAAATGGATAACGTTTGACACGATGTTTCCCCCCCAATATAAAGGCTGCGTGGTTTAGGAGCGGCATGAAAAGTTTATCCATCGATGCTGGAACACTCTTTAAAAGGTAAAGACGATTTCTATTGTCAGAATCCTTTTTAGTCAATTGCCCCATTAACTGTATGTAAAGTGACTTCAGAGTTAAGAGTCGGGTCAGAGAAAGCTACATTCTAAATCCTACACGCAATATTGTTGACAGTTGTCCAGCTGAAACCGGAATAATGTGGAATCAACATCAGAAGCCTAAGAAAACCAAATGCACTTCACTGTGATTTCTTCATTTGAGAGGAAAATGTCATTTAATTAAAATAGTGCAGCTCCTATTTCATAGCATTATGATTTAATGTTTATCATTCACGTGTGTAAGTTTAATCAAGAAAGACGTATTCGGTTACTGCTTTATTAACAACCAAAAAAGGCCAAACAATAAGAAAAAGACAAACAAAAACAAAAAGAAAATTCAAGATCGATGTATGTTGGGTTGATCAGTGGTGCTCATGAAGTGACTTTAGAGGATGAATGCTGACTTATTTACCGACACTGCTTCCACTTCCTGTGCCAGTTGCTCCTGCCTGACCTGTGAAAGCGTTGAGGAAAGCTGTTCCAGTACCGGTACCAGTACCGACTCCGCCGTTCTGTGCGCTCGAAATGCCAACCTGTAATCAAAAGTCATCATTAGTAACTCATCTCAGGTGTTTGACAGTAAAAATATGTATTACTCCTGATGCAGAAACTCCTCCTGGCCCAGCATTACCAGTTCCAGCTCCAGCACCACTTCCACTACCTGTTTGAAATAATGACAAGAAAAGAACCAGAGAGGTCATGTAAAGGTTTACAAAAACCCAAAGAAGCAGAGTTCTATTTTTACCGATAGGGAATCCACCAAAACCTGGCTGTTGGAATCCAAAACCTGGTTGCTGGAACCCACCAAACTGTGGCCTGGCCAAGGCAACAGCCAAAAGAAGAGCAAGAGTCAAAGTAACCTGCAAACAAAATAGAAAACGCTGTTGCATAAATTGCATTTAAAGTAAGAAAAAAGTATTATTTTCGTAGTGTTTTAGCTCAAATTTTGACTACCTTGTACATTTCTAAATGTATCTGCTCTTTTCTGATTAGGTAGCTAAGAAGTTAACGTTCAGCTGTCGTGTGATCGTGTGGCTGGTAGTTGCCCGACGACTTGCTTTTTATAGGGGTATCCCTTCTGGTCGAACCAGAAAAGCTGGAAGGCAAATCAGTTTTGAGTCCATGGTCATAAGTGTCACCATGGCATGAGCCATCCTTGACACCAGTTCTTCGAATTCGCCAGTAGCAATTGCAGTCCATAAAATCTTTAATTTGGCTCGAGACTTGGAAAACCCCATTCAACGGACTTTGTGCTATTTGGGGTTTATCAGCGATATGGATAATTAGCACCAAATGAGGGAACAGATGTTAATTGAACTAGCAAGTGTTTCGAGGTTGAATTTATTCAAACGTAAAGGTTCAAGGCAGAACAAATACGTGACTTGTCCATTTGCATTTGTTCCCAAAAGAAGATGGAGCTTGTCGACATCTGTCTTTACGGGTAAGGTACCCATTAACTGTTAAACGTGACTTGATGACAGGGTCCACGAGGACGAACCAGAGAAAGCTGACATGACTGTGAGATTACTTCCAAGTCATAGTGTTGCTAAGGCTATATTTTCAGTGCCCTGCTTTCTAGAAAAAAAACCTTGCAAGTTGCATCACAGGCGACTGACATTGTCCCAGTTGTATATTGAATATCCAACGGACTAAGGATAGATCATTCTCAGTTATTTCGTATTTAGAACTTGCCATACATAGAAAAATCCTGTTCAGAATTGATTTCGCTTAATACTGATATTTTACCATTTGTAATATTCCTGATTTATGCATGTTTGTTTTGGGATGATTGTTATACTGTCACAAATTAAGAAAACGATAGAAAATTTTTTACTTGCCTAATATCAGGCTACAAATTTATTGACGCCAAACAATTTTCGAAATGAGAAGTGATTAACAAATATTCATGTTGTGTCACACAGTGATTGCCCAAGAAATGACTTAGAAATAACGAAATTATTTTCCGACGCTGCTACCGCTGCCAGAACCAGTTGCTGCAGCTTGTCCGCTTAGAAGATCCAAAGCAGCCGTGCCTGTTCCAGATCCAGTTGCAGCTCCACCGTCCTGTGCGCTCGCAATGCCAACCTGCAATCGAATGGTATCCATGAAATTTCAATACTTTCTCATAAAAGCCTTCTGTTTATTTTTTACCCCTGAAGCTGACACTCCTCCAGGACCAGCGTTACCCGTTCCAGCTCCAGCTCCGGATCCCGTACCAACTGATAGATAAAAACAAACACCATGAGTTTAAAAAATGTGAATATCCACATTTTAAATGCTGGTATCTTACGATTGAAACCGGGGAAAGCTAGTTGTCCAGCTGGTTGTACTGGAAGAACTCCAGCCCCACCTAGAAGAGGAGCAGCTCCATTTCCGAACAGAGGATTACCACCAGTTCCGAATCCTGAGCCAGTTCCAGTTGCTGCAAAACGTTAATTTAAACTTAGTTAATTTTTTAACGCTGTGATTTATACATAGGTCAAGGTAATTAACAACTAAAGCAAAAACAATGTCAACGTTGGACTAAAAAGCATCACCTTGGAACACTTGGGGACGAGCCGTAACCACAGCGAGAACAGCGCACAACGTGATGGTAATCATCTATGACGTAGCAAAGAAAAACGTTTAATTGAAAGTGTGAAAATAATTAACGTCCAATTATACCTTGTTCATTTTTTTTAAGGGGGTATGGATTGTTTGTGGACGAGGTTGTTGTCTAATGAAAATCGTTTGGAGTCTGGTACCTGACCACTAGACGAAGATTCCGTTTTATAGCCCACGCGTGTTTGTCTACCTGGCCTTGCGGTCTTCCCTCAAGCTACATGTGCTTGCGTGTGTGTACAAACAGTTTTTGTTTATACTGGCACACTTCCAAAAGAAGTTTGGATTTGCCATTTAAAGAAAATTGCACCGCAATTTTACCCTGGCAGTCTGATGTTGCAATCAACCGACAATTTCACAAAAGGAAAAGTTACCTTTTGATGGATTGTCTCTAATAATAAGCTTTTGATTTCCGGCATAATTTCACCCTGTGGAACGCTGGGAAAATACCAATTGATGAAAACGAACCGGCATTTCAAGTCTAGTTACAAACCAGATTGTCCACTTTAACTGGCTTTGGAGTCTTACAAACCTGACGACTGCGTCCTTTTAACGCAACGGATAGTACATCGAGGCAATGACGTTTCCTTTTAACGCAACGGATAGTACATCGAGGCAATGACGTTGTTGGAGTATTAAAAGATTGATCCTTCTTCAAACGACAAAAGATAGCCTACGAGAAAATACAAACACGTCTGTTGTTTTCTTATTTGGCTGACGGTGATGGACTTCAGCTCATCCACCTTTACACGACATCAAAGGAACAGTTCAATGTCATGACATCAATAGCGATTCTTATTGACTTTTCTTGTTGCCATGTGGAATCTTCAACAACAAACAAAGGAAAAACTTGGCCAGAAAAGCCATTTGGAAAAGAAAGAAAGGAGTTGTTTCATCGGATAGTTTTACAAGAATGGCGTGCACTTCAGTTGGAAGTATAGAAATTGATAAAATAATCCTTTTATTTAAATTTTCTATTTTTCTTACATGCGTGTTCTATTTGCGTGAGGACGTGAGATAACATCCTTGACTGGGTAGTTCTCATGGAGTTTTAGTCGGTTTTTCCCAAACAGCCGATATCGCTAGTAAAACCGCGATAGACTAAAAAACATGTGTGTTCCATACTAGACGAAAAGGGGATAGCAAGTTATGTTCCTTATACGGTAGCAAAACAATGCTCACCTTGACAAAATAGGGCTAACCTTGAAGAACACAACAACAGACGAGCGTAACTACAATTTCTTGGAACTCATTCTAAATGCCATTGTGAAACAGCGTGCAGTTCTACAACCACTAAATTTGTACGTCGTAGCGGATAACAAATTAGCTGGAGAAATATACTTAAACGCACGTGAGTAGTTGAAATTTAATATATTTACCATTATTATTCGATGTGGGTGGGCCTGCTAAGTGACTTTTCTTGTTAGATGGACTACGATTGAAGGTCATCGGTCGTGACTGCCTGAAGAAAAACGTGAGTAGGAAACCAATTGGATGCAGTTCAACATGTTTCGAGATAGGAAAGGTCAACTACCGGAGCTTTGGCAGTTTATAGCCGCTAAAATAATGATATTGGACTATCGCCAGATTATCTAGAAACGCTTTTTCACGCAATTTGGCTAACCTTAAGCTTAACATCATTGTTACGGCTCGTGTTTACAGGGTCGTAAGCTATAGAATGATAATACTCATTTTGCCTATTCTGCAGTAGAGAAACACGCATCGGTTGAAAAAGTCGTATTATTGCAATCAGTGAAACGTTTCACGTTCGTAAAGTGCAGGACTCACAAGTATTTTTTTTTTCTCATTTTATGAATATCTGAATATTATGTTTACGCGTGTTAAGATATAACTTAGGCCACCATTAGCAGTAAAAAAACATATTTAAGTTGCTTTTTCAGGCAAATGTATTTTGATAAAGAAACACACAGGCATACATCTAAAAAAAAAAAAAAAAACAGATATGTCAAACAATAACAATGTTGGAAAAATAACAGTGCCAGCTTCAGCCAAGTTTATTTTCCGACACTGCTTCCGCTTCCTTGACCAGTGGCTCCAGCTTGACCACTGAAGAGGTTGAGGTTGGCGGTTCCAGTGCCGGAACCAGTACCGACTCCGCCATTCTGTGCGCTTGAGATGCCGACCTAATCAAAAGTTTTACTTCAATGTAAAAATGTCGCCACGTAAATAAGGTATAGTCTTTATGATTTCTTACGCCTGATGCAGATACTCCTCCAGGTCCAGCATTACCCGTTCCAGCTCCAGCGCCACTTCCAGTACCACCTATTAAACAATTTGACATTTGGTTGTTAAATTTGGAAGTAGAGAAGAAGACGGTGATAAACTTACCGAATGCGGGGAATCCGAAACCTGGTTGGCCGAAAGGACGGTTTCCAAATTGAGGTCTAGCAGCGGCAACAGCCAAGAGAAGAGCGAGGGCAAGAGTGACCTGAGAATGATGAGGAATTATTAGCACATAATACAACCAAAATTGTTTCTGGTTTTGTGTTCAACGTTTCATGAATTTTCAGGTTTACCTTGTACATTCTGAAGTGTTAGCTGCTTTAGTGAATGAATAGCTAAGATTGAAATTCAGCTATAGTCTGACTTGCCGACTGGGACCGACTTCTTTTTATACGGTGAGAAAACCAATGGATAGCTTAGCTTGCGTGACTAGCGTTCGGAACGCTGGAAGGCAACGTCACCTTGGCTTCAGGGCTCGCGTTTTTTCCCTCATCACGTGACGACGAGTCCTTGTTCTTTCCAATTTGTCAATAACACATACTAAGACAGGTTCATCAACTGGAATTATGCTTGATGCCATAAAGCGATTGTTGCCTTTTACATTTTAAATTTAGAGAAGAACGATGGCAATCGTCAGTGCATTGCCAGATGAGATAATGGATGAGAATTAACAGAATTAACTCCTTTATTATTACGGTGAAGTCATGCATTTACCTGAAAAGCTTTCAAGAGCGTCATTTCTAGCTTTGCTTCAGGTATTATTCGCAGATTTTACCGAGCGATACCGAAGGCAGACGATGTCCATGGATGAAATTAGAAAACAGGCAAAATGTCTTCTGTCTAGTACTGTCGATTACCTACAATGGCTGCCAAACTGCCATTTTGATTTTGGAAAATCACTGCGTCTCTTCGAAATTAGAGCCACTCATCCATAATGAATTTAGCCTTTTTGCCAGTGGCTCTTCTCACTTATAGTCGATTTTTCATCATAATTGACATTTCCAACAAGTTTCGTTTACCAGCCACGTTGTCCTGTTAACGGTTAGTTTACATTACTTCAGTTCGAAACAGTTTGTGCATGCAATGTTAGAGAATGAATGTGAATTAGAATGCAATATCTGCCTTGTTATTAATCAACAGTTCAATGCATTTTCTATGGGACAGTAGGTGGTCAAGATCAGTTTAGCTTGATATTGAAAGTGAATGGCTGCACGTTTTTGCATATGTTTTTGCCAACCATTTCTTCGTACCATTGTTAAAGCAATCGAACGACAGGTTACAGACAACAAAGTCATTTGTTGGTCAATTAAAAGGCCTAATTGCCTTCTTCTCATGATTCTTTTCATTGACAGGTCAGTCAGCCTGGAGCTTCAATGGTCTTTATCAATTCAGTTTTATTTGGTGGTAAGAAAGATCATTTTGATTTGAAATAAAAGTTTATTGACAAATTGAAAAACTTTAACAGGTAAAAAAGAAAAAAAAAATGGGTGGGGGGCATCAGATACAATTACTAACACATTTTTTGTGCATGTTCGGACAAACTGTAGCAACAGTTAGCTTATTTTCCGACACTACTTCCGCTTCCTTGGCCAGTTGCAGAAGCTTGGCCTGTAAAGGCGTTGAGTGAAGCTGTTCCAGTACCGGTACCTGTAGCGAGCCCTCCGTTTGAAGCACTCGAGATGCCAACCTAGTGAAATCGTTGTCATTAATCTCAGTTTTTGCCACATACTCGGATTAATAAAATCTTACGCCTGATGCGGATACTCCTCCTGGCCCAGCGTTACCGGTTCCAGCTCCAGCGCCACTTCCAGTACCACCTATTAAACAATTTGACAACATCATGAAGGGTTTTGGTTGTTAAATTTGGAAGTAGAGAAGACGACGGTGATAATCTTACATATGATTCCGAAACATAGTTGTTGTTGGCCGAAAGGACGGTTTCCAAATTGAGGTCTAGCAGCGGCAACAGCCAAGAGAAGAGCGAGGGCAAGAGTGACCTGAGAATGATGGGAAATTATTAGCACATAATACAACCAAAATTGTTTCTGGTTTTGTGTTCAACGTTTCATGAATTTTCAGGTTTACCTTGTACATTCTGAAGTGTTAGCTGCTTTAGTGAATGAATAGCTAAGATTGAAATTCAGCTATAGTCTGACTTGCCGACTGGGACCGACTTCTTTTTATACAGTGAGAAAACCAATGGATAGCTTAGCTTGCGTGACTAGCGTTCGGAACGCTGGAAGGCAACGTCACCTTGGCTTCAGTGCTCGCGTTTTTCCCCTCATCACGTGACGACGAGTCCTTGTTCTTTCCAATTTGTCAATAACACATACTAAGACAGGTTCATCAACTGGAATTATGCTTGATGCCATAAAGCGATTGTTGCCTTTTACATTTTAAATTTAGAGAAGAACGATGGCAATCGTCAGTGCATTGCCAGATGAGATAATGGACGAGAATAAACAGAATTAACTCATTTGTTATTACGCTGAAGTCATGCATTTACCTGAAAAGCTTTCAAGAGCGTCATTTCTAGCTTTGCTTCAGGTATTATTCGCAGATTTTACCGAGCGATACCGAAGGCAGACGATGTCCATGGATGAAATTAGAAAACAGGCAAAATGTCTTCTGTCTAGTACTGTCGATTACCTACAATGGCTGCCAAACTGCCATTTTGATTTTGGAAAATCACTGCGTCTCTTCGAAATTAGAGCCACTCATCCATAATGAATTTAGCCTTTTTGCCAGTGGCTCTTCTCACTTACAGTCGATTTTTCATCATAATTGACATTTCCAACAAGTTTCGTTTACCAGCCACGTTGTCCTGTTAACGGTTAGTTTACATTACTTCAGTTCGAAACAGTTTGTGCATGCAATGTTAGAGAATGAATGTGAATTAGAATGCAATATCTGCCTTGTTATTAATCAACAGTTCAATGCATTTTCTATGGGACAGTAGGTGGTCAAGATCAGTTTAGCTTGATATTGAAAGTGAATGGCTGCACGTTTTTGCATATGTTTTTGCCAACCATTTCTTCGTACCATTGTTAAAGCAATCGAACGACAGGTTACAGACAACAAAGTCATTTGTTGGTCAATAAAAAGGCCTAATTGCCTTCTTCTCATGATTCTTTTCGTTGACAGGTCAGTCAGCCTGCTGGAGCTTCAATGGTCTTTATCAATTCAGATTTATTTGGTGGTAAGAAAGATCATTTTGATTTGAAATAAAAGTTTATTGAAAAATTGAAAAACTTTAACAGGTAAAAAAGAAAAAAAAAATGGTGGGGGGGCATCAGATACAATTACTAACACATTTTTTGTGCATGTTTGGACAAACTGTAGCAACAGTTAGCTTATTTTCCGACACTACTTCCGCTTCCTTGGCCAGTTGCAGAAGCTTGGCCTGTAAAGGCGTTGAGTGAAGCTGTTCCAGTACCGGTACCTGTAGCGAGCCCTCCGTTTGAAGCACTCGAGATGCCAACCTAGTGAAATCGTTGTCATTAATCTCAGTTTTTGCCACATACTCGGATTAATAAAATCTTACGCCTGATGCGGATACTCCTCCTGGCCCAGCGTTACCGGTTCCAGCTCCAGCGCCGCTTCCAGTACCTCCTGTTTAAAACATTACAAGTGAGTTATTACGATGGAACTTCGTATTCCGACATGGAGTTTTCATTTTCTTTAAAAGATTTTTTCTTTGACCTACCGAAGGCAGGGAATTGACCAAATCCACCAACTAGAGGACGGTGTCCACCAAGCTGTGGCATAGCCATGGCTGTAGCCAAGAGGAGAGCGAGAGCAATCGTTACCTGCGATTGTACGGAACACAATGGTAAAATTTGTTTTTATTAAGATTTGTTTTTTCTTTAGTTTACCTTGTACATTTTGGAGTGCTGCTTTACTAGCTGGATGTAGTTAAGACTAAGATTCAGCTTTTGTCTGCCAAACTGTGGGTTTTCAAAGCTTCTTTTATACGTCTTGTACGTACGTGAATTGCGAAACTATTCCACAACTGCCTGAAGGTATATCGACCTTGATGTCAAATTGCCAAAATTTTTCACGTGCTTCGTACTTGCAAGTTCTTGGGAATCCCTTGTAACGGATGTGGATATCCAACAAGTTACATAAGAACTCAACAATAACAAAGAGACTTACAGTTTTGCCGCTTTTCTATTGTGGAAAAGACTCGACAAGCATTTTCTTATCAATCTTCTCGTCTCTGACACTGTCATAAGCCAAAATGGTATATGCAAATTTTACGAGTTCTCAACTTTATTTACAAAGAAAGTTTAATGTTAAGAAAAGCTCCGGTCGCGACCAGATTACATAGCTGTGAACATCTTACACGTCAACGATAATGTCACATGAGTAATCGGAGTTTTCCCTCTTTCGCAAAAATGTATTCTGACACGAGCGTAGAGTCATGTTAAAACCGGATTCCGTCAGTTAAAGAAGAACGGAAAGTATATCATTAACACGATCACGAATACAAAAGAAAAAAGGTGGAACGTCAGGTTGCCTTATATTCCAATGCGACTTCCGCGTCCTTTTTCCGTTGCTCCAGTTTAGCTTATAATCACAAGACTAAGACGTGCTAATCCACTTCTGGTACCAATACGTATTCCGCCATTCACGGCACTCGAAATGCCCATTGAATAAGAATTGATAATTTGTTATTATCAAAATATTAGGTATTGTTTTAAAAATGTAATAGGCTATCAACAACACATATCAGAGTTAACATTCTATACCGAAAGCAATAATTACCCAAAATTGCATTAAATATTCATGTCTGCTGCGCATCTTTTAAAAAAAAAGAATTGGCCAACGTTTTGTGATAGAACGGCCATTCGTGTTTAGAATGTCGCGAGACAAAATAGAACAAACTGAGTTAACAAACGGTTTGCATCATTAGACGTATGTATATTTTAGAATTTTTGGTTTGTTTGCGAAACATTTTCAAAAAAGAGTAATACAACAGTTCAAAGTAATTATCGATAACAACGCGTCACAAGAGTATGCAAAATAAATCAGCAAGCATTGCTAATTTATTTTCCGAAGCTGCTTCCATCACCCTCGCCGGTCGCCGCTGCTTCACCGGTGAAGGTGTTGAGCGAAGCTGATCCACTTCCGGAGCCCGTACCAAATCCGCCGTTCTGTGCGCTCGAGATTCCAACCTAAAACAAAACATATTCAATGAATAACTCCGTCTTTTAAAAAACCAACATTGCAGATGTCTTACGCCGGATGCTGATACTCCTCCTGGTCCAGCACTACCAGTTCCAGCTCCCGAGCCGGTTCCAGAACCACCTACCGTTTGCAACAATGCAGTGATGTTAGTTTAAAGAGCAATCAAGAAAGAACACTTGTGTCGTTCGAAAATGTGTTGTTTACCGAAACCTGGAAATCCTGCGAAATTGGGCTGAGCAACGCCGCCTTGCTGGAAGCCTGGTTGAAGGATTCCGCCTTGCTGGAGGCCTGGCTGAGCGTATCCACCTTGCTGGAGGCCTGGCTGAGCGTATCCACCTTGCTGGAAGCCTGGCTGAGCGTATCCACCTTGATTGGAAACCGGGTTGACCGAATCCGCCTTGAGGGCGAGCGAATCCACCTAATAGACCTGCACCACCACTGCTTCCGTCACCAGTGCCTGTCGCTCCAGCTTCTCCTGTGAAAGTGTTGAGGTTGGCTGTTCCAGTGCCGGAAGACGTACCGAACCCGCCATTCTGTGCGCTTGAGATTCCCACCTTTTAAAAAACGTAAGCGCTAAGTAATTTCTTCTTTTTGCACTTGTCTAGTATCAACAAAATTTCTTACGCCTGATGCGGATACTCCTCCAGGGCCAGCGTTACCAGTTCCAGCTCCAGCTCCTGTTCCAGAACCCACACCAGCTACGTAAAAGGATGAAACATTACGCAACCGTCTCGTAGGTAATGAGGTTTTAGTAATTAAACCGACAAACCTAATGCACCTGGCTGAGCGATGCCACCTTGATGGAATCCTGGCTGTGCATATCCACCTTGATAGTAACCAGGTTGGCCGTATCCGCCTTGATGGCCGAATCCGCCTTGCGGACGCCCGAAGGCACCACCAAAGGGACGGTAACGCTGAGGCATTGCCAACGCAGCAGCCATAGTAGCGAGGATAATTGTAACCTGTCATAAGGGGGAAAAAAATGAAGTAGAAGGTAAATATTTATTCGCACTCGGTGAGTTCCATGAACAACTTCCATTGCATTTTGGTTATTTTTTCACTATACCTTCAACATTTTCCAGTGCATCCGCTTTTGATTATACTGTGTGTTACTGTTAGGAATGAGGCTCAACCATCATATGACTGGATGTTAGCGCCATGCATATGCTTTTATATGCTGACTTCTTGTTTTTACCGGCCGAGACTAGTAAAATGCTTGAGGCCCTGCAAATAAACCTTGATATCACGGTCAAGATTATTTTTTTTCAGTCACGTTTTCTAAAACGGTTCCTGGTTCTTGCACATCACCTTCGTCGACATGCCGAAGCGCCATTGGTTGCTGCTGCCATGGTAATACCACACAAATGAATCAGCAAATTATTTCGTTTGGTTTTCTTCACGGCTTGTTTTTCTACCCTAATTTAATTACTATTCAGGTAATCCACCACAATTGTGCAAATAGCGCAAATAACTGGAAAGGCGGAGTGTAATGTTAGGTTTATAGTGAATATATAATTTTTTTTTGTTCGGAAATTTGGCTTTAAAAATATTCTTTATTTTAGGGCGTATGCGGATTGTTATCTCGGATTTGAAGGTCACCTACAACTTTTTCTTGTAGCCTTTCTTTTCGTGCAGGATACTTACAGCCTACAGCGATCTTAAGGATAAATCGAACACGATCTGTCCATTGTGGCACAAACAGCTTTTTAGCACATTCAAGATGGTAATCGTGTTTCTCGAGTTTGATTTTTCTCCGTCACGTTCTTTTTTTCTTCGTAGCTGGCACAGAAGGCCAATGACCGGTTCCAAACAAAGCCTGACATCATCAGTTTTCTTTGTGATTTTATTGAATCATCATCAAAGACGCGTGTCGATAATTTATGGTCATAATTTCAAAAATGGGCCCATTACTTCTTATCAGCCAGAAACTACTACACCTTGCACACTAAAAGCGAAATACGAGTGTATGAAAGCTTGCAGTTGCTAGGCGGAAACACCACAGGTAAGGGCAGGCTATTAGCTGTGCCACAACGTGTTACGTGAAGGGTTCTTGTGTTTAGAATAACGCCCTGTTTCTGCTAGGATTTTCCGAACTGCCAGACTATGTTTGATAAACGGAAGATTAATAAGGCGAACAAAAAAGAATGAAACAGGTTCGAACCGGTTAGAGCAGGCTTACACCACCTAAACAGGTTGCTTCCTCTCTACAGAAACTACATTTGGAAAATTCCCAAATACGTAATGAAGTCAAAACAAAACAACAAAAAAATACCAGTTTTGTTTATTTACAACACGTGTCTTTTGATATGTGCAGCCGGCTGATAGAAAGACAACTTTCTTAAGCTTTTATCACCCATGGATGAGGTTCCGGCAGGTATGAATGTTACGTCTCGGAAAATCTTGTTGTTTAAATCAAGTCGACTGGTTGAGTGCTGACGGCTTAGTCAATTTAAATCTAGCGCTAGATAACACTGAAATCTTGTTTTCAGGAAAAATGACATGGCATGTTCGATTTTTTATGCGCATACGAATATTGAGGTTTTTTCAAAAGGAGCAGCGAGATCAAGGTGAGTGTATGCACGCATTTATTCTACGATTCATCAGCATTTCAGATGGGCCGGAAATTTTTTGCTACGTCAGCTTCATTAATTCTTGCAGTGGTAAAACTGATTTTACCATTATGGAACGG
Source organism: Daphnia magna (assembly GCF_020631705.1). Classification (NCBI taxonomy): domain Eukaryota; kingdom Metazoa; phylum Arthropoda; class Branchiopoda; order Diplostraca; family Daphniidae; genus Daphnia; species Daphnia magna. The sequence goes on along the minus strand of NC_059189.1, from coordinate 4,087,120 downwards.
GTAATTTTATTTTCAAGGACAATAACTCGGAGCGACTGCTAGCCTGTTTGTGTCGTTGAAGAATTACCTGATTTCCTAAAAAGAACGTTGGCGAATTGCCAATATTTGTTAACGACATTTCAGTGCAACATTTTGGGTCGCAGGGTACAAACCAGGTATATTCAAGGATTGATCTTGACATAGTTTAGCGTCTACAGATGACCGTCCAACTACTTTATGATGGTAAAACCCATCAATCCGTAAAAAAATATTTGCCTCGGTTAAGACGATGGCCTTAATTGATCCTCTTTTGCTAGAATAACGCAGATTCAGGGCAGAATGTCTTTCACCTTTGGTTTTCTAGTTCCATTAGCTAACACTCAATTTCTCTATCTGCTACATCATTTATAAATACAAGCCAAAGGCGGAGCAAAGAGAAATCATATTCTGGGAATATCCGTGATAAGTTGATATGTTTGACACTTACCTCACGATTCTACAATGACAAGTGGAACAGACATTGAACCCGTATAATTTTGGGTTTTCTGGAGTTCTCTTGAACAAGACAAGTTTATGATTGCCATTAAGAATGCAGTAAATTTTTCGAATGGGAAAATTAATTCAGCTTTTGCAACGCCGTTGTTTCCGTATCGAACAAAATTGTAAGCATGTGCATAAACAAGCTTGATCAGCAACTATTCTTCTGCATTAGGGCACGGCCAGTCATTGACATGAATGTCAAATTTCGGTGTTAAAATATGCAAGTCACGAATTTTGACAAAATCAGCTAAATGTTATACCGGATGTTAATATTCTCGTAAAGAATATTTAATGACTAACTAGAATTGCTTAAGAATGGGTTTTCCTTTCATTTTGTTCTCCTTTATTTATACAACCTTAAAGAATACAATGGGGGATACACAAACGGCAATTTTCTTTTCGCTAATAGATATAAACTAATAAAATCTTTTAGGAAAAATAAAAACGCGATACCTGGGGGCAAATCTCACATGAGGAAAGTGCGCAGTTACATGCCTTCTCTAGTTCGCGTTCTCATATTGTGTGTAATAACATGCTGCAGTAAGGTCATGATAAAATATGTAAATCACAACATGATGTAGGAAAAACCCAAGTCGTGCAAATCTTTTCTAAAGATCGTACGAAATTCCTCAAATGACATTGCCAGTCGGTCCAATCTCTGGATAAGGAAGTGCTATTACTATGATGCGAGTTATTTTTTGTATTATTATTACTATTTTTTATTTTTGTCTTCTGTTTCTCTTCCTTGCCATGTCGATGTTTTGGCTATTTAGCTACAAGTTTTTAGCACAACCTGACCTGAAACATAATTTTTAAAATTTTTTCCAGCACTTATCATGCTTAGATAATGTGTTGTATATCTGTATGCCCGGTTTGCCCTAAATTATTATTATTATTATATTATTATTATTATTTACGATTCTTTGGCAGTTAACACGAACTTGACAACCTTTACTGTGTGTCTTGTTCCCTAACAATAGGTGGCGTGGGATCTTTCTTCACAGTCTTCAAAAACTCACAGTGGATTAAGTGTGCTTGTCATCTAACGCCATGAGGAAGTAAACAAACAATTATTTTATTTAAGATTTTGAGTACGTTAGGTAATAATGTATGCCTAAGTTTATTCAAAATTTAGCAATATGGAAGAATAGGTGATAAGTCTGATGATAAGGCTGTTAGCCTGATTGTTTCAGTTCTTACATTTCTTATTTCATGTTTATACCAATTTGATGGTTGGTGTGATCATGTGGTATAAGGTATGGTAGTAAAACCTTTTTCGGCAAAACATGAAACAAAAAAGAACCCAAGGCTTTTCATTGGTTGTTAGCTATGCAATGCAAAACAAATCACATACCATTCAACCATCTGTTTCCTGGTATACAGAACTAAATTTTGCTCGACAATTTAAGGAAATGTATTTGATTGAAAAATTCAACTCCAGAATCAAACTTCAAAGGTTATAACTAACAGTATTTGCACAATAATAACAATGATTCAATAAGCTAGATTTAACTTATTTCCCAAAACTGCTTCCAGTACCCTGGCCAGTGGCACCGGCCTGACCAAAGGGACCAATAAATGCCGATCCAGTACCCGAGCCAGTACCGAATCCGCCATTTTGAGCACTTGAGATACCGACCTAGAAAATTATTTCGCATATTTTGTCAGTTCAGATTTATTTTATTATAAAAAAATTATTGTGAATTTTCTTACTCCAGATGCAGATACACCTCCAGGGCCAGCACTTACCGGTTCCTGCTCCAGCTCCGGTTCCAGAACCACCTGTGTAAGATCGAAGATCGTTTATAGTGGCGGACTTCCACGGGAAAATGTATAGCATTTTTCGAAAGCTGTATCTTACCGAAATTATTGAATCCTCCGAACCCTGGTTGCTGGAAACCACCGGGACGTGGACGGAATGGTCGTTGTGGCAAAGCCACGGCTACAGCCACCATGAGGGCGAAGATAAAAATGACCTGTCATGCGAAAGAGTTTGCAAAATTAGGTGAGTGGTATTACTTTATAAGCACTCAACTTCAAATAGTTTTCTTTAAGAAGATTATAGGCCAACGGTTTTTACCTTGTTCATTTTGAATGTGTTGCTTTACAAGCTGTCTTTTTGCTAAGGATAAGTTCAGGCACCTTCTGAAGAGCTGAGTGAACTGAGCTGCTTTTATACGGAAAATGGGGCTGGCTTGAATCACGAAAAGGCTGGAAGGCAAACTAGCGTAAAAAAAAAAAAAATGGGAGATGGAGTTTTCACTTGGCACGTGTAACGGCCTCTTGGAAAATCCCTGGTGGTTACTGGTTGCAATAAAAACCCTGCAAACTAATAACGCGCAAGAAGCTTGTTTCCTCTATATTTCTGTGAAACAATGCTTGTTGTAAAGCATAGCATGGAAGAAAAAAGCTTTTATTTGAATATCAATCAAGTTTGATTAGTTAAGTTTTTTATAAATTTCAGCTTTCCAATTGCTGAAAATTTTTAAAACTTTTCCAGGAGCCGAATTTTTCTAGTTTCAACCTTTTTTTTCCCCTTTTCCATATTCTGGTTAAGATCACTTTGCCCGCGCATAGACAATTCGTGTTTTGGCAGGCTTACATGTTACGTGTAAGCAGAGTTTTGATAAACATTTCTTCAATTTATAGAAACGGAGTGATCGTCTTCCGCCTTTTCCTTTTGGGTTACCGAATTCGCGATTATTTTTTTGAGTACTAAAACCTGCGTTGCTAAAAATCAAGTTCCCAGATCCCAGGGAAATAGTTTCCCCGTCTGTATCCAGTCTAGACATTTCCCTTACAGGGATTCTGCTTAGATTGATGAAACAAAACACCTTTGGTGTGGTCTACATTATGGCGAAGTTTTTTTCTCCAAGCGGTGATATGCTTCGGTCGCAATTGGAGTGCCCTTTGCCGATTAATATTTCGTTCCTTGCTTCCCTTTCTTCCAAAATGTTGTTTTTCAATTACTTGGTGAACATTGCGATACTATGAATTTGGTTGTGGAAACCGCCCACGTTTTAACTGTTTAACCCAACTGCAGCTTTTAACCTAACGATAGTGACCATTTTTCATTTCATGATGTAGAGATCTTCCTTTTGATATGGGTCTCTTTCATGTGTTAAAGCCTCCATGAATTGCATGTAGTAATCTTTGAGTCTTGTAGTCATTTTCTTCTTATTCCTTTATATTTTATTATTGTTATATTGTTTTACATTGCACATTTTTCTATTCTTTTATTTCAGATTTTGGGTGATTGTCTTGAGTTTTGATTTGGTGGTTCATAGTAATCATTGTGGCTGTGGATCTTTCTCATCTTTATCTCCTGGTACTCCCCCTGTTCCAGCATCCAACAATGCTCCTCCCACCAGTCTGTACACTACCTCCCAGCAGCAGCACTAAAAGTTTGCCCTTGTTGGATAATAGCATGACAGAAGGTAAACAATCATCTTCAGCTGTTGCCCTGACGATTTGACTTTTACGATTCACGTAATTTTTGCAATCATTAAATGTTCGTTGAAGGAGCATTCCATAAAACTGGAATAGCTCATGTGAGATGGCGTGATCGGTCATGAAGATAGGGAAAACCAGGCCACCAGGCATTTTCCTTCAAAATTGAAAGGCCTAGGCTTCAGTTTTGGTGGCAGTGCCACCTACTGTTATAGTTTGTCAAATAGGCCAAATTCGAAAAGAACACGTTGGGATTTAGACTGACAAACACTTGATGTGTTAAGTGAGATCATACATCAATAACAAAACTGGGTGACTGATGATATCACAGAAGAATCATAAGATTTATTCAGATTTATTCCTCTGATTGACAACTGCTACATTTTGCTTTAATTAAGTAATCCCCTTTTTTTTTTCTCATTCTTTAGCATGGACAATGCTTCGTGCCACTATTTAAGTACTCTTGTTGACTCTGAGCCAAAGGCAAACAGAAACACAATCCACTTCATGGGAAGTTGTAAAAACCTTGCTTATTCTTGAGTGGGAAGAGGAGAAACTTACATACTTGGAAAAGTATTCTTTTCTTTTTTTTTCGTTTTTAAATGTTGCCATTAACTAAGCAAAGTTTATAGTTTAAAGTTTTACCTGTGTATCATTATAAAATTAATTATCTTTACTTTTGTCTTCTAGCTGTCAAAAAAACACTTTTGTTGAGTATTCATAATTTAAATGGATTTATGGATTGCTAAATGAAGAATAATGGTGTTTGTATTGAGCCATTATTTTTTGCTTGTTCTGACAGAAATGTAATAACACTTAAATTAAAACTTAACATTGCCAGGAGAGGATTTCATTTTGTTATCAAAATATTGTTTTTAAGGTGAGTAATATTGTTAATAAATATACATCAGATATTCAGACTTGTATTATATAACTTCAACAACTTATTATTTTATAGTACTTACCCTAATTTTCCTGTAACCTCGCGGACGTAACTTTTGGTTACAGTTTATTAAGAGGATATCACTTGATGATACCCGGGAAAAGCAATGACTACTAAGACGGAAAAGCACAGTACACCGGTCACAGTGTAATGTAAGCTAAAGGAAACAGAATTCGTATAAGATAATAACATTTTCCGTTAGAATTTTTTTAGGATGCCGACTGGGCTAATTCCGCATTTTTTAATCATCCTTGCTTTGTTGTTACATTTCCTATACTGCAGAGTATAGTTTGACAGATGTATTCAATCACTATCACAGCCCACGCATGAATTTCAGCAATATCTGTATCGTAGTAACGGACGACAATAGCCCTCTGCAATCTTCTTCCATTCTACTATTTCACCTCTATTCCATTGATTCGAAGTTCATTCCAACAGAAACAGTCTCACGTTCGAAAATGTTTCTATGCGTATGTATTTAATTCAATTTAAATGTATTTCATTGAAACTAATTGAAAGTTTGTGTTTTTAAATGCTGGTAGAGCGCAACGGATCACTCAGAGCCACTTTTTTCAGCCTTGGGACAAGTGAAATTCAAACCGGACGAGACCTAACGACGAAGCCTAAGAAACGGGAAAAGAGGAATTATTTTGCGAACAAGAATGATTTTTTTTTTTTAATTTCACATCTTGTAAACTATCCAAATCTCACACACCTTAGGGTTTTATTCTGTCATAAGTTTACTACAATTTACACACTGGACATTTTACAATTGCATTTTGTGTGTATATTGGAGTAGGTCTTTCATAGTATAAAACCCCAAGCCATGTGATTTATTCTCTATCCGGAGAAAAAAAAGTTTAAAAGATGTGAAATTTTAAAATTTTAATCATTGTTTGCTAATGTCTATGACACGATTTCTATCTATAACGAAAACGATCTGCCTCGTATGGAGATCGAAGTAAAATGTTCTGTTACGAAGGCTTCGCGATCTAGACAGCTTTTTTCTCTGCATTTGATCAACCTGAACGTAAAATCAAGTTTTGGCAAAATTAAGGTAAATTGCAGGCCAGTTGCCTTGCTGGTAACTCTGATGTTCCCATATATAATATTACTTTTATTAAAATTTGTTTAATTTTACAGAAAAAAGTTTCCTATCTTGGGAGTTTAAACTGGCTGTTAAGGAAGTTAGATACGATGCCGAAGCTTATGTCATGACAACGGGTAAAAAGAGCAAGTCGTCGGCTAAAAGATTGCCTTGAAATCTTAAGCCTTATTGAATATTAGGTTGCACGATACTATTTTTTTCTTAATATTTACTTGCAAGGTTTTAACATTTTTACAACATTTAGGTATTGTGTTACAATTGAAGAGCGTGTTAGAGCAACCAAAAATGTGTGATCGTTCGGAAGTCATCTATTTAAAGCGTTTTTACAAATTGTCGATACGAGACAAGCTTCACGCATTCGCTGTATTTCCCCGCGGATTAAATATGGCCCCTTATTTATTTGATCCAAGTCCACTAATACCGTTGATGGCTTCATCAGTGTCTGTATGAAGGAGTCGGTGGTGGATACTGTACAAGGTATTTTACTATCTTTAAGAAGTTTATCAGCAAGAATGTTTTACTTATGTTTATTTCACTTGTGTAGATTATAATCGTAGTCAATCGACAGAGGATATTGATGGAGGTCAGGTGTAAACAGTAACTGAAATTCGTTGGAGGAGGGACCGAAGGTTTCCAGATTCTTTTATTTTCCCACGTGTTTTGGTATTTTTACACACAAAAATTAAGTGCATATCTGGGCTCCCTTCTTTTCTGTGGCCCCGTTTCCCCTTGACTTATGATAAGCCCGTAGGGGGTCATGCCCCTACTGTGATCAGCAGTAAAGGTTGTGAGTGCGCTGTCCGGAAAGGGGACGTGGGGGTCCTCAAGTTCTGAGATATCATTGGAGGGCGAAGAGGCTACCCACGAATCCGAATTAACGGTTAATCGCTCACGTAAAAACTTGTCCGAAACCTTCCATCCTTTTCCGGCTTCTCTTAGCCACGCACCGGGTAATCTCCCCGGTGATTCAATTCAGTGCAATTTGTTGTGCATGTACAGTGTACCAACAATACAAAAATAAAAATAAAACTCGTGATTTTTTTCAAAAATTTGTCTTTATTGTTTAATTTTTTCGTGTTAACTCATGAACTATTACTTGGAAAACTTTTAATTGCTGATACAAATTTATCCAATTACGAAACACATACAGCCGGTATTAGACAAGTAGCCTGGTCATTGCTGAGAATCGAACCTCAGACATTTTCATTCCTAGACAAGCACTCTACCATTGTGCCACTTCTGACTATACCAAATATAGTCGACATTTGTTGGCGTATCTACTTATGCACAACAAACAAGGTGATTTAGGAATAAATTTCCTTTACCAGCACGTTAAAATTGGCACAGTGGTAAAGCATTGGATTAAGGTTCCAGAGTTCAAGGGTTCGATCCCCAGCCCAGTTTCAACATCAGAATTAATTCAAGATTGATAAATAATATAAAGTATTTATTGTCCCTCCATCCACCCACAAATCCACCACAAAATTTTTACATTTTACAATACAATACAATACAATACAAAACATACATAAATAAAACTAACCCGTTGGCTGCCACGCCACTAAATCTACAGTAGCTACATCGCTATCGAAAGGATAGCGACCAAGGGGGACTTGTCCGAAAACAAGTCCGGGCTGATTTGATGATGGAAGCCGTTATGGGAATGCACACCCCAGGCAACCAACACCACATCGACAAGGGGGAAGTCTCTACTGGTGCATTGCCTCGACGATCGACTTTGAGCCACACGGCTTGTGCAACTGTCCCACCCATGGCATATAGACCATTGGGCAGAACAGCGCTGCCGGACCCTAACAAGCTTTAAAAAAAAAGGGGATCAAAGTGGGTGGCAGCCAACGGGTTAATTAATACTACACAATTACACATTAAAAAGTACGACGATACCAAAATACGAGGCGGTGACGGGGCGACCACGAGGCGAAGACGGGGCAACGGGCGAAGTGGAGACGGTGCGGTGACGGGCGAACTGAAGACAGGAGACGAAGGCGGGGTAACGGGCGAAGCGAAGGCTGGTGGCGGGAAAGACGACGGGCAAGGCGACAAACGAGACGACGGGCAAGGCGACGGACGAGACGACGGGCAAGGCGATGGGCAAGGCGACGGGCAAGGCGACGGGCAAGGCGACGGGCAAGGCGACGGGCAAGGCGACGGGCAAGGCGACGGGCAAGGCGACGGACAAGACGACGGGCAAGGCGACGGACAAGACGACGGGCAAGGCGACGGAGGTAAGTCTTGAGACTGGAAATAGAAAACAAACAGTTTTTTCACTCATTTTTGTTCATTTATACTATTTGAGAATTGAATGAAAATTTTTCAGATGTACATCAAAAGCAGGCAATATTTACGAAACTTCAAATATCAAAACAAAACAAATAAGATTTTCGAGATGCTAATGAAATGTTCGTGTTCTAAGACAAAAGCCCAGTTTATCTAAAACCAAAACTGAAATTTACGAAGATGATCAGTATTCAATCTCAGAAGTGAGAACGGGAGAAGAAATTTCGAAAATCTCTATCGAATAGCTAACGATTACTATAAAAATTGGCATTCAGGTGGCATCCATTATTCATGATTAAACTTACAGCTTTTAACTATGGCCTGTCAGTGTTGTTTTCCCGTACCAACTCCATGGAAGCAATATGTCAATAGTACAAAACAGGACTCTTCTGTATTCTGGTGCTGTGATGTGCTGTTGGCTGTTATGGTGGTCCCCAGAAGTAGCAAAGGAACAATTTCTTCTTCTTGCCTTTTCCTGGTGTTAAAATATATTTTAAAAAATGAAGAATATTTAAGCCAATCTTAAGTGTGTATCTTTTTGTTTTTCAAATGTCAAGATGGCTTACTAGCTAGAACAGGGGGTATTATTATATCACAGGCTGGGCTCTCAAACATCAGCATAGGAATATTTGGCTTCATTCAAGATGGGTTTTCCAACAATTTCCTCTTCTTACGTTACTGTCAAAGACAAAATTTAATACAAGAATCCTAGGGGCAAAGAGTGAGATATATTCAGTACTAACACAGCTGGCATGGTTTTCATTAAGTCACACTTGTTGCAACTATTTACATAATAACAAGGAATGCATTCACCACAGTAGTGAGTCCATGGGTTCGTCTGAGCTACAGCAGATACAGTAGACTTGCTCATCCAGGCAATATTCTTTTTGTATACCATTAAGTTGATCTTGTTTTTACTCTCAGTAAATATGCTTTGCTTCGCTGTGTAATCTTTCTATTTGAATTTATAAAAGAATTAGTCAATATTGACTTAGAATTACCCTATACTGGAAACTGTGCTATAAGCCAGAAGTACGAAAAACCAGAAACGTTCGACTTGTGCTTACCAACATTTCTAGGAAATTGCTTGAAAAGCGATCAAAACTTTAAAATCCGAAGGTATATGGCAACTGGTTTTCGCCACAAAAAAAATAAATAATAATTTATCATTCCGTCTTTTGTTTTTTAACTCGTGGCCATCTAGCGCTCGAAGTCGTAATTACGTAGGCGTTTATTGTTTTGAGATTTATGTGATGAAATACATCTCCATCCCAATCAAAAGAAACCCAGGTTGAAGCATGGTGCAAGCGTCAAACTAACTAAATTCAGAATAGAATAATAATCATGGAAATCGCCCGACTTAAAAAAAAAAAAAAATTGCTGTTACTATTCAACGGCTTCCGTGTTCGCGGACTTCTCATTAGACTTTGTTTTTTACGTTTTATTCAAAAACTTTACAGCCCATCAAAAACAAAACTTGATTTTTGGGTTCTTCTGATGCCAAGTGTTTGTGAATCTGATTGCGGTTTATGCAAAGATCGATTGAGTAGAACATTAAATTTTTGTTCTGAACAATTTAAATTATATCTAAATTCACTGCATTTTTAACATAAACCATTAACACATACAACCTACCCATCTTGTCAAATACTATAATTTTCCGTATGAATATTTAATTTGTTTATTTATTTGAAACCACTCGATTGTCACAAAATTTGCCATTTCCAAGGAATATCAAATATTTCAGATATACACAACATACTCTCAAACAACGTGATCAATAGGAGGGGAAAAGTTTCGCAAGTACAAAGTGCTACAATATGTTAAACCTAAACATACGTACGTTATATTTAAAGAATGAAAATACTGTTACACTTTATGTATGACGGAAAACTATGTACTAGAAAAACCATAACTGCTTTTCTTTAAAAACTTACCCAGTTAGGTAGTTGATTGAAAACCATACCCATTAAAGGAACAAGTATAAAAAGAAAACTCTTTTATTGTATAAAATCCTCTAGCATTAAGAAACCTCGCAGAAAACTGTCTCAAACACTACAACAATTAAGCCATAATTTATTTCCTAACTTATATAGCGCAGAACGGCCATAAAACTGGATCATCCATTGGGTTTCACTAACCAATCTCAAGTATAGCCGTATGTAACAGTACCGCCAGCGAAGAATCGAAGAAGAAATTCCAGCTGGAAAACCGGCCATACCAAGAGCCCCCTGAAAACATCAAAGTCAGTTGGTTAACTAAGTCAATCTCATATTAAGAGATTAAGTTAAGATTATAAATTGTCAGTTATTTACAGCCAAAATAATGGTTTCACGATAATCAAACGGTAACTCATTTTCATCATTTACAGATAAAATACACTACAGCATTGCAGCTTCATTACCATAATCCGATAGTATAAGACGTTGAAGCTGGTTTCACCACGACGATATCCAACAACTCATCCATAATTACCGAGACAGAATCACCTAAAATGGAAATAAACCGAAACTAGTTTAAATGACCTTGACAGTCGATCTTAAAGCTAAACGTTTGAAAATCAGAGACTCGAGTGAATCTTCATGTTAATCAGAAACACAGGAAATACATTCATCATAGATATACAAGACAACAGCCTAAGAAATATTCCTACCTCACAGCCGCGAAATCACAGCAACGAACTGCAATTTTTACCAAGAATCAAGACACAATCACAGCGAATACCTGAAAAGAAATATAATAAGATTGAAAATGCGCTCGCAAAAAATTTGATTAACAGGGGAGGAAAAAAAAACGATCAAAAGGAAGGCAGTTATATTCAACAATGATTTCAGGAAAACGCTTTGAAAGCTTTCTCATCATTTCAAAAAATATTATTAAAGTAATAAACACTACCCACCTTTCGCTTAACAACACAAGAAAGACGCACCACCAACAGTTCCTAAACAATGAAAAAGATGTTAGATGCTAATACACGACGGAAAAACTGTGCAAAAGAAAAACAATAAATGTTCCTCATAAAACCAGTTTTGTAAGGGAAAGATCTGGTATTTAATGGAAAACCGTGCACAATAAAAAACAACTGTTCCACTCAGAAGTGTTTCCGACTTCGGCGACTAATCTACAATAATTATGCCATAAATAATTTGTTAGCTCACCTGTAGAGCGCAGAACAGCCACAATACTAGATCATCCATTACCCTATCTTACAGTAAAACCAGCGAAGAAAAGATCCCAGCTAGCAATCCGACCACACCAAAAGCACCCTGAAAACATCACATTCAGTTTGTTAACTAAGTCAATCATATATTAAGAAATTAAGGTAAGATTGTTGATTGTCAGAAATTTTCAGCCAAAAGAATATTTTCAAGAATATCAAACGGTAACTCGTTTTCATCATTACGGGAAAAGAAACACAACTACCGCACTGCAGCTTAATTACCATAATCCCATAGTAGAAGACATCGAATATGCTAACGCCGCGCCAATATTGTCCCAATTAGAAATAATCGCTGACACAAAACCATCTAAAATAGAAATGAGCCAAAATTAGTTTATACGACCCCAACAGTCAATCATAAATCTTAATGTTTAAAATCAGAAACTCTTCATGAATCGTCATGTTAATCAGAAACACGGGAAATAAATTCATCATAGAAATAAAAACAATCTGCACACGAAATATATTTACCTCTCAACGGCAAGCCCACTGCAAATTTCACCAGGGATCAAGACACAAGTCGGGCGGAAATCTGAAAGGACATAAATAGCATAAATAACCTGCTCGCAAATAACCTGATGAATGAAGGAGAAAAAAAACGATCAAAAGGAAGGCAGTTATATTCAACAATGATTTCAGGAAATGCTTTGAAAGCTGTCTCATCATTTCAAGAAAAATTACTGTAGAAATGAACGATCCCCAACTTCAGCGAATGCAGGGTGTTCCAACCCAAGAAAAGGTCATCGCCCACAAATTCTAAACAAAAACAGTATTTTAAGACTTTTAATATACAAGGGAAAACAAAGCAAAAGAAAAATAATTGTTCCCACTAGAACTGATTTACCCTACCTTAACATAAGCAGAACGAAGAATGGCAGCTAAACTTAGTGATCCAATCAATTCCGAAAATTCCACGCCAATAGATCTGTAAGTAGCGAACCAAATTATCAACAACTCAACCAAACAGTCCCAATTAGATCACACTGAAGCCAATTCAGAGTCAAGTAGTAATCAGGGTACATATTTCGGTGTCCTAAGGTAGTTGTCATCACACATAGTAATTATCACGCTTAAACAACTTCTTACCTAACCCCGTATAACGGCAACAGCGAAGAAACGAACGAAAAATTCCAGCTGGAAACCCGGCCACACCAAGAACACCTTAAACCAAAACATACAGTTCGTTAACCAAACCAATAATTTTCTAAGAGATCAAGGTTAAGATTGAAAATTGTCAGAAATTTTCAGCCAAAAGAATATTTTCAAGAAAATCAAACGGTAACTCGTTTTCATCATTACGAAAAAAAACACATCTTTATACGCTATGGCTTAATTACCATAATTCCACAGTAAAAGACGTCGCATATGTTGACATCGCGTTAATAACGTCCCAATTCGACCATCAACTGCTGATACAAAAGCACCTAAGATGAGAATAGAAAATCCAAATTAGTTTCAACGACAATCACATCCAATAACAATGTTTAACGTTTGAAATCAGGTAAGAGTGACTCTCCCAGCAAATCAGAAACACCGATAATCTCTGAGAAACGTAACATACTCGCACTGAAATTGGGAGAAAAAAAACTGAAAAAGTACAATCGCAAACCTCTCAGCGGAACAGAGAAAGAAAACAAATCGCAGTTCAATTGAACACCGTCTTCAGGAAATATTAATTAACTTTAAAATAACTCTAACAACCTCAGAAATACACCTGGTCTCGATGCTAAACCCTCAACATTCATGAACGAAGAGATCAATTAAGTTTATCTTAGTATGGTATATCATAGAAAACCCTGCATCAAACAGAAATGGTAAAAGTGCAAGAGCTTATACCTCTAATGCCTGAAGAATTAGGTTCTACACAGCATTTGATATCCCTGCGGCCTCAATTGGTAGTCTACTGGGCTGCAACTGCCACCACGTCAAATATAACAAGAAAAAGCAATTATTAATAGTGGGTATAAGAAATAGAAAAATATCTTACTTTGCTATCTCACCTTCACCACAAACCTGATGAAAAACTGGAGCTTTACTACCAAGTTCCTCTTTCAGCCTACCTGCTTGACAATTGCAAAAATATTTTAAAATCTGACAAGGATAACATATGTGGGACGAAACAACAGTTCTCAGAACATTTGCGATTTATGGTTGAAATCATTATCTTTTACCCTATCATTGTAATCCTAGTAAGTCATCACATGTTTAAAAGAAAAACTATTACAAATGCATAATGGCACCTTTGATATATAGAAGGCACAGCTTTCATTAGACAACATGACACCAGTCTGATTGACAGTGAAGTGATCCAATGTGTTTCCAAACCAGTCACCTTAAAACACCATCAAGCCAGCACCATGAATTACTGATTAGGTGGCACATGCAACTGCTCGTGCAATGGAGGATTAACCCTAGAAAAACATAATTCAATTACTAACCCTCAATTAACTCGATATCGAACAAACCAACCATCATGAATTGTCCTCCAGATCCAGCCTCATGGACAGAGGGACAAGCCAGTAGCATAGTCGGAATGAAATGCGACCCAAGTTATCCACAATCATCCTGCAAATTAATAGTCTTTAGAATTGTTGAACAAGACAAGAACAAAGGAAATTTCTTTCCATACCAATAACCCACGTTTACATTATATTTCAATATCGACCATCTCATCTAAAAACTGAAAAGCCACTCTTACCATAACCACATTTGTCACAAATCAATTGCCACAAATGCCGTGTACTTGGTATTCAGAAACTATAACCATTCTTTTTTACAACTTTATATACGGATCTGGCCGAGGAAATCAAATCAGAACTAGAATTTCAGAAGCAAAACCGTACAATTCTATCAAATTATTACTTACATGTTGTAACGACGAAAGCCCGAATTCAAATGAACAAACGACGTGTCGGTAGTCTTGATTTAAGCTTTTCTCAATGCCCGTCAGGCGGCGAGAATAAGCTTTATTTTTTTACCGCGCGATGACACTGTTATCGCTTGTATTTCCGTCATTTCTGTTGCCTGGCAAAAGAAAGGAAGAGAAGGAATACAACCTTTTGCTGGAAAGCTAGTGTATGTAATTAATTAGGTCAACGTTTTCTTTTACTCTTTTTGGTCCTTCGTTATGGGGATAGAAATCAACAGATTTCAAGGTGAAGTAGATGAGGAACTGTTGTGTCCAATTTGCTCCTCCGTTCTCGAAAATCCTTTACAGGTAATCGCAGTACACTTCTGTAAATCCCTGTAAACATCGCCAAGGTGTCTGACATCACATTTTCCCGATTGTAGGCACCACATTGTGAGCATGCATTTTGCTCTGCATGCATTCATGAATGGCTTTCCAGACAACCAACTTGTCCTGTTGACAGACAAAACATAACACCCCCTCAGCTAAGGCCAGTGCCAAGAATACTTCGTAATCTCCTATATAGGTTAGTGGCTTGCAAAGTTCAAATCAGGATTATATAGAGTAATGAGCTTCCTAATTATGATTCCAGACTACAACTTACTTGCGACAACTCTGTCTATGGGTGCACAGCAATATTGAAGTTAGATGCCCTAGAGTCTCACGTACAAGAATGCGAGTTCAATCCAAAACGACCTGTGCCATGTGAACTTGGCTGCGGGCTAGTAGTGCCCAAAGATGAGTTGAAAGTAAGCAAACGGTATAGGTATATTTTTCTGTATATTTACATGATAATGTCATTTTGACTATTTCCAGGAACACAATTGTGTGAGGGAGCTGCGATCTCTGATGCAGGCCCAGCAATCAAAACTTGTGGAAGTGCAGGCTGAAGTAGCCGAAAGCAAATTTCAGATGGGAGAACAGAAACGAGAACTTCAACTCTTGAAGGACTATATGCTAGCCATGAGAAATGCTAATCCGTCGCTGCGTATTCTAGCTGACCAGATGGAAGCCGATGAAGTGAGACGCTGGGCCGAAACGCTTCCCAAAGCAAGAGTCCTACGTTGGGGGGGCATGATCTCGACTCCCGACACAGTGCTACAGGTAATATCCTTGGCCGCCAAGCTCAGTTTATTCAATCAAATACGGTAACCTTTTAAAGTTACAGGCAATGATCAAGAGAGCCCTTTCCGAGTCGGGTTGCCCTCCGCACATCATCCAAGACTTGATGGAGAACGCTCACGAAAGGAGATGGCCCACGGGATTGTCATCACTGGAGATACGCCAACTAAACCGACGTCAATATGAGAACTATGTCTGCCGACGGATTCCGGGCAAACAAGCCGTCGCTGTCATGGCTTGCGACAACGGACACATGAATCCCGACATGATATTGGAACCAGGTCTCATCATGATTTTTGCTCACGGTGTAGAGTGACACAATTCCAGCTACCAGAAATTCTCCGCAGCGTCTTATTCATTCAACATGTCTATAGTGTCCACGCAGTCGGCTGGACCACCCAGCGAACCGCCATTACTTAATATATCCTTTGGCATTTAGTTTTTTTTCCCTAGATTTTTCTTCTCATCCGATTAGTTTGTCCCCTCTTAGATCAGGTTCAGTCGAAGCTATTATCATTTAACGTTTTTTTTCCACCAGATCTTTGTTCCAGCAATGTTCTCTCCGAGCAGCGAATGTATCGAAATGTTCTTATATGCTTTCTGTTCATAACTGATTTCTTGATATGTAATGTTTGGTGGAATTTATTTCCTTTTTTTGTTTTGTATGTGCAAATGATTATTAATCATCAATGAGTTGTCACATAAGTGATATGAAAATAATAACTGAAAAGTCTATCATGTTCGACAGTGTGTGTTTGTGTGTATTTAGCCATATCGTCAATTTCTTTTATCATTTCATCACGTCAAACCGGGCTTGCTTTCCCTCTTTCAGTTCGAATCACATCATCACACGCATATCATATAACATTGTTTGTGGCTGTTTTTTTTTATTGGAGGAGGTGTAATCACACTACGTCATGGCCCTGCTCATCCGAGTATTTAATCACATCTCTAAAAAAAAAAGAAACATCTGCAATTTCATTCTATCATTTTGTTTTAATGAACAGTAGCTGTTGTATCATCACTACCCTCGTGTGATTTTTTTGTTTTTCTTTCTTTCTTTATTAATGTTTTGAATCTCCGTTCGATCCACGAATGGGCGGGAGATGGCGAGAGGAAGTGAAACACACGGGGCTAAAAAGGATGATACAAAAAAAGTTATTCACACAATTGAGGACAAAATTTGATGAGCCATTTAGAGAGTGGAGTGGAGCAAAAAAATAAAATCAAACTACATGCGTGTGTGTGCGCTCACATATTTTTATACAATTCTTGTACTGAGCTCGCGGAATACGTACACACACACACACACACACAATGAAACAAGGACAAATTTCAAGAGGCATAATAGTATTACTAATTATATGTATAAAGTATAAATTTTTCTGTATATCTATTTAGAGAAAAAAAAAACGAACGACGTCTAAATTATTTTTAGGGTCATGTGAGCGAGTAGAGAGAGCCAAATAAAACCAAAAGAAAATTGATGGAATACAATTTATACGGCGGAAACGATACTGGATCTGCTGACGATCCGATCTGATCTGTGAGGTCCGTTGGGTGTACAAAAAGGAAAGAAAAAGAAAACCCCACTGCGCAACTGCACACGTTTGTTTGTTCTCCTTGTCGTTTTAACCTCATTTTTCTTTTCAAATAATTTTTTTTTTTTTAATTCTCTGTTTGTGTTTTGAGTGCTGGGCGGGGTTAGACGCAGAAGAAAACCTAGCGAGAGGTCGGTATAATGACGATAGCGGCCGGTGAGCTCAATCTCGCTCGCGCTCGCACGAACACGAGAGATAATGTGGGTAATCATGACACGACTTATCCACAACCCAGCACACATTAACGATGAAAAAAATGTTTTTTTCAAGAAATGAAAAAGAAGAAATAATGGAGGGAAACGACACTAGGGAGGATAGAAAATATTAAAAAAAAAGAAAGAAAAGAAAGGTGTGGATGTTGTTGGCTCTGTTGATTCAATGGTGACAATAGTTGGAAAGAGTTTCTTGAACACAATCTTCAGGTATTTATACAACATGATACATAACTCGATGGGGACTTGTTTTCAACGCATCCTGCGCTAATTATAGACGAATGAAAAAAGAAACGAGTCTTGGGATTTGCAATAATATTACGAGCGGGAGAGCTCTTTTCAGTTCTCCCTACGTGAGCCTGTGCAATTGGCCTAGTGAAAACGAGTAAAAAAAAAAAAGAAAGTAAACAATTGAACGCCATCAGCGAATGGCGATATTGTAAGACACGGCCAGCGGGGTAGGGAGGCAGAGCAATAATAGCAAAAGAGAGAAACACTCAGGTCACCGAGTCATCGAATGGAATGGAGCAAATTCAATTGGAGAGTTTTTTACATTTGTTTTTTTTTTTTTTTCTTTATTATTTTGTTGTTGTTGTCGAAATTTCAAGGAAAGAAAAAAAAAAGGGGGAAAAAGAAAAAGAGACGGAAGAGCAACGAGAAGCCTGATCACAAGAAATTCCGGATGGATGCGCTTTTTATGTTAGAAACTTCCTTCTTTCGCTAAGGAAGGAAACGAGAGCAAGAAAGACGAGAAACGAAAGAAAAGAAGAAGAAGACGAATACAAAACATCGTCATCATCACGTTTTTATGTTTGTTTTTTTTTTCTCCTTCTTTTTCTGTTGTTGTTTAGACACAAAAACATTGTGAGTGCATTGGGAATTTGGCCATCCGCGATCCATTCTGGGCTATGGATTCTTTCGAGAAAGGGTAAGGGACAGGCAAGAAGAAGATGTGCAGCAACACACGCGCACACAAATAAGCAAGACAAAAAGACAAGATCAAATGACAGATTGTTACACACTCGGGAATGGTGTAGTTCGGCGATGACAATATTTTCGTCATTCCGCCCGGAATACATTGTTTTGTTTCTTTCTCTCTTTTATATTTTTTTATTTGATTTATTTTTTTTTTTATTTTTTCTGAATTTTTATTTATTTTTTTTTTGTTTGGCTTGATTTATTTGTATTATTTTTATTTTTTATTTTTTTTAAAGGTGTGTATGTGTGTGTTAACCGGAATCTTTGCATCGCGGATCAGAAACGTGGCCCAAGTCCAAGTCTTCGCTGCGCGTGTGTGTTCTCAAATGCCTGGTGATCATATCCCTTCGGCATGCGGCGTAAGAGCACTGCGGACAGCGATAGGGCTTCTCCCCCGTGTGCGTCCGCTGGTGGGTGCTGAGGTGGTCGGAGCGTGAAAACACCTGGCCGCAAATGCGGCACGTGTACGGCTTGAGTCCCGTATGCAAACGCATGTGGCGGGTCAACATGTCGCTACGGGCAAACGGCCTTTGACACACTTCGCACTGATAGCCCTTGACGACAACGCCGGAATCAGCCACTGGTCCAGGCCCAGCTGCTGGCGCAGCTGCCATGCTGCTGCTGCTGCTACTACTACCACCACCGTTGAGCAAGGCCGACGTCCTTTGCAGCTGAACGGGCAACTTGTGACGCGACATCAAATGTTTGACCAGCCGGTCGTGCTGGTCGAAAATTTGGCCGCAAATGTCGCAGCCGAACGCGTTGGCCGCCGCCGTCGTCGTCGCTGCGGCCGGGAGGTGACTGACGCCCGGAAGCAAAAGCGGGGCAGCCATCGAGATGGGCGAAACGGCCTCGCTGTCCAGTGCGACGGAAGAGAGGTCGACGGAAGACGACGAATACTCGACGGCCGAGAGGTACTGCGACAGCGACAGGCTGCGCGTGAGGGCCTTGAGTCGCGACCCGCGCGACTTGCCCACCCGCGAGGACGTCACCGTCACGTGCGACGGAGGAGGCGTCTCCAGTCCGCCGGAGAGTGGCGACGAAAAGGCCGACAGCAGCTCGGACGACGAGACGGACGCCGTGCTCGTGTTGGTGCTGTTCGTCTGGTTGGGGCTGTCCGAGCTGAAGCTGCTGCCCGAGCGGACGGACAAGTCGACCGGAGACTCTTGCTGGCCGAAAAGCGGCGACCAGCTGTCCGTCGAGTCGGAAGAATTGCGCTTGAGCGAGACCATCAAGGGCGGAGGTCGCAGGTGCTCCAATCGGCTCATCTGTTGGTGGTGGTGGTGGTGGCCATGTCCAGCATTGCCGCCGTTCCCACTGACCGACTGAGGGCGAGGAGATCCGGCCGTCATGGCCGGCGTCAGGACCCACGAGGCCGGAGCGGCCGCCGTGGTCGCGTGCTGATGCAGAGACTCGGCGCCGGCCACTAGCCGATCGGCCGTCTCGTGACACAAATCCGAATCGGATCTGGCCCGTCTCCGATTCGACGGTTCCACCACATCCAGCAGCGACGAGCAGCCGCCACTGCCAGAAATGGCGGCAGCTGCGGGGCGCAACGGCTGGCCCGCTAATGCCGTGCCGCCAACGGAGTGATGAAACGGCGAGCTGGAGGCGTGCGGCGGAGTGACGGCCTGGTAAAAATGATTGTGGCCGCGATCCCTGACTCCGCAGGTGGACAAGTTGAGCGGCGTCGCGTCCGACACGGTGAGCGATCGAGTGCGGCTAAACGCGTTGGCCGCCGATGGGTCGTCGGTGGTCGGCGGTTCGGCAGCGAAGCTCAGCGGGCTGAACGATATGCCGCTGGGCGAGTCCACGTAGGTGGTGCTGCCCTGACTGCACGGGCTGAGCTGACCCAGCCGATCCGAGTAGGAAGGCGTCAAACCCGGTCCGGGACTGAAGACTTCCTCTTCGCCTTCCTCGTCACTCTGCGTCATGCTGGCGCTCCTCTGAGACGGGCACATGGCCGCCGGCATCACTGACGGCACCACGTGGTCGAAACTGAACACTTGACCTCCGCTGTGCTGGTGCGGATGCAGGTGCTGATGGTGGACGTGCTGGATGTGCCGGAGGTTGCCCCGCACTCGCAAGCGGGACATTAAAGTCTGTTGCTGAGGCGAAGGAGACTCGCCACTGCCAACGGAAGACTCCATGCTGACGGAGACGGGCAGCCCTTCGTCTTCTTCTTCTTCTTCTTCGTCCTCGTCCTCCTCTTCTTCTTCTTCTTGCTCGTCGTCGTCGTCGTCTTCTTCTTCTTCCTCTTCTTCTTCTTCGGAGAGACTGACGCAAATGCGTCCACCACGCTGGTCGATGTTCTCGACCTCGCCCTCACCACTGTTGTTGTTGTTGTTGTTATTGTTGCGTATGCTACTGTTACGGATGCCGTTGTTGTTGTTGTTGTTGTTGTGGCCGTTGCGATTTTTGTTCCTTGCGACTGGACCACCACAACCGACACTATTTGTATTGGCGCTTTTAGTGATCCTACCAATGGGAGCACTGCCGACTAAATGAGCAATTCTGCCGACCAGTTGGTCCAATCTTTGGCGTTTGCGCTGCGTCGCCGACCTTGCGTGCCCGACTGACGTGGTGGAGATCATTCTTGTTTTGACTTGTGCTTGCTGAAGCAGATACTGAAGCAGCTTCGACGACGGCCAGCACCAAGGGGGCCGCGACACTACAACTCACAACTCTGTCTGGTTGCTGGTGATGCTGGGGAGGAATTGGACAGATGGCCAATCCGACTACACAGTGCCACTTTGTGTTCGAGACAGCAGCAGTCCTGCAGCGTCCACAGAGACCACCGGTTGGCCCACCAACAGTCTTCCTGCAAATGCACGAAAAAGAAACGAAGAAAACATGAGTGACATTGAATTCTCAACTGGCATCTTTCTTGCTTTCCAGCCGTCACACCACTGCACGTCACTCTCCACTCATCCCTTTGCCACATTAGCCACAACTAATGAGCTTGTGTGAGCGAACAACAAGCAACACACACCCACACATTATCTCGTAATGAAAATCTAGCCAGTTTATATGAGAAACCTTACAAAACATTGCCGACGACGTCTAGACATCATGCTGGCATGGCATGGCATGGTCTTCGCCCCAACCCGAATACAACACCCTGGGTAGCAAAAACGGAAGTTTGTCTGCATTTAAGCCAAAATCATTAGCGAAGGTCTGATGAATCTAACCTGATTACGTTGGCATAATTCCAATAGGCTAAGCCTTTGGGCTTTTTCATGGTAACCAGAAAGGCACATGATTTCCGTGAGCGAATTCCTTATTAAAATCACGTGTTACGACACAATTTTCGAGCTGTCAAAATAGTCAAAAGTTGGCACAGATGCAGCGTTGCCATTAAACGGAAGACAACAACCAATAACAGTAACTAACAACAAGAGAGAGAGAGAGAAAAAGTAATTCCTGGGTGCAGTTGCAGGACTGTCAAAACACTGTAGTAAACACCAATAGCGTAGTAGTAAAAAGAAAAACAAGTCCAAATAAAAAGGTAGTGTACATAGTCTGCACACGTACGTTCAAACGGGCCGTCTCTTTTCTCTCTCTCTCTCTCTATTGATTGCCCTACTAGTATTGATTTCCAGGCGAATATATATATAAAACGTATGGGCCTCTATCCATCAGGCCTCATATGTATTTCACCGTATGGCCAGTATAAATATGTAAACACGGAGAAAAAGGAAGACATTTTTTTTTTTTGCTCTAACTCTCTCTTTCTCTTCTTTCTATTACAAATAATAAATAGACGCCATCGCCGTAGATGTGTATGCACGGATTTTCCTTTTTAAACTTTGCCTCTATCGTATGAAAAAAAAAAAAAGAAGCTGATAAACAACGGATGATAGAGCCCAGAGAAGTCTACCACATTTTCACATATTTGTGATAACACAACAAAAATCAAATGAAAACCAAGGATGATGACGATGCTGCGTCAGCCAAACGCTGGCGTGAATTGAAGCTGGAACGTGTGAGACAACGAAATACACGACATTCTCGAAGATCAAGGAGAAACGAGCATCGACATCGCAGAGAATGATGTCAGTATACACACGCTGTCAAAGGAAACATCAACCAAAGCTAATTCAGCAGTTCGATCTTTGTTTTTTCTATGGTTAACTTGCACTCGTCTTGTTCAACCACAACATGCAAATCATAAAATGTTTCTTTTTGCCTGAGAGACATGAAATACAAATGCTCATCTCGTTATTCCTCAATCTTTTTCTGCTTTGATATGTGTACGTATATATGGATTGTCGTTACTGTAATGGCTGCAAATCACGTGATCAATCATCCATCTCTTCCGTGTGACTGTCAGCAACGTCAGCGTGCGTCCGTACTGGCCTCGAATAGTTGACGCTCTATCGGATTGCGTAAGCCACTTGTAAAGGAGCCTCAGCTAAGAATCTAGACCTGCCCTCTCATAAGGGCGTGACGATTTTCCAGGTGTCAGAAAAGGACCCCTAACGTGACAAGAGAACTGCCATATAGAAAGCAATCACGCCATCCGTCACGAAACTTTTCGTGATCAAGTTTGTTCATTTTATTTTGGGTTTCCCACACACCCCCCACACACCCACTCATCAAATGGAAAACATTAGCCTCTATATATCAGCCTTAACCGAACACACAATAACAAAATATGCATATAGCTGCATACCAAATTATAAGGATAATGTCCGTATACTATAAATGTATAGTACCCCACTTACATGGCGTTTTCGATGATTGTCCCGTAATTTGCACGTAACATTGCACCGCAAACTGGACACAATTCACTCTTTTCGCGAGAGAGTTTGTTGTTGAGCTAAGATAAAAGACGACGCACACGACGCTAACATTTGTCAAAAGATGGTTACGCAACTGCTATTCTTTTTATTTTTCCAAATAGGACGCAAAAGAGCCACACCCTCGCAAAATGCAACGTTCCTCTAAAGATTTCGTTTGTTGTGGGGATTTCTTCGTTTCCCAACAAACAAACAAACAAACAAAAAGGGGGAAGAAGAAGACGTCGGGAGTGACCGTGAAAACGCCGAAGCGCACCCACCGACGTCCCGATGGCACCTGCCTCGAAAACGCACCGACGACGTGTAGGTTTATAGCAGCCACAGACGTTACGGCAAGACGGGACACCTCGGCGACGCCGACGCCACAAGAGCTAGACGAACCTTCCTCCTCCCCCTTTTAGCCTCCCCCCTCTCCTGCCCCGTTCCTTCCTCTTTCAGTTTTGTTGGCTGTATATTTTGTCCCCCTTCCCCCCTCTTCTTTTCCCTTTCTTTTTTTTTGTTTGTGTGCAATAGTGTGTTTTCCCGAACCCAGTGGCTTCCTCCTCCCCCCCCTGTTTTTTGCGTGACTAGCTGAAGGGCGGTTATAAGGAGGAGAGAAGGTTTTCTTTTTTTTTTTTCTTTTTCGGGAGAAAACGGGAGTGTAGAGCAAAAAAAAAAAAAGTGATGACGTCAATGGCACAAGCAAGAATCAATACCAGGTTCGTGGGCGCTGTTATGCTGCTGGTGTCGTCGGCCCTGAGCAATCCATCCTCTCTCCATTCCCGACTCTCTCTCTCCCACACTCTTTTTCCTCCCGATTTTTTTTTTTTTTATCTGCAAAAAAAAACGGGAGGTTCTAACTCCCGCGAGAGACACATCTGACATACCGCCCCGCCTAGCGGCCATCAATCCCGACCCTCCTCTCTTTTGGCTTTCTACAAATCTCCTTCCAGGCCCTCCCCAACCCCCCCAAGCCAAAGCAAAGAAGAAAAAAAATAGATGATGTTATTCTTTAAAATGATGCTGTCGAAAACGACATTTCTTGTGATGATGGCGTTGAATTTTGCGCTGTGTGTACTGAATTAAAGGCTTTCCAACCTGATTTGCATGGGACGAGCATTGGATGCTTTCGAACGGCAATGCGACTGCGTCATCAACGCGTCTGCTCGACGCCCATACGGGAAAAATAAAAGGACGCCAGACTAAAGGATCTTGTTGACCCCTTCTGTGGCACTTGTGGCATTGCCAGATATTTATTTAAACGCGTCTGTATTTGATTAACGTTTTTTGTTCCCGATGGGCGTCGACGCTATTGGACAATCTTGTTGACACATTTTACAAAAATTGAAATAGAAAAAAAAACATTTTGGGGGGGTTCGTCGACTGTTGGTCGTTCACCGCTTCGTCCCGACACGATCCCGCAAAAAAAAAAATTCATGTGGGGTAGGGGAGGGGGGACCTTGTTTACACGGGAAACGGCCTTGGCCAAGGCCGCGGTTAGCGGGATCTGCTACAAAGGCGTCGATCACCCGAGCGCTGAACGCGCAGCGGCAGTTGGTCTGCGGTAACGCCCCTATTGGGTCAACTGTCAGCGGGAATTAAAAAAAAAAAAAAAATTGCCAATTTCAAAATCGGTCGAATTTTCGAATTTTCCAGTCCGGCGCCAAATTCAAAAATATTCGAATTTTGGCGGCAAAATTTTGTTTTTTGAAAAACTCTGGACTCGAATCATTTTTTTTTTTTTGCTGATGAAAATTACGTGACCGACGTCATAAAAAGGCGGACATGAATGCACAAAGCAAAGGAAGGAAGAAGAAAAAAAAAAGAAAAATATGCATGGGGTTGGATGCAGTTGATACGCCCCACCTACGCACCGTGAGCGTTCAGCGCGGTTTGAACGTGAACTTTTTTCCCCCCTCTTTTTCGTTCCTTCCCTCACACACACACACACACATCGTCCACACTCACGAATGGGTGTGTAAAAGACACGGACAGCACACTGGTGCAGCTGTTGTTTCTCAACGAGCGTGTCGTGCGGGATTGTTGTATCATTGTCGCCCTTTACAATAGGGCAACGTTGGATAAGCTACAATGCAGAGAAAGACGACGCAACGCCCGAAACGAAATAAAAAAATGACAACAAAACATTTTCTTTTTTTCAATTGAATCAAACAAAATAGAAATCATCGTTTCCTGTCATCGTGGTGGCACCACTTTCGTATACGCAACTCTATACAGTTCCGTTCGTTATCTTTTCGTAATGACGTGTGTGTCCCCCAAACGAATAGCGCATTGGGCCAGCATCTCTTAATAATAATTGACATATAATAATTCCATTGATGAAGTCGCGCTAAAACTGGTGCACTAAATTCAGCAAAAGAAAGGTGGACCATAATATTTCCAAAGAAGAGAAAAATCAGCAAGAGTTCATCTGTGAAGGAACAGAGTTGGAATGGGAAATGAAAGGAAATAACACACACACACGCTACACAAGAACCCTAGAGGGCACGTCTAAGAGGAGCAACAGGTGGACCATCTCTCTCTCTCTCTCTCCATCTTTAGTCCTTTTCTCTTTCTTCGGGTCTTCGTCTTCTTTCATTTCTATTTTCCTTCTCTCTCTCCTGATATTTCAGATACACACACACACATACGTGTTGTATATATATACCTGTGCGGTGGTAGTGTGTGTGGCTGCCGGGCTATCCACATATCTTTTTGCCTCATCTCACACACACACAGCACACACACACATATGTATATGTACCGTAGCTTCCAGCCAAAGCATCAGCCACCACCCCTCCTATCCTTCTTTCTTTTTTCGATTCCTTTTCTTTCTATCTCTCTCTGTCTTATGCACACAGCTATTCTGCTGTCCCGACCCATCCAGTTTTCAACTAACTTAAGAAGAAATAAAAAAAAAAAGAACTCGTGTCAGCTTTTTTTTTTTTTTCTTTGCTTTTTGTGTGTCGTGGCTCTTACGACACACTTCGGGACTCCTTCCCTTATAGAATACAAAGGAAAAAAAAAACAATCGGAAGACGTCGATGGCAATGATTAGGTTTTGTGCACTTGCCACATCGCGCTGGAACAACAAATTTGAAAATAAACCCGCCAAAAAATCACAGGACATATTAATATAATAATTTTTGGATGATTTTAGTTTGTTTTTACCTGTTGTCGATTCACTTTCTTGCGTTTAAACGAATAAAAACAAATCACTATCAATCGTTTTTTGTTTTTCAGTTTTTGGGGACAACGATTGACTCTAATAAATGTTGGGTTTTTTTCAATGGGCACACACAGATTCGCTAGTTGGCAAGTCGAATTGGCCAAATTCAAATCGGAAACCGTCCCGAAAAAAAACAAACAAAAATGAGATGACAACAGCCCCTGCGATTCAACAAGGTGAGCTGTGATGGATGCAAACGATAGAAAAATGATTGCAATTTGGTGCGCGTGTGCGACTAGCGCGGCAGTGCCAGGACGACTGAAGGGGACCGTTGCGATGCTGCCAGTAGCCATCACACCGCCCCTTTACCTATAACACCAGGGACCGACCGCCAACCGCCGCCACTATCGCCGTGGGTCCAGGGAGGGGAGAAGCGCGTCGGCGGGGCGGGAGCGCGGGTGGGCATTCAACAACACGAAGGAGCTCCCCTTTGGCCCTTTTTTTTTTCTCAGGAGCCCATCACACAGAGGCAGAGGAATGGAGATATTTTTTTTTTAAGGGTCCGCCCTTTTTATTTTCGAGTTCTCGTATTTAAAAAAGAAAAAAAAGAAAAAAATTAAAATAAGGTAGGAGATTGGGGGGAGTGTGCGTGGTAGCATCGTGTGGGTGGTGGGTTGAAGGAGGCAGGATAAAGGTCGTTCCATCGCTCTATCCCGAAAAAAAAAAAAAAGAAAATGGGCATCTCATCGTTGTCCCGAAACGCACACACGAACCTCTTCTTGGTTAGCCTCTGCTCCCGCTGTGCAACGTTTCTTTCTCTATGGCCGTCGACTTCTGCTTCTTCTTTGCCCGTAAACTATTCAACAACGAAAAGATACAAAAGAAAAACCTCCCTACATTTTTGAAAGATTCAAGTTATTATTTCCTTGTTTTTTATTTTGTAATAGCTGTAGGTCTAATGTCTTTTGGTTTAAAACTATACTAAACTTCGCTTGTAGTACCAATGTCGTTCGGGAATTATTCAAATCTGCTGCGTTTGATGTTCATCAACTTTGAAATGAAATTGCGGGAAAAAATCGTTCGGGTTTTTTTTTGGGGGGGATATTTGAATAGCATTTCATTCGAAACAACAACAACAAATTGTGTTTCACCTGAGGCTTTTGTCAGACACACGCTCCCACACACACACACACGTACACAGGAGAGCAAAGGTATAAAATACATTTAAAAGACGTCTAGTCTTTTAGGTTAGATAGAAAATAAAGCTTCTCACGCAACGATGGGACCAGCGTTTCAAAGCCCCGGGAAAATAAGAAAAGAAAAGAAGAAAAAAAAAAAATACATATGAATATAAGAGAGGGGGAGGCGAGGGTGGGGGAGGTAGAGACAGAGACCTGTGTTTGCTTCTACCTACTATACGTGCTGCATCACACACACAGTCATGTGTGGGAGCGGGTGTAGGGATTTTTTTGAGGGGGAGGAATGGAAAAAAAAATAAAATAAAAGAAGGGGGGGACTGGAGAATAAACATCTATGCACACAACGGCGTTCCATCACTTGTTACACCGGCGCGCTACTGTTATACGTGGGGCTGCGTTGTTATAACGCACAATCCATCGGTGCTGTGTGTGTGTGGGAAACGAAAAACGAGTCGACTCCCTTCGTCATCAAGAAAAGTCCCCCATTTATCCCACCGTTTTTTTTTTTTATTTATTTATTATTATTATTAAAATAGAGATGTCTGACTTTGTTAAAATTCCGTTTGATTTCCCAATTTTTTGAAATGCTAATAAATTAGAAAAATAAAAAGGAAATTCAACAAACGATGGTTTTTATCAAACCATAAATGAAACGGAGGTGATTAGAAAGCCCCAAAAGTCTCAACAGATTTCGATTTGACTTGTATACGTACATGTGCATTGTTCCAGTCAGATTTGCTTTATCTCTAATCGTCGTGTGCGTATAAAACCGCTTCGACGCGGATCTTTAATGGACAGGGAGACGTGTTTGCTCCGTGCGGATGTAAATATAGAAATTGGACTGTGTCGTAATCGACAAAGGCCGTTATTTTATTACAACGAGATATTTGTCGATGTTTGATTAAATAGCGAAACATTTTTTTATCTCGCTTTCGTCTCCATTGAACTTTGGGCCAGTTATAAATGTGGGACCCGAACAAACACAGTGGACGCATAACGTCTCGCGTGTTTGTTTTTGGTTTTTTTATAGAGCGATTGTGTGTTGTTGTCTTACACTTATTGCGTCTATTTTTGGACTGTCAAAAGGTTGGCCATTTTCCAGTCACACTTGTGGCTTTTTTTGTTGTTTTGAAATCAATCAAAAATGAGCTCCGTTATAGATTCTGCCTTTCTCAATTCTCGTTTGTTTCGCCTCATTTTTCTATTTTGAAATTTAGCTTGTTTGATAATTTTGCTGTTGTGTGTGTTTGCTCATTATAATTGGATTCAGAAGGCAGTGGGGAAAAAAAGAAACAAAAACAAAGAAAACCTGAATTTGAAACTGTAACGCGTGCGGCCAAAGTAACTCGTCTTTAAAGACAACCACAATCTCCGTGACTGGTTTCTTTTGTTTTTTTTTCTAAATTTCGACAAGCCTCGAAATAGTTCTATGGATTTCACTATAGATTGCCCCTCCCCCCACCACCATTTGATCCACGCCCTCCAGTAATTAAATCCCCTTCGTTTTAATTGCACAGCATTCGAATTTGCTAGAAGCAACTGAAACAGTATACACACACACACATGGACCTGATTAATGTGCCGTTATGAACAGCAAAGAGACACACCCGGCTGTACGCAAAAAAGAATAAGAAAACGTAGATAGAAAGAGACATCAGAATTTAAAGGTCAAGATTATTATTTTTTTCGCTTCCTGCGAATGTGTCGTCAAAGAATCACCATGGCAACGGTGTAGTAGAAACTCTTCTCTTTGATTTCTTTTGCAAATGTCTCTCGATGTACAGTATATACCACTACATTAAAAAGTTATTTGGCTGTGTAAGGCCTGGCTTTGTTTGTTAATCTCGTCAGAATAAAAGATAAATGTTTTAAATGTTAGAAGGTCGTGTCGCTGTGCGTGTGTCTCTGTATACGGTTGCACGGTATAGTGCTGTTAAGTGCAAAACGCGAGTTGGATCTCCGTAGGAACCACGGCGGGGCATAAACACGTCAAACTCATTTGTTTTTTTTTGGTTTTTCCTTGAATATTTTCAACCAAAATTTGGAAAATTATCTAATTGTATTTTCAACATTTTTTTTTTTTGTTTTGTTTCGCAGTGTTTGGTTATAGCCCTCGAGTGATGCGCATATCAAATGACATTTGCTCATGTGGAATTGATGAAGCAAAAGGACAAACTCGAAGCTCAAAGACGTCATAGCACTTTTCGTTTTCGTTGGGCGCTAAATTATTTGATTTACATTTTCTTTCCGTGAATCTAAAAAATAAAAAAAATAAAAAATAAAGTTGGAAGAGAGGGTTGACGTCAAACGAGTTTTATTATTCGTATAAAGGTAATGCAAAATGGATTAAGGCCTTAATACGTGATGTTCAAAATTGCCTTCTTCGCTTTCCCGCTGTCATTTCTTTTTGTTTTGTTTTGTTTTTTTTTTAAAATATTTGATTCGCATTATTTCCTCAAACTGCGTCGAGTCCCCGCAAAATGACGCACAGCGTTGTCGCTAGCAATTCAAAATTGATTCGACACGACCTCGCTCTCCATTGGCATTATCTCTGAAAGAAGATTTAAAAAAATGGCCGCTTTAACAGTTGCAGCCACTGTCTGGCTATAGAGACTGTATAGATTGCAAATCACGCGCATACAAACACAACAAATCGTAATGAGAATGAAAAACAATGATGTTAGCGCATGATGGACGAGTGTCGAAAAACATGGCGGCACGCGCATCTCGACCGACCTGTTGCTCACGCGCTACACACTTTCGCCCAAACACACGTAGCCTACCGGTATAGTATACTATAGTCACTAATAAAAGGAAACCTTATAACACATAAATCAATTGTCATATTTATTTTCCCCGCCAAATTTTCGAATTTCGAAAATGGTATTGCGTGTATTGGCCGGCTGCTGTTCAAATGAAATCGAATGAAAAAGACGAGAGTTCAAACATTTTTCGATTTTATTTTTATAACCCCCCTGTTTCTCGAGTATTTTGGTGTGGAATAATGAAGCGTGTAAATAAATCCTGGACAAACACGCGAGCATCCAATCATCAGGTGTATATACACGTAGATAGGTGAACGCGTTCTTTCGTTCATCATTGCGAGTTGTGTGAAGAGAGAAACAAGAAAATGGAGGTGTGTAATTTATAAATAGGCGATTTCTTGACACGTGTTTAAAAAACAAAAGAATAAATAATAATCAAATAAGAAAAAACGGCCCTTTTTTTCTGTGGCTTTGTTCGTTCTGGAACTAATCAGCACGTCCTCCACACAACAAGCCGAGCTTGAAATGAGCGTGAAATGTCGTGATTCCTTGGCGAGATGCTGTCGATTCGGTGATTGTATATATATACCATAACCTCTCAATGATTTCAATTGATTATTTCGCTATTAGAACTTACATTTTCCTTCTTGTTTCCCATTTTGAAAAGTTGACCCCATCCGTTGCGGGAATGAGAAAAAACAAAATATGAAGCGGGCGGCTTCCTCGTTTTTTGTTTTTTTTTTTCTTATTGGCGTGTCGAGAGAGTCTCTGGCCTCCACCTTGTGCTCCTTCTCTTTTTTTCCCTTTAGTTTTCTTTTTAAACAAAAATACATATGACTTTCTTTTCTTCTCCTTTTCTTTTAAATATGATGATATATAAAAGAAAGCCTCTTCCCCGAGAGCAACAGATAAAAGCAGCAGCACTTGTATCCCTCCTCCACCTACTCCCTCTTCATCTCATTCGCCCTCCCCTCATTCTTCTTCTTCTTGTTTCGGTTACGTACATACGTGTACGTGTCTGGCGGGGGCTGTGGCCAGGAGCCAGCAATCGGGAGCTACTCTCCTCTTCCTCCTTTTTTTTTCTTTTTCTTATGGGGGTGGCCCACCTTATAACCTCCCCACTCCACCCATCAACAGCCTCTGAAAAAAATAAAATAAAAAATAAACCGACAAGGAAAAAAAAAAAATGGAGTTTCTTCTGATATGCAACGCCCGAAAAAGAAAAAAGAACCTTCATCTTTCCAGTGATACTGGCCCTTTTTTTTTTCCTTGTGTGTGTCGATGTATTCCTCCTCCACCTCTTTCGTTATATCCCCTGCCCCCTTCAGCAAGCCAGAAGCACAGCTAACATCGTCTAGCCGCCTCCTGTTGATGCATGTCGGTAGCCGAGGGCAGCAAGAGTCACACACACACAGGTAGACTTAGCTGTATAGCGCTGTGTAGTGTGTGTGTGTGTGTATATATAGTCTATAATAGCATAGGTGGGGTAAGCTAAAGGTAGATCTCCATAAATGGGACGTGCATATGCGCGTCTCTTTTTACTTCTTCCATTTTCTTTTTTTTTTTTCACATGTGCTGCTGCTGTGTCTTGTTGCGGGCGTTTGTTAATATGCCTCCCCCTCGCCTCATTATTATTATTATTATCATTTTTGTGTGTGTGTGTTTCTTTTCTTGAATGTAACCTCAAACTCCCGCTGCTGTTTAGTTTTCTTTTCTTTTTCTTTTTAAATTCTTCCTTTCGGGAAAAAATAAAAATAACAAAAAATGGAGTTCAATCAAATAGAGAAAAAAGAGAATGTATCGTAATGTTTAATACGATGTAAATTTTACACACGGGGGCAAGAGATGCACAAGAAAGACAAGCGGCCTTGCTCCGGAGTTTCGTGTCACGTCACGTAGCACACACACACACATAAAAAAAGGGAAAAAAAAGGCCATCAGCTTCTCTTTATTCTTCGTCTTTTTTTTTTCTGGTTAGCTTGTTTTGAAAAAAGAAAAAAAAAACTATAGCGGCCCGTTCGTTTACATTCCCGCAAGTTCCTCGGCCAACAGCCCCTTTAGCCTGATATGTCGACCAACGCCCCCTCCAGCAGTATTTCATATACGTCGGGAATATCAATCTTTTTCTTCTTTTCTTTTAAATGTTGTATAGAAAGAAGATTTCCACCTCCTCAAAAGGGATTTTTCTTTTTTATTATTATTATTTAGAATGTTGTTGTTGTTGCTGTAACTGTGGATGGCAGCCGGGCTATATATAAGATCGTGTCGCCCATTTTCCCGACCGATTGTCGCCAGTTTCTCTCAACTGTTGCAGACAGTGACACACGGAGTTTAAACATTTGTTGTTTTTTACCTGCCCAACACATTTCGATTATTATTTTTATTTTTTGTTGGCGAAAATAGAATTATTTTAAGGTTGAACATCACACCAGCTTCCTGGTTGATTTTTGTTTTTAAAGGGAACCGATCGCAGGTTGTCATCAGCCCGCGGGAGTCGGATGAAAAAAAAAAAAAAATGGGGTTTTTTTTTTCTTTTATTATATTCTCTAATGGCCGCCGGGTCCTTTTCTTCTACTTATTATCTTTTCTTTTTTTTTTTTTTCTTTTCTTTCTCTTATTTTTTTGTACACGTATTACAATAAACATTTTTCTTTTGATTCTCGTGGGGCAAAACTCAAAACAAAACAAAAAAACGAACGAAATGAATTTTCTTTTTTTTTTTTAATTTTGTCCCGAAAACGAAAAGGAGATGGCAACTATGCGCCATTGTTGTTACAATACCAGATACTTCACGATATGACGCAACAGTGTGGCCGAATTGTTGCAGAACAATTCGGCCAGTTCTTGCGTCTCATTTTTCTTTAAAAATCCCATTCCATTTATAAAGAGGAAAAAAAGTACCTCTGTAAATCTCCCCCCACCCTCCCCAAAAAAATAATAATTTATGACATTTTCTCGTTGTTATTTTTATTTTTACTTTTTTTTTTGTTTTAAAGAACCCCCCGCCGCACTCTCATCTTCTTCTGTTCCCGCCCACTGCTTCTGCGCTTTTGACTTTGGTCCATAGATCATCTTCCCCTCCTCTCTTCAGGTAAATCTTCGCTTGTTCTTGTTTTCATTATTTACAAGCTACGTTCTATATACTCACACACCTGAAGTAGCAATGCTTTTCGAATTTAAATGCCGTGACATATAGCATTTGATCGAGCAGGTGCCACACCGTGCTCGACGAACTGCCTAAAAATGAACGTGTGTTCATTAAGGCCGGTTGCAGATCGTGAGAACAGACGCGTATATAAGCGAAACAAAAACAATATTGAATTGAATATTATTATTTATTTTTTTCCTACCCCTCCCCCCTTGTTGTCCCCGCAGTTGCAATCCTCACTACATTCCCATGGAATTGATATAGTCAAACGTGTAATGCATCATGACTCGAATTTAAAAATTTAGAATGAAATAGAAAGGTAGATCCATGAAAGAAGACCTCCGATTAAACGCTGAAAAAAAAATTTTTGATAAATAAAAGAGCATGGCCTAAAAATTGAAAGGGGAGGACGGACAGAGGCGGAATTTCTTTGTCGCTATGAATCCCTCCCCCCAGTAGAATTCTTTAAAAAAAAGGACTCCCCCTTCGTTTCTCTTTGACGGCAGTGATTCGCTTTTCATTGCATCACTTGATCACATGTATATATACGATGTTCAGGAATGGAGGGGGGGGAGGGGGGAAGCCCTTATGTGAAAACGCTAATCGTCTTGTTTGAATAGAAGCGGCCGAGATTGGGGCGTCGGTGGGAAAATGTGCCTTTCGTACATGGGAATGTCGGGGTAGGTGTAGTAGGCGTCCCCCCGCATTCGCTTACCCCCCTCCGACCGACGTCCAGCTTTTTTTTTTTAAATACACAAGTCCTTCTCTACCCAAAACATCCCACGGTGGGGGGGGGGGTTGTTGCATTCAACAACAAACAAAACAAATAAATTTTTATTTTTTATTTCTCTTTCAAATCAAATCGAAGAGGGGAGGATGGCGACAATCTAGTGACACATTACTCCGCTCAACTAAAAATGGACCAAAGAGGAGGGGGGAGCAATCGGTGTGTGTGGGAATCCGACGCCCATCTTTCCCACAGAGGGCCGCACCCTTCAAATATGAACTGCATTCCATTCACGTCATAGACAGACAGAGAGAGCGAGGGGAAAATGAGAGAGTGACGCAATGTTTTCCTTCCGTCGATACACAAGTTCAGAGACAGATTACACATGCCGTGCGAAATGAATGACCTGTGGGTCCCGGTGATTCGGTCCCATCGAGATAGAGACCCATCAATAAATGGATGCCTATCAAAGGTGTGACCAGACCCTTTCCCACCTGGTATGTGCGTCGGCCCATCCGTGGGAAACATCAAACCAGTTGACAATTCTATATTCGACCCGTTTTCTATTGGCAATCTCGAATTCTGTTTTTATTATTGTTTACTTGCAAATGGCAAATCAGTGCTGGTATCATTATCAGCATACAGAAGATGCTAATCTGAATGATGGATCGATCTGACGGCTCTCTCGGTTAATATCACACAAAAAAATGGTCATTACCTTGATCACATGCTGGTCGAATAATCAGGTGGATGCTGGCCGGCCAATTCGAAATTCAAAACAATCAAAATTGAACAGAATCACGTCGGTGAAACACTCTCAGTATATTCGAATTTGTTCTTGAGTAAAACACGCAGTGACGCACCACGCACAACACACCTCGCCAAATGAGCTGCAAAATGTTTACGTCTAGAACTGCGTCAAAATGTCACGCAGAAAATAGCAGCCCCTTCCTCCTCCGAAATAGAAAAGGAGGAAGAAACAGGAAAATTTGCCATAAAGAAAAACAAAAAAAAGCTAACCCCTCACCTTTTTTTTCACTGGATTACCTGGACTATAAGAATCGATATTACGTCACGTCTTTTCTCATCATGTTTCTGCTTGACGTGTCGTCCAACTTGCCATCAAATAGAATGATGACATCCACTTTTCCTTGTTGTTTCAAATTGCGTTTTTCGCGTGACGCTCAACGTAAGTTTGGCTGTTCACCCTTTGACATTCGATAACGCAAAGTGACGGTGATTGGTTTGTTTCTTGGAAATTGAACATCCACCTAGATAGAGAAAGAAGAGGGGCATCAAGTTGGTGTGATGACGTCTTAACCAACCCACTCCTTCTTCTTCTTTTTTCTCTCTCCCTTTTTTTTACTTACGGCCGTTGTGGATGCACAGAGCCCAGGATTATTTTCGGTTGTATAATAGTAATGACGCACGCACTCAGGTACGTACAGCCAATGGAATCGTTTCCCTTCCTACACACCACCAGATATCGATCAGATTATTAACTTGTGTGTACACAACCACACACGGCTGTTTATCAAGGACTCGCTTATAGAAACAGCATCCTGTGAATTATTTAGAGCAGAAACGAAATTTGATAAAAAAATATATTTATTTATCAAATTAAAAAAAAAAAAATGTCCCAAACATGTGGGAAAAATCAGCTGGCGATTGTTGGGCGATAGACAAAAGTAACAAACATAAAATTACAACAGTCACAGGGTCATTTGAAACAGGGACCAAACGTGGCTGTTGCCTATCCCCTTCCGTTTTTATCAACAAAAAAAAAATCACTAAGCGAACGAAAATAGTTCATCGATAAATATATACGTAGTCTAATCTGTTTATAAAGACACACACACACACACAGAGACTGGCCGCTATGGATATATTTAGAACCTAGTCCACCTTTATTTTAAAAGATAATAATAAATCAGGATGATTATTCATCAGCCAAAAGTATAACAGACGTGGGCGGCCGGGAGTCTGGCCGCTTTCAACATCGTCGCCATAAATATGAGAGACACACAAAGTCATGGACTGCTGATTAGCCTCATGCTCTCTTGGCTATTTGATATCAAATCGAACATGAACCAATGAGAAATCAGATACCATTTTTCACTTGCGTGGGCTGCTGTTGTCACTCGTGTTACACTTTATCTGAAAGTGGGGGATGGGGGAGGGGGAACTGAGTTTTATTTTTATTTTAAAAAAATCAATTTGACCCAGGTCTTTGGATCTATCGCATTCGAACGCGGCCATAGGATCAGGAAAACAAAACAAAGGTGAGACACGGTACGTCTAATCGCCCCCACACGGGCCAATCAAACAAAAAGAGATCAAAAGTTTCGTGTACTCACTCAGATTGAGGTGAACTCTGGCGCTCCGTTTTGTGTGTGTGATGAATAAACAAAAAGACCTTTGCAGTTGATGAGGTTCGATCGATATCGATTTGTGGGCAGACTTGATCTTGTATAGATTTCCCAGGGTCCGGTATTTAGTTCCGTCTGATTGCAATCAGAAAAAAATAAATAAAAGACAAGCACGCACACACAAAACGATCTGTCACATTTGTTTCCTATTTAATCCGCCAGGCGTCGCAACTCTTCTTTGACGAATTTCACGCCAGTCCGATGAACGAATGAAGAACATCGAGTTTCACAGTCTTTTGTTATACCAGCCAAAGTTTCACATCTCTCTAACAGAGAAACATCTCTCATTCTCTTTTCACAATCTACATTGAAAGGATAAAGAAAGAACAAAAATTAAAAGGGAATTCTTTTATTGTTGTTGCGTTCGTTCTGCGGTTTCATTGAACAGATTTTTCCACGTCCCTTTCTTTTCATCGCAATATCCACTCCCACCGTCGTTTCAATTTGTTGAACAATAACAGAGGCCATTGCTTGACATGAGTTCACATGTAGTATACATCCTTCCCCGCTCCCCCCAACCTTTCTGGTATGACGTTTATATCTA
Source organism: Daphnia magna (assembly GCF_020631705.1). Taxonomy (NCBI): domain Eukaryota; kingdom Metazoa; phylum Arthropoda; class Branchiopoda; order Diplostraca; family Daphniidae; genus Daphnia; species Daphnia magna. The sequence goes on along the minus strand of NC_059189.1, from coordinate 4,049,999 downwards.
TCAATCCGGCGAGACGCATCAGTCCATTCAAAAAATGGTTTGCACCGACATCGTACACCGAATACAACTGGACGCTATCTGTGCTCCACGAGAAGAGGGAGAGAATGAAAAGAGAGCAATTTGATCGGTCATCCGTAAAATGCTTCTATTTAAAAATGAATAATGAAAATTTATTTAAAAAAAAAAAATGGTTAACGATTGAAATTCATGGATGAATTTTTTTCAAATTTAATTTTATTCAAGAGCAATTTAAACAAACAAAAATTGAGATACACGATAGTCGATTCAAAATGAACATGGTCTCATCCTCTAATGTGAGTATGTGACGTTTTGAAATGATCGCCTTCGGTGGGGCCTTTCGCATTTTAAAAATGGAGCCTTTTAGAAACGAAGGTACATTCAAATTGTAATTGAATAAAATAAAATAAAAACAAACAGACTAATAAAAGAAACATTTCCATCCATCGAAGTGAAAGTTGGAGTATGTCAGAAGGTCATCGTCCTTTTCAATGACGTTCATTCTATGCATAGTTTATGCAAATCTTAATAGATGCGCGAAGGCAGCACACTCTCTGTACGCGGCTATCAAATGGGTTTCGGTTTGCTTAGCGACACAACGTGCGGCTGCTACTCAATCGAACAGTGTATAGGAAATGTCGCCATCTATAAATTGTCATTACCTGGATGAAAAAGAAAAACAAAATTGGATGTGACGACGTCAGTAGGCTCTACAGGGCGTGGCTTATACAATATGCATATTACGTCTTTTGCTAGCCTTTTTTTTCTTTGCTGATCGTTATTGCTGACGTCCGTCTTCTTAATTCCTTGCCGCTACCTGCCGTCATACGTTATATACTTTTCTTGGGGTAGGGGATTAAGAAAAATAAGAAAGAAATGTTTTATTTTCAATATCGATATACTTGTCACATTTTATTCTCCTTAGTCAATCGGATGTATAAAGGGTCGGCATCGAAAATCTTCAAAAAATAATAAGCCTGCTGCCCTCCCCCTTTTTTTTATTAAAAAAAAAAAAAAAAAAGGCACTTACTCTTTTCTTTTTATGACTTATGGAACGGTTGAACCTGTCCATATCACTCCCTCTGTCTTTGTCGCTCTTCTTCTTTCTTAGCTCCTATCCGTTTGTTAAACTATATAAACGACCCTCTCTCTAATATTCGTTTCCCTGATATATGTTGCCTTTAACTTGTTCTTGTTTTTTTGTTTTACCTACATATATATAGGACAACAAACAACCTGTGCGCCCTCCGCGATGGCTGGCCTTCTTCCTCCCCCGCCGTCTCTTGTCCGCGTTGTGTGTCGTCGCGGAGCGATCAACATCAGGACCAGACGAAGGAGGGGGGGGGGGCTGTTGGAAAACGTCTTGAGGGTCATCTCTTCGTTGTTTGACCCGTTCGTATCAATGTCGGAATCGTTTCATTGGAACTGTCATTCTTCTTTCTGTCTTCTTTCAGGTTTTCCCCTCATTTTTTGTGTTGTTGTTCTTTCTTCTTCTTCTTCTTCCCTCTACATGCATATCTATATGTTTTTATTTCTTTTTTTTGTTGATGTCGACAAGGGCCGGCCCGAATATGAGACGGCCATTCTTATCTCGTTATGGTAAGCTGCAGAAAGATTGTTGGTGCCACGAATATTTCCAGAAAAATAAATTCCCCCCCCATTCAGGGTGGAGGTGGGTGTAGGTGCCTACACCTTTCATCTTTGTGTGTGTGTGTGTGTGTGTGTGTGTGAAGATGCAATGAAAGAAAATGACCTAGATTTTTAAAAACATTATTCCCGTAGTGCCTTGCCGATAGACGAAACTGATTAGCGTTTCGAATGATGAACGCGGGTTGAAACGTATGCGTTATGATGGTAATCTAAATTTTGTGGGGCCGACTTTTTAGCACCGATGATTAGGAGCTAGTATTTTAGCGCCTAACAAGTGCAGAAACGTGAATATCTGTTACGCTGTCTGGAAGGGACATTGGCGTCAGAAATGTGTGTCTGCCTGATATTATGTTATTCACTGTGTGCGTGAGTGCGTGTGTGTGTGTGTGTGTACTTTGACCTATACGAATCGTGTCACGTAGAGACACATTTTACCTCAAAGGACTTTTGGACACGAGGACTAGACTGCGGAAGTAGTTCAACTTCGGGAAAAACCGTTAAATGTTTTTTCTTTATTATTATTATTTTCTTTCACGATCAAGACGCCATCTAACGTTCGTATTTTGAAGCTCATTAGTTTTTTTTTTTTTTGCGTTCGAAATAAATATGCAAATGTGAACGATGAGTTTTGCATAAAATTCACACAAAGAACAGGAAGTGAAAACAGTAACGCATTTGATGACCGTTTCATAAATGGTCAATAACCGCCTTCCTTGTCATTGAAGACGATCGATTATTCAATTTCCCACACACGCTTACAAAAGAATTGACAATCAAATGTATCGTGTTATAACCCACCAGTTCAAATTTCAACCGCCGTCGAGCTCGAAAAATATTTCGACCACTTACCACCAATTCAATCGCTCAATTTCAATGACAATAGATCAACATGTCTTTCAAAGTTTAACCGACAGTGAACTGTTCTCGCCGGGCATTGTAAAGCGTCTGCGCCGAAAAATAAAGAAATAAATCTCGGGAAACGAAGGCGAGAAGAAAATGAGGGTCAGGCCATTTTCAAAAGAGACATCGGACGTGTTAGGAGTGTCAGTCGAGAAAACCCGTCCTGAATATCTGATATCAGGGCGTCCATTCTTTTTTCTAAATATATTTCTCTCTTTTTCAGACTCGTAAAAACGAAACACAAAAGAAAAACGAGTAAGACAGGTATTTTATTTTTATTTTTACCGCAGCACGTATAGCTTTGTTCAAATTCTCTTTTTTCTTCGAACGAAAACGCCCCCCCCCCCTCCCCTTCAAAAAATCAAAAAAAAACAAAAACAAAAATCAAAACAAATCTCATAGAGACATGTCAAACCAACCGTCTGGAACAGATTCAGCTTTCTATGTAAAAGACCTGCTCAACAAAGATCAGGTAAATTTCAATTGTATTATCATTATTTCTATTTCTCGATTTATTTCGTTTGACACATGGGCATGTCCGTATTGGGACGCTCGTCAGTTGAAGCAGTGGGCAAACCTTTCGAGACGAAACTTGCTGGACCTGCTGGACAGCATTCGACTCAAACGCAAAAGTGGAGCGGCCAATCAACGTAGTACACTGGCTCGCGTTGATTGCAAGTCAATCCTAGCCTTGATGGCATTCCTGCTCGTGATTCAAGCGCATTATTCACCGTTCATTGGGCGATCCGGCTCGGCTTTGCTGTCGGCATTTCTGGCCGGCCGCGATAACGACCAGGTTAGTTCTGCGCTGCCAAACTTCACAGCGACATGGCAGACCGAACCGGCCGATTACGTTTATTAATATTATACATATTACGCGCACGTAATCCACACCCTAACATTTAATTATATTTAACTGGCTAGTGCATAATCAGCATGCCAGTCGACACGAAGAATGTCTTCCGCCCTCCGGTAGATTGCGATTTTTGTCGCGACGTTCACCAAGTCGACATTGTCCAGCACGTCAGTCCCGAAGAATTCGAATCGACGTTAGTCTATTGGCTTTCTATACTCTAACGTAATATTCAATTTTGAAAGCAATCTGTTGTAATTGCAGTTACGCGTACAGCGGACGGCCGGTGATCGTGAAAGACGCGCTGGCCAATTGGACGGCCGTGAATGTGTTTAGCTACGAGTTCTTCAGCGAGCTGTACACGAAAGAATCGAACGCGTTAGCGTCCCGATCTCAACGATGTCAATTCTTCCCATACAAGACGGAATTCCGTTCGCTGGAAGAGGCTTTGACGATGAGCGAAGATCGTCAATCGAATCAGCCCTGGTATTTCGGCTGGAGCAATTGCGATTCGCAAACTGCCGACGTGTTGCGTCGCCATTATTCGCGGCCTTACTTTCTGCCCGAACGATCCGAGTCATCACGCACCGACTGGATTTTCATGGGGACGGCCGGATTAGGCGCTCATATGCACGTAAGAGTTTCGAATAGATTACTGTGCAAATGTAGCTCAAGGAGTCGTTTTAATTTAATGCTCAATCGCTACTCTCGTCTGGTTTTGGGAACGAAGGTTGATCACGTCAGCTTACCTTCGTGGCAAGCGCAATGCCGAGGAAAGAAAGTATGGTCACTGGAACCACCTCCGGAATGTCACTATCAATGTCAATCGATGGAAGTCACGGTGGAAGCTGGCGATACCAGTAATAAGTGTTATTCAATTATATTATTTAAAATCAGGACTTCATTTCTGAACGAGATTTTTACGCCAGTTGTCTTGGATACCAACATCTGGTATCACAAAACGAACGTCGTTTCCGAAGAGGTCAGCATCACCATCGGCTCCGAATACGACTGAATGCATTAAGGAGATGTAATATACCAATTTTTTTAAAGCTATTATTTATTTGATAAATCACGATATTGTATCTGGCGTTGATGTAGCTACACATCAAGTGTATTGAATTATAGTTGGAATGTTTTATCGTCCGTAGCTGTAACCGAGAATGGGAATCACCCGGCCGTAACCCCCGTGTCCGTTAATTCCGCCCCGTCTCGTAATCAGAGGATAACCAATTAACATAGTTGATCCAGCGATAGGATAGAATCTTGGAACGAGAGGATATTCAGGTCTCGGGTAATGAGTGGCTGTTTTTTAAGGAGAATTTTAGTTGTTGGATTAATTAAACGGCGTTAATGTTACCATAGATGTCGTCACTCCTCTTTTGAAATGCGTTTGAATTTGAGTTAACCGAACCGACTGTGTGTTTGAAAGTAGATCCAGCTGGGACGACGGGTTGGCTTCCAGCAATTGACACTAAGCCCAACACGACCATCTGTTGAGGATCATTAAACCCTTCAGCTTTCTTTTCGTTTTAAAAGCTTAATTATAAAAGTTGGCAATTTTAGATCTTACCACGAGAATGAACTTCATCGGGTTTTGATTGACGAGCTGACACTGGATTATAATGTTCCGCCAGAGAGTTATCGTTTCAACTTTTCAGTAGTATAATGTTTACAGCCAATATGAAGGTCGATGTGAACTGTTGATTTGACTAGTTGAGACTGCGTACATTTTATTTTTTTCACGCTGCTTTCTCTCCACTGGGATGAAAAAAAAAGATGAATGCTAATAATAATGCGACGTTGCTTTCCCCCGCTTTCATCCCATAAAACGGTTGGAAGTAAAATTGCGCAAGAACACCATGTCGAGAGAACCTGTTTCTGTGTAGTCACGATAGTCGAGAAAGTTACGTATAATCTTCCATTTTGTTTTTCTCTACCGTAAAACAGAAGGAAATGCCAATGAATCGAATCCTGAGGCCAATTTTTTTTTAAATTTTTACTGAAGCAGCCCAAAAATAAAAATTTAATCTACGTCGCATTTGCTAGTCAGACGAGGCTTCTTAATTGTGTCATTTAAAAAAATTTCGCTTTCTTTGTCACGTCATGTTGTGATCTACACGTCAATCCGTTTCGTTTTCAGTGTCGTTACTGTAGATGATGATTGATGTGATGTGTTACACAAATTGTGTTGTGTTTTGGTGTGGTAATCTGAAATATACACTAGTTTTAGTGCGCAGTGATGACTAATACATATTTTTTGTGAGGGCATGTTTAGGCAGCTTACGTGAGTGAAACGCTATAAATTAGCATGTGGTTTTGACGTGTTAATCTCGGAAAAAAAGTGAAACCAATAAAGTTCGGAATACTGGTGGTATGTCACCCATTTATTCATATGAAACTGTATGTGTATTTGAACGTAATAATATACAAGTAGATGTGACAGTGACAGATGACAACACATTATGTTTAACAGTGTGAATAATTTCATGCTTTAGTTTATCTCCTGAAACCGTATCCCCCTAAACCTCCCAATCCATATCCACCTCCATATCCACCTCCGTATCCCCCTCCATATCCACCTAAGCCTCCCAATCCATACCCATCTAAGCCTCCATACCCACCTATTCCTGATCCATAGCCACCTAGTCCCGATCCATAGCCACCTAGTCCCGTACCGTACGCCCCTAAACCCGACCCAAAACCCCCTAATCCATCCAAACCGTATCCGCCGAGTCCGTAACCGTATCCGAATGGAGGCAGTCCAACGAGTGGGTAGCCAACAAGAGGGTAGCCAACAAGTGGATAGCCAACAACAGGGAATCCATTAACACCTGATGAAAACACAAAAATTCAAACCATTATTGATTAGCATTTTTTAAAAGTCTTATTCGTTACCATGGTTACCTTTTTTGTCTTGATGCTTATAGTATTTCTTCAACCAATGTTCTAATTTGTGTTCGATAACCTTTAGGCTGGATTCGCTCGGTTCCAAATCAACAGAGTCTTCAGACAGAACAGATTTCTCCAGGCCAGTGGCATCCGCTGAAATGGCGGAAGCATCTTCTACCGGCTGTCCACCAACAACGACCAAACTCAACAAGATAACCTGTTTAAAAGGTTCGTGACAAAACACATATTTTTTTTTTATTCCACTGCACACACACACACACAAAAACAAACTAATAAATATTCAAACTTACTGGAACAAACGACTTCATGTTCGAAATATCGCGATTAGATTGGGCACTAATTTCTCTTTAAATTTGCATGGAAGAGCAGGTTATTTTTGCTTGTAACTTTAGTGGCTGTAGTTCGTTGACTGTATGCTTTTTTTCTTTCCACCGTGGCTTTCGTTTTCATTAAAGAAAAATAATAATAATACGAGTCCGCTGACTGAAAAAGGTATACTCAATAAAAATAAAAAGGCAAATGGGAGGACGTTACGTTTTCTTTTCTTTTGTTTTCGTATTGCCAAAGGCTGAACATGCGCAGATTAAATAACGATGCACGCCAAGAACCTGCTCTAACGGGTGGACACCAATAACAGCATTTACGGAGAGGGAAATCCTTAAGTTTCCTTATAGAAGCAAAGCGGGTCAAGGCTTTACAGGTTCCTGTTGTTGACAGACCTTTTTGAGGCTTGTAAAGAGCTACCACTGGATCGCTAAAGTGCACTCAAATAGCTTCATGGTAGCGAAAGAAAAATAGTTGAAGGAGCGACTGTTACTTACGAGTCTTGCACAAGCTTTCTGTTCTTTTCATCGACTTTTATTGGATAAATGCAAAAACTTTCTAAGTTCATACAAGGATCGCATCAAGTTACTTTATACTGCTGTTTACTCTCTTTTTCTTTCAAAGAGGGACGCGTACGAAAGAGACAGGAGTGATTCATATGCGTTGTGGAATAGTAACGCCTTCCAAATAAGAAAAATTGCGACTCGAGTAATTTCTTTTGTTAAAAAAAATGTATTTAACACTTTCACAATTTCAGTTAGAAATTTCGTAATGTTTTACGTGACTCATAAGTTAATGCATCGTACCGTTTAGCTCATTTTCAATTTATCGTCCGTATCCGTAACCGCCGTAACCACCGTAACCGCCATAACCGCCGTAACCGCCATAACTTCCATAACTTCCATAACTGCCATAACTGCCATGGGATGCCCCATAACCACCAGCATACGGTGTTGCGTAGACGCCGTGGTAGACAGGAGTGTAAACAGGAACTGGGTATGGATACACAGGATATCCACCATATCCATAACCTAAAAAAAAAAAATAAATAAATAATTTTATGTGCTTAACGAAGCAAGTCATAATGAGTGAACGACGTACCGGATCCGCAGCCTCCCTTTTTGTAGCACTTCTTCAGCCAATGTTCCAACTTGTGTTCGATTAGTTTCAAACCAGCCTCACTGCCCTCCATGTCGTGAATAGGTTCCGCTTCAACGGCAACTCCTCCAACTGGAACTCCATCCGGAGCAGCAGCTTCGTCAACGGGCTGGCTAGCAACGATAGCCGCCAATCCCAAAAGAGCAATCTGCTTGTTTTTCGGAGGGAAAAGAAAGAGCAATAGCTCAATAGAGATTCAATCAAGTCCATTAGTATGGCACTTTAAGTCGGAACGTTACCAGAATAAATTTCATGATGGAGTTGCTGGAGTAAAATCACTTTAAGAGAAGGTGTTCTTGCACGAGAGTCGGCGTTTTACTGATGCATTTTTCAGCTCAACTACGCTGTCTTTATATACTGAATTCATTTCCTATTTTCTTTCAAGTCTTGTGAAGGTGACGTACTTGACGGCGTGACGTAACTATCGGCAATTCAACATCGATCTGATCTTGGGGAAGAAAGAAACCTGACTGGATGCAAGCTGCCTCGAGTATAGATTTGTGCAATGGGAAATCCTGGTGGTGGTCGGTATGCATAAACAGGTCAAGGATCAAACTTTTTGATTGAATTTTGCCCAAAGGCTAACACCAAATTATTGGCGGTTGACATATAACTGTTTCCCCGTTTCCTAGTTAGATGACTCAATCCATTACTGGATTTAAATGAACAAGATTGAGAATTACTTGTGGAATTGGATTTCCCGACAGTTGTTGGGGGCACTCATTGCGTCATTTTCTCATTATTCATTGATGGTCTGTTTAGAAATGATTCAATTTGTGTGTGTGTGTGTGTGTTTGTGTGTTGAAATCGGGTCAAGGTCGAAATGCAACATATTTGGAATGTTTATTTCGTAAGAATTTTCATTGAATATTCCAGTTTGCTTGAACTCTTTACGCATTTCTCCACGCTAATTTCTGCATGCTGATTTTCTATTCGTTATTTAATTTGGTATCGTGACACATTGTATAGAATATCTCATTTATCGGACAGAAATTGACACCGGTTGTGTCAACTACTACACTACGCTAATCTGGCAAATTCTTTTGATTATACAAGTCACGCGCTGAATTCATTTGCAAAAGATTGCTACGTCACATTCAAGTTTGACGTCAAATTCAGCGTGGTCGCCAATCAAAACGGACAGTAGCCATTTTATTACCCTCATCTTACCCATGTTGTTAGACAACTGATTATAACTTTGCTTAACACTAGGGTGTCACGAAGAATAACATTGTATTGACACTCCACTTAAACAGGTTACATCATTGCTCGAAATCACTTCAACATCAGACCATTTGGCACTTGGATAAATAACAATTAAGTGATGGTACAGATTATCTACCGTAACCGTACCCTAATCCACCAAGTCCGTAACCATAGCCCGGGAAGCCGTATCCATGGCCCCCGTACAATCCACCAAGTCCGTAACCTCCGTATCCACCGTATCCGCCTAATCCATGGAGTCCGTATCCGCCTAATCCGCCAAGACCATAACCTCCATATCCATGTCCGAATCCAGGTCCGAATCCATATCCATGTCCATGTCCATGTCCGAATCCATGTCCGTGTCCGAATCCATGTCCGTGTCCGAATCCTGATCCCAATCCACCAAGACCGAAATGTTTAGCGGAGGATTCATTTGGAGTTAAATCGTGTTGAGCAGAGTCAGCCGATTCGATGGATTTTGCCACCACGGCAACGGCTTTGTCGGCTGGAACGGAAGCCGGAATTGGGGCTTCGCCGATGGGCTGGCAAGCAGCAACGGCAGCCAGGGCTAACAGAATAGTCTAAAATTTAAAGTAAACAAAATTAGGATAAACTAAAACAATGCGATTGAAAGGGAAAGTGTACCAATATAAACTTCATCTTGAAATGCTGCGTGAATTCAATTTTCCTAGAATGGTTCAATCTTACGAGAGAGTCGGTAGCTGACTGATGCCAACAGCGATGGAGTCTGCTTTATACAGCGTATGCCTTGCCTTCTTTCGACCTTTAGCAGGGTTCTCAAGGTACAATTCACCTCATAAAATAAGGCCCCACAACACAACAGCATGGTACTGCCATCCTGCCACGTTCGTCTCCTTCAAATTCACGTGGTAGTTAAAAGTGGGATTACGCAACAATTGTGATGTCAGCCACGAAGACTCAAACGATCTAGGCGATCGTCGAAGACATTTACGGTCATCAGCATCGTTATCAATCCGCCCTCAACGACCTTGTTCACAAACGACGTGGGAACTGCTCTTAGAATTTTCTTTTACCTTCGTTTTGGTGACTCGATTCCGGAATTGAAGGCTTGCAAAGGTGGACATGATCCAAGGATTTTATTTTGTTTTTCAAATTTGGCTATCCTTTCCGGAAACTACAAAAAAAAACTGACTAAATCGAAAAATCCGTGCGACGAAACACGAAGGAAACAGGTCAAGGCTCTTTACGCTGGCATTTATTCAAAATGCAAATGTTCTACTTGCTGTGCGTACAGGCTGTGTCTTATATATTCACACCCATTTTCATTTAGCACGTAGCTTTTCTTTTTTTTTTTTTTTTTTCGACAGGCCCAGGTTTTCAGATATCAGTTTGTGTTCAACAACTTCCTATGAGGCCAAACATATGCAAATGCGTTGCAGCTTAAGGGCGTTGTAGCGCCTGCTGTTCTCTCCTCAAGCCTTTAAAGGTGAAAGCGAAATATTTTAAGAACTACAAATCCTTAACTGTGAAATTACTATGATATACAGGTAAGTAGCCGATTGCATGCACTTTAAAATAACAAACCTTACACTCGCAGTAAAACTTAATTGAACAGTAATGTCACAGAGTCTGTACGGTGAAGGGTGACATAGTGACAAGGTCATACAATCAAATGTAGATTACATGTTGATTTTCTAGTTTCATTTCTGCTTTTCTCTTATTCTCATTCGTAACGACCAGATGTTAGGATACACTTTAAATCAAAAGTTACCATTCTGCTATCACCGGCAGCTCTTACGTTGGCTGAAAAGTGAGTGGTAAAAGTCTTTATGAAGTCATTCACGGTGACAGGTTGTTCCAAAACACATATATATCTCTCCGAATAAAAGAAATAAAAGAGAGATTTTTTTAAATCTTTTCTTGATTCTAAATATAAATCGTAATATTTTGTATTTGATAAACGTTCTCTTATTATAACATAAAATATAGTACAAGTGATTTGCTTAAAATATTCATGAATGCATGCGAGAACGCAGATAGAATTCTAATCGTTTCAGCATGGATGCGAAACCCTCACTAAAAGTAACAACAAAAAGGGGAAAGACAGGAGAGTATAATTGATACATAGTAATTGAGATTGAAATGTGTTTATCCTCAATGACAGCTTGCGATTTATCTTTGTTTACTTCCAGATCCTCCTGATCCATCCCCTTTGCCGGAGCCACCCGAGTCGCCACCTTTGCCTGATCCTCCTGAATCACCTCCTTTGCCTGATCCCCCTGAATCACCTCCTTTGCCTGATCCCCCTGAATCACCCCCTTTGCTGGATCCGCCACTTTTACCAGATCCATTGGATCCTCCGCCTTTTCCCGATCCGCCGCTGTTACTGTATCCATCCGAACCACCATTGCCACCGCTGCTGTTGGATTCGCCCGATCCACCTCCCTCACGACTTGATCCGCCCGATCCACCGGACCCACCTGATCTACCACCATAGCCTCCTCCGTAGCCTCCACCATAGCCTCCGCCATAGCCTCCGCCTTTACCTTTGCCTTTTGATTTCCCGCTGTGACCTCCGCCGCCATAGCTTCCTCCGCCACCATAACTTTGGCCTTTGCCTTTGGATGTACCTCCGTAGCTATCACCTCCGCCTCCTCCGTAACTGTCACCCCCGCCTCCCCCATAGCTGTCACCTCCGCCGCCCTTTCCTTTGCCTTTACCTTTCGATTGCCCTCCGTAGCTACCACCTCCGCCTCCTCCGTAACCATCACCTCCGTCGTCTCCTTTGCCTTTTGATTCCATTCCGTAGCCATCGCTTCCATGTCCACCTCCGTAGCTACCACCTCCGCCGCCTCCTCCGTAGCTACCACCTCCTCCGTAGCTACCACCTCCTCCGTAGCTACCACCTCCTCCGTAGCTACCACCTCCTCCGTAGCTACCACCTCCTCCTTTGCCTTTACCTTTTCCTTTCGATTTTTCCCCTCCATAGGAACTTTCAGAATAGCCTCCATGTCCACCGTATGAACTTTGGGAATAGCCGTAACTTTGTCTTTCATATCCGTGATCTGAATTAAAACAACAGCAAACAAAAAATTATTATCGTCTCTTTCGTATTGGTATAACGTTTGAACTTACCGTTATGACATTGGCCTTTCTTATAGCACTTTGCAATCCATTTGTACTTAAAGTACTTCAAGAGAAACTCTTCGGACTTCATGTCGATCATGGGATCATATCGTCGGACACGAATGCCATGAGAATTTGGGGCATTCCGGAAGACGGGCTGGATAGACGAAACGGTCACGAAGCTCAACATCAGCAGGGCAAACTGTAAAACCATTGAAAACAAATGAAATTCTCACGTTTCGTTATACGATGTGAGACGAAGTGCTTACCAGAAGACTGAGCTTCATTTTCGAATATTCTGTACGCGGGAAGGTGCTCGTGCCATAAAGAAACTTTGTCAACTGATTAGTTGAATGACTTGTCACCTGGTTTTATCATTTTTGGCCTTTCGTTTCACTTTCGTTGACGTATTTCTAGCAAGTGGAACAGCTCTGATTCTTATGGTTCTCCAATGTTGTCTAGCAACTTCACTGCTCTCCATGACTTTAAAAAATATTTATTGCACTGCAAATAGACTAAAAATGTGCTTTATTCCTGTTTGCAATATACACAAAGAACATGAAATAGCATGGATATTTTTATTTTAGCTTTAACTTTAACTAATTACCGAATCTGCTATTATTGAGTGTTCAATAAGTTTGTCGACTCTTACCCTGAAAAAGATGTAGGTCGGCCAAAGGTGAAATGAAAGAGAAACCTGAGGGAGAAAAAGAAATACTTTTAGACTGTAGTAGTGGACATCGTGTTTATTAGCATGAGTACTACCCATATATTAGAAGTAAAAATGAAAGTCGACGGTAGCCGGATATCAGCGGGAGATTTACGGTAATGCCATCTCATTTATGCAAAAGAGCTTTTGAAACCAACCCTTATGTGCAATCATTTCATACTATAACCTCTGGTATTAAAACGATTTGCAGAAAGCTTCTGAAGGACGTTTTAATGAGCGAGATATTTTTCGTCCAAACTGCTGAAAAAAGCGGCCATCATGGATTTTGATCACTCATGACTGCCAACATTCTAATCGACCCTGATTACCACAAACAAACAATTCATCTTTAGAAAGGACTACGTTGGATATGCTACAGGAGCTACGCCTCTTTACAGACACAGCAAGCTATTGCACGTAGGCACTGCCACAGTGCCACACCCATAGCAAAACGCCCAAACAGAACAAACGTATGACTTGCTTGAGTTTTAATTTGCCAAAAACCTCTGCTCTCTTGTAATTGTTTGATCAACTTTACTGGTTCAAATTGTTATACTTTACAAGCTTCCTATAATTATATCAGCATATCTACACGTGATTTTCTTCCATTTCAGTGTACATAACAACGAAATCTTTGACATACGTAAGTTTCATTATCCCTTTTCCAATAACGAACAAAGAAGTACGTTGCCATTAGCAATTAATGATATTTTCGCCAAAATCTGATTTTATTTTCTAGAATTTTCCAAATGTAAATTGCAACGTTGTTTTGCTTCTCAGACAGTGGCAAGGCGCGCACTTTTTTTTAGTCTTCCCGCTTCAACATTTTATGCTGAACGGTGTCGTAAACAGAAACTGCAACAATTATGTACGACGCAAATAAAGTAATAACACTAAGAGTCAGTGTAAGAACATTCATCGTCAAATTTTAGTGTCGCCAAATCCATCCATTTTGAAGCTGCAGACGTCTAGTGTTGAAAATCCAACGTGGTCAACCTCAAGTGAGTTAGTTCTCGTTGCTTTCGTTTTTTATTGTGACGATCGAAAAGTATTTCACTATTCGATCTCTATTTCTATTTGTAAAACATTCCGACTCTACATTTGGACACAAATCGAAAACCTGTTCCTGTACAGCCTTTTTTTTTGCTTTTCGATTTGTCTCAAAATGTTGGATTCGAAAATATGTGAAAATCCTTTGTATAGACATGTCTACCGAAATTAGAAATCGTCGTGAGGTTATTCAGACCATGCCCTCCCACGAATTCGTCGTTCTAAATATGTGCTGTTGTTGACGTTTTTATCACAGTTTTACAACATGTGCCTAATTTGATTTAACCTTGGGCAGCTTTGGACAGTGACCAGAGTCGAATGAAAAGTTTTACATTTCCTGCAAAAAATTCCAGATTCCTAGCTTTTCAACTCACATTGTATAATTGTTTAGCTTTTGATTGACGGTATCTTTTTTTTTTTAGCCCAATGAATCAAATTGAATTGTCCAGCCCGTAGGCTGTGTTGCATCATGGCTGCTGTTTTTGGTCTCCTTGTTTTTCGTTTTCGTTTTTGTTACCAGTGTTTTGAACCAGTTGTGAGTAATTCCAGACCTTGTTACGGGGAATTTGAGGTGTTGCTTAAGACAGGCGGAAGACATTGCTCTATTGCAAAATATTGCCTGTTTTCTGAAATAATTTCTTGTTGACGAGTAAAAATTAAACTTTCTGATGATTAGAAGTGGGGGGGTGGAATATTTTCGAGGAATTTTCTGAATTTTGCACACAATTCGATAAACTCCGACACCGTGCTTTTATATTGAATTTGCTATCCTATCCCTAATGTAACAGAAAAAAGAGCTTAACACTCTCCAGGAATTGAACTGAAATGAGGAAACCGTCTTGTTTTTATTGGCGAATGGCTTCGAAATTCTTTGCTGGTTGATGGCCGGCCAGCCAAGTGCCAATTTCCCCTTGGTTGAGGGAAACCCATTTGATGTTGGATTCGACTGTTTCTAGTCCTTGTTTGACGCTGTTGGAATTACCCAAAATGACCGGATGTGCGTCACGGAGTTGAATTAGCTAAGAAAACACGAAACAATTGTTTTGTCTAGTGAATGAGTTGTAAAATTATGTTGCCGTACCTTGTCTAGCCCAGCTTGTGTGTTTTGGCGAGTGCAAACATAGCGATACCAGGTGCCGAAAAAAGAAGATCCAAGTCTGTTAAGAGTTCACCACTTGCAATCAAGTAAATATAATTTTTGTTTGTTTGAATCTTTTCACTTACGCATTTTGAATATCGTCCCATCGATTGATCAAGAAATCAAGTGCGATTTCATTTCCGATAGGATTGTTTGCCACGTTGTTGAAGACGAGGTTGACGTCCGACCTCAAAATTCCCGAAGTGGGGTCCAGCAACATTTCCAGCAACCTGCCCCGCATTTTTTTTTTTTTTACGTTATTTCATTTCAAGTATCGATTTTTTGAATCTTTTTGTTAATTACCCTGAAAGCACGGAAGCTTGTTTGCTGGCGCACATGGCAACCAAAAAGCTGGTGTCTCCTTTCGTCTTGTATTGATTGAAAGCGAAATCGTATTCGGCCTGGCCGCCGTTCTCGATAGCTGTGCGTAAAATAGTTGACTTTTCGTTCGGCGAAACAATCCTTCAAATTTTTAACCAAAAAGGATTTTAAATTGATACTTCAGAATAAACTTTTTGAATGGGAATTTACTGGGCGAGATTGTCAGGTTGGCTCATCAGCGTGGCGTATGTGCTTAGCGCGTTTTGGACGCAATCGGCGACGCCCAATCTGCATGCCCAGTTCATGGCGTCGATGCGGCTATATTTAATCAAATGAGGATCGGCCTGCGTCTCCTGGAACCCGATAGCCGTGTAGTAAGGCTCGACGATGCTGGTCATGTAATTCTGCGTCAATCGAAAAACATTTTTAGGCCAACATCCAAGTGATTATAAGAACGGGGAAAGTCTACCTTCCAGTTGGGGAATTCGACGAGATTGTAAAGCATAATATCGATGTAATTAAGCTCGGAAAGGACTGCGTGCCACGGCACATAATCTCGTTCGTTTTTCAGGTACAAAGTGAGGTCGAGTGCTTCACTGTAAGCTATCGATTCAATCAAAGCCAATGTGAAGGCGTCGTCGAGTAGCTGAGCTCGATTGTTATCGGAGACGCGCTGATGATCGGCAATCAGCTGATCTCGAATGAGTTCGTAATTGGTGGCATCGTAAGCCACTCGGTAATAATCTGTAGACATAAAGAAAATAATAATAATAATTCCACTGACTAAAAGAGATTTTAAAAATTGCATTTCATTAAGCACTTACTCTGTTGATCGACGTTAAAAATGACCCATTGATTTGCAGCAGCTCCCAAACTGGTTAATGTCTTGCTGACTTCGTTGACTGAAAGCCAATCTCTTTTCGTCGCTTGAGTGTAGTCGCTGGTGTACGTTAGAGGGACCCACCATTGGTAGACGATCGGGTCGGTGGTGTCGTTGCTCTTGCGCAGCAAAAACCTGTTCTGTAAACGGGATTCGAGTTTCTTTTGATCAGCTGACGGGTCTTTGACTTGTGTCCCACCTTTTCTCTCTTGTTTTTCTATTTACTGAAACTACGCATTCATCTTATTAGGACAAATTCGAACCTGAGTCACGATAGCGCCACCCGTTTGATAGTTTCGAGTCACCGTAATGAGAGGGAAACCCATTTTGAACGTCCAAGTGTCCATGATCTCTTTGACGGTGGCTGGAAGGAGGACGTTCTCCGAATCAGCTTGAGTTTGGAGAGCGGCCCATAAGTTGTCTTGTCCAGCATTGCCGTAAGCACTGTTGCCATTGTAGACACAGACAGAAAAAAAGTAAATTTGAATTTGCACGCATAATGCTGCTGTAGTCTTGCAATCTTATTGTTTAAAAACAGAAAGAAAAGAAATCATTTACTTGTCGTTGAGGTAACGAGTCAAACCGCGTTGAAAAGTTTCGAAACCGATGAAATCTGCGCACATGCGGATGACGCAGGACCCTTTTAAAAAGTCGAATAGAAATGTCTTTTTATTAACGAGTGATGCTCGATCGCGATGTCATTGCTGGGCCAACGAACCTTTCTCGTAAGAAATGGCGTCAAACATGGAATTGATTTCGGCGGGTGTGTTGACCTCGATGTTGATGGGTCGCGAAGTCTCCAGAGCGTCGATGCCGAAAACGTATTGCAAATTCTCCAGGATGAATTGATCGTTCATCTTAAAATCAGGCTCCACCTAATGGCGCATAATACGTGACATAAGCTTATGTTATAAGGTGCGTCATAGAAAACGTATAGAAGAAATAGTGAAGAAATCCTTGCTGATTATGTCTGTAAATTGCCCTGATTTCTCCAGGTTAACGAAGGCACTATAACAAGCATTTTTTTTTTGTTGGTAGAAATCGAGTTTTTCTCAGACGTGGCTACGTGTTTTTCGTATTTGTCAAAGTAAGACAATCCGAAAAAGATTTCCGATTTCCAATCAACTTTCTCCTTGTTATTCTTTTTTTGCTATCAAGATTATATGCAAGATGATGTGCGGCTAGACATGTTTCTTCTTTAGAAATTGTCGAAAAAACTCGTTTTAATTCTGATTAATTACGATTGATTTGCACTTGTTAAAGATGAGGACTTTCACTTGCGCCCTTTTTTGGTCTCACCTGAAGCATCGCTCATGCTAAATACTTTTTGATTTGAATATGTTTTATTTTTATGTCCGGCCATTTTACTTACCGCGTCTGTGCCGAGGTATTCCATGTACGAAGCAAATCCTTCGTTTAACCACAGAGCGTTCCACCTTTTTCAAATTCCCCATTAAAAGACATTGAATTTTTCACATACGTTGATTTGAATAAAAAAAAAAAAAAAATTGAATTACCAATCCATTGTGACTAAATTGCCAAACCACT
Source organism: Daphnia magna (assembly GCF_020631705.1). Lineage (NCBI taxonomy): Eukaryota > Metazoa > Arthropoda > Branchiopoda > Diplostraca > Daphniidae > Daphnia > Daphnia magna. The sequence continues at coordinate 4,032,223 of NC_059189.1, read as the reverse complement.
GATGAGCGAGTTCGTGAGCGCTTACGACTGCAGCCAATTGAATTGCGCGTGCGGTAGCAGTGTTAGGATCTACGAGTAGATATTGTTCCCTGCAAACAATTTTATTCAATGCAATCCCCTTATATTTTGCCATTATTTGAATCGCTTTTACCTGTAGGTAATCAGACCCCAATTTTCCATAGCTCCTGTAATTTAAAAAAAGGAATTTGAAATGGAAGGGATTTCTCGAAAATAATTGGATGGACCTGCGGCAAAGTCCGGAATGGCAGCCATATCTTGTTTTGGCAATGGGTAGTCGATGTTGTAGAAACTCTCGAAGAATTCCAAAATTCGCGGACCGATATCCCGTGAGTAACTTAATGTTTTGTGCGTTAAGTTCAACATTTATTATGCGGCGATGTGTTAAGACAGATGAATGTTATATAGTATATGTATACATACTCAGTGAGGTTGCGGGCATCGGCTCGAGCCCAAATGCGGAACTCCACATTGCTGAGTCCCGGTTCTGCTGGAATGCCGATGAATTCCGACACCATAAATGCCACGAGATAGGACGACATAATTACGGAGGTTTGATAGTTATCCCAAACGTATCCAGGCATTCCCACGCTGTCTCGTTTCCATTTCAATTTTACGGACAATTAGTCTTCTTTTGAATTTCAAATGTTTTTATTTGTTTTGAAAAGATGACGTACATTGGCTCGGTGGTGATCAGTGGCATGTTGCTGGTAGAAGTCCAAGTCTCTGGACGGCCTACCGTGACCGTGAAATTGGCTTTCATAGTCGGTTCGTCGAAGCAAGGGAAAGAACGACGGGCATCGGTAGCCTCGAATTGAGTTACGGCTAAATACCTTTTGCGATGATTTTTTTTTAAAATAAAATATTGAGACGTTGTTAAAAGATTGTTTTGTTTTTTTTTACTTGGTCTCGCCGTTCTCAACGTAAGACGATCTGTAGAATCCCGCCAACAGAGCGTTCAAAATCGAAATGAATTTCATGGTAATCCGGTATTGTCTACCGACTGTCAAAGGCTGAGACACTTGGATCGTAATGAGCTCGCGAGTCGATTGTTCATCGATGAAATTGACGACATCAATCGGATTGCCAGTCTGAACATCCGCCACCTATTTTTGCGATTCACGCAATCACCTGAATTATTATTTATTATTTTTTAAAATCTATTCTCATTTTGCGAATTACCGTTACAGAAGCTAGATCGATGGTCAGATCTAGACTGTTCATGGAGATGTTGACAGTTGAGATGACGCAATCGACGACAATCTCAACGTATCCATCGGTTGTCCAGTTGCCCACCTCAATGAACGGCAGAAGGCGGATAGTGTAGAGGCGAGGCAAAATGTCTCCAGGTAGTCGCAAATCCTCTCCTTGCCTCGGCTGAGCTTCGATGTTTTTCGGGTACTTGTGTCGGTAGATGTGAGCCTTTTGCGAAGGCGTGTACCACCAACGGCTCACTCCGTCGACCGGATCGGGCACGACGGCCGGCTCGAGTAGACGTAATTCCACCTCATCAGGGCCGTCGTATTGGCCGTTGTCGTAAGCTGCGCAAACGGCGACCAACAGGACGAAAAGCAAGCTGCGCGATATCGCCATTTCTTTTTCCTTGTTATAGACGTTATTGCATTGTTATTTCATTAAGTGTTAAAGAAATGGTAACGAGACTACTTACTTGAATTACGAGCAGTTAACTTGAGCTTTACTAGCCGAGTGACGCTACGGTTTTTGAATGCGGATTTTCAGATGATTATTTATCACTTGTTTAAACTGGATTGTTTACGCAAGGCGCTGTGCCTCTATCCGGGTCATTTTTAATCATGTAACACCGTCACCTGTCGCGATAATTATAGATCCTGTTTATCCGTTTGGTTTTTGTTCCATCGCGATGTAGGGATCAATGTCTCGGTGCGATTGGACCTATCTCGAGCTCGACAATGATCTCAATTGTTTTTGCGCAACCAACATTTCAGACGAGACATCGATAGTTTGAAACTGTTATATCGAACATCATTTTGTTTCCCCCCCCCCCCAAATGATTGAAGAACGAATCAGAGAAACTTGCTGGATTTTTTAAAATTATCTAGCATCCTTATTTAGTTTCTAATGTGTCTCTATCCGACGTTTCGTCGTTTATTTATCGGAGGGAAAGCAAACCAAACAACTTGTTCGATGAGACCCAAAATTATCATAATAATTTTTTTTATTTCTTATTTAAACTTGTTATTGTTGTTGGTCTTTTCTCAGAGTACTCATAGGTCTTTTCCTTTTTTTTCCCTTACAACAACAACAACAAATGAAAACCTTCTCTATACATACTTTCATTCGATGGCCATAGCTTATTGTTATGAACGGAAACTCGTTGCTCCTCCGGACGGAGCTGAAGCGTCATTGACTGTCATGTCGGGCCATCATCCCTCTAAACCGTTCATGGTCTTAAAGATGCGGGTTGCTTTTCTCTCGAATTCAAGGTCGTGTTAAACCTACCCTCAAACTTTGGCCAATTTTTTGCTTAAAACTTACTTATGCGATATAGCCAGCTGCGTCGGGCTAACTTTCTTTTTCCATCCGTTCTCTCGTCCATCTTTCGTTTTATATTTATTTATCTTTTGTTTATAAAAAATTGTCGAACATTGAGTGCCCGTTTCTTGTCTGAAGGCCCTTACGGACTTTGACGATCGGCCATTTAAAAACAAAAATGGCGGGATGTTTAAAAGTGTAAATCTCGGCCGCAATCGGCTAGTATAGTTAAGAAGTTGTATGATTGATTTTTGAGAAACATGTAACAGCTGAATTGTTCACATTTGAAAAAGTTTATCTTTCATCCTCAAGATATAGTGGTTTACATAAATGAACGCTAAAATTGAATTGAGCGTGATGTGAGAGGAAAAGGCGATACTTGACAACAGAAAAGTATCGTACGAAAATCATTCAACGAGGAGCGTTACATTGAAAGAACAAAAAGAATGGAGATATAATCGGATAGCGGCACAGCGCGTTATCCAGCGTATAACAAAACAGGTCAATCGTCAACAGAACTCGGTCTTTAAAAAACCCCCCCAAAAAAAACATCTTGCAGCTGAACCGAAGTTCTATTTTCTACCGTAGGACGAGTCGGGTTTCTTTTCTTTTTTAGGTTTGCCGTACGATGATTTGGGTGCCTTCTCTTTCTGAGCCTTGGCTTTGGGTGCACCGTAGGATGCTTTCGGTGCCTTCTCCTTCTTGGCTTTGGGCGCACCGTAAGATGCTTTCGGTGCCTTCTCTTTCTTGGCTTTTTGCGGAGAACCGTACGACGACTTTGAAGCTTTAGGTTTTCCGTAGCTCTTGCCGAATAATTCGGCTGTATCCAAATCGTCGGCGATGACGGCCGTTTCGCCCTTTTCTCCTTGCAGAGGGATGGCGTTGACCATCACTATTGCGACGAAGATTGCAATCAGCTAGCGAATTGGGTAAGGAGAATACGTAAGAAAACAAGACAAGCATTAATCGACAATTTAGAGACAATCAAATATTCGAATTTTTTGAATGATTTTTTTAAGGAGTTAGAACTTACTAGGAAGAGCTTCATTTTGTGGTAGTAGTCACTGGATGTTTAAGCAGGAAATGTGGCTATTTGACGAGCATCGCTGTGTTTTTATACTGGAAAACTGCCTGCAGGGACAATCGAAAAAAAGCAAGTTTTCGTCAAACAGTGCATTCGTCTTCCCTTTCTTTCTCTCTTTCTCCTTTTTCTCCGACCGCCTCCCTCCCTGTATTTCCGTGCAAGTGCATAGGTGCAGTTGTTGGGCTTAGGATGCCGCTACTCGCACGACTTAACAGGGTGGACACTCGTCTTGCTACTTGATTTAAATTTTTTTTTTTTTTTTTTACAAGAAATTTATTCCTTAAAAAGGCCAGGTAGGCGAGTATCTAGTTTCTTCTTTCGAATGCTATCGAAGACGATAAAATATACGAAAAGAATTGTTTTTTTTTGTTTAATTGGAGATTGGATAGGCAAACTAGGTAAACTAGGAAAATAAGAAAAAAACAGTTTAAAAGAAGACTAAAGGCCTTGAGCTAATCGTTTTCAGAGAGCCGAATATTTCAGGTGAAAATGAAAGCTTTTCATAGATTATAGTTTTGTGCCAAGCCAACAGAGTTTGTTTTCCCTTCTTTCGATGAACAGATGGTGCCTTCGTATACGAGCCATTCAAATGAGATCATATGTCGAAAGCTACTTCTTAAGGTTTTTTATCGTCTTGAAACATTGCGTGCAAAACTTATAGCTATTGTTGTGTCTAGTGAAAATCGAATAGTCGTCTGGTTTGTAATCCATTCCACATCGAAAGAAGAAGAAAAAAAAAAAACGAACGAACGAACGAACGAACCGCGTCGTTGTTAGAAAGATATTTTGTTGTTGTTTTGTTTTTGTTTTTTCTAGGGAACTTTCACTGCGTTTGAGAGTTGCCAACATTTCCTGTATAGAAATTGGAAAGCTCGCGTGTGTGTGTGCCTTTCACGCATATTGGCCATCTGCTTTGCCTAATCTCTCCCGTTTAGTTTCTCTGCAATTCCATCGGCTGTCGACCAAACATTTCTCGGCATAGCATAATGGCCGCTACAGACGAGGCTACCTTTTCTTCTCCGGTTTGTTGGCATAACACAGCACACACATGCTTCGTTTACAAAAGCGTGTATTTCAACAACAACAAAACAACAAAAAAGAACGAGAAAACACTGTTAAGTACGTACAAATAACTCGAAGCTCATTGTGCCGTTGAACAAGTTGGCAAGTGATTGATTGACAGGTGAAAGAAATGGTACATGATGCAGAGAAAGCTCGACATTTTATGGTCGTTTTTTTTTTTGTTTTTTTGTTTTTTTGTTTTTGTTTTTGTTTTTTTATGTGTAGCTCTGCCTGTTTTTGTTTTTATTGGACACTGGAGAAACTGGAATACCAAGAAGTGTGCATTCCAGTTAACCCTTGTGGAACTTTTTGTAGTAAAATGGAGCCGGATGGTAGACGGGAACGGGATGATAAACAGGTACCGGGTGATAAATTGGGCCATACACGGGAACTGGATGGTAGGCTCGGTGTTTCTTGTATTTCTTGAGAAAGTGTTCCTCTCCGACTAGGTCGTGCACATCACCGTCAATCGCTTTGGTCACCTCAGCTTCCGCTGGGTTAGCCAAACAAATTGTTGCCCAGATCATCAGGAAGGCAGCAATCATCTTTAACACCAAAGTAAAAAATGCAAGTGAACTCACACTAACTCATACAAAAATAATAAAACAATATCGATTAACTTACCATAAGGCACTTCATGTTGCTGTAAAGCTAAGAGTTGTTCACGCTAGAAGACGTTAGGCAGGATTGGGTTGAATATGTGGCCGTTCTTCCGCTCTTATATACCATCCAGACCGATTACCATCTCAAATTGGCGAGGATTAGCTTTTCCGCAACCCGCACGAGTATTTTTTATTTTTTCGAAATACAAGGCTCGCACGTTTGATGAGGCGTGGCAAGGTGACCTTGTCTATTTCGACTTGCTATTCTAAATATTTTCTACTGCGTTGCTACTTCACCTTGAGACGATACATGCCGATACAATTGAAAGTTCCGAGTCGCTCGCACCTTTTGCTCAAGAGAAGTTCCAGAAAGGCTTAGGCCTTCAGGGGTGTTGCAACATTGTCCTCACGGCGTGAGATTGTTCCAAAAGTTAAAGATATCGCTCTCATACCAGGTATTTTTAAATAAATAGTAATAAAATAAAAGAACGAGGTTTTTTTTTTATTATTATTATTCCTCTCATAGATCATGTTCGTCTAGATTGACCTTGTTTTGACGAAGGTAAACTCGAACAAGTCGGCCCTTTCCCATATTTATCGTATATAATCTTGTAACAGAGGAAATGCTTGACATTAATGGTGTATTTCTCTTGGCATTGAAATGTCCACCTCCAATCGTGTCGTTTGGTTGTTCCAGAACATCCAGATGGGTGGAGGAGCTTGAGAAAAAAAACAAAAAGTACAAACTAAAGCAGAGACTGGAAGGCTCGATGAACTTACGCAACTTGGCCTTTTGAAGACATAGGTCTTAATGGGTACCGGAAGGTCGCCAGATTCAAGGCTGTCTTAAAAAAAAACCAAAAAAATAAAAAAATAAACGCGCAGTCACGGTGAACGTGTAACAATGTTGATGTTTCAGAAAAGTAACCTCAACCAATAACCACCTTGTAGCGTATATATAAAGACTGTTCCATCCGACTCACAATCAAACCAATCTTCTCCAAGATCTTGCGCTGTGAACAACTGTTAACTTTGCGACAATATGAAGCTTTTGATGGTAAATCTCTATTTCAAAACTCGTTAAATTAACTAAAGCCCCACTTTCAATAGACTTTGTTTTTAAATTCCTATTTGTTTTTTTGTTATTTAAGATATTGGCTGCCTTTTTGATGATGTGGGCAAGTGTTTGCTTGGCTAATCCGGCGGAATCTAAGGTGGCGGTGGCCGCAGATGGTGAGGTCCACGACATGGTTGGAGATGAACACTTTTTGAAGAAGTATTACAAACACCGCGCATATTATCCAGCACCCATCTACCGTCCTGTTTACCATCCAGTTCCGGTTTACCACCCAATTCCTGTTTACCACAAAAAATACCACAAGGGTTAAATCGGTTTTTGTAAACAAGAATTCAAGGAAAATCACCACTGTACCAAAAACAAAACAAAAAAAAAAAAAACAAAACAAAAAAATCATGCCAAGCTTTCTTTTTCTCACACATCATTGCAATTAATCATTTTTTTTTGTCTGAAACCGCATGAGGTTACCTTACAGAAATTCCAATTGATGTTTCCTGCTCAAATAAAAACAAACAATTGACATAATGTTTCTTTTTGTCGTAAGCTTGGTTTCCATTGCAAAATTATGTCGACCTAGCTCGGACATAAAAAAGAAGAGTACACTTTTATCTATCGCCTTTAAGTTCTTGCAATTAGACCCCAGCTCATGTGACCTAATCGATTTTTTATCCAACCGGTTCGTCCAGTTAAAGTTTGTAGTTTAAGGTTGTAATGATGGAAGGGAGCTCCTAAAACGTAAGCGAGTCCGTTTTTTGTTTGTCTCATTTTGTTCGCTTCATCAGACTCATGTGAATAAAAAAAAATAAAATAAAAAAAAAAATCTGCAAAGCGAACAGTAACGTCATTTGGCGCGACATCCCACTTGGCGTTGGCCAAATAGAAATTGGTCCTACAACAGATTTATTATAATATTGTGTTATAACAAACGTATTTAAAATAGGAGAGCTTTAAGGAGCTTCGTAAATGTTATAAATTGAACTGATCGCTCGGTTTAACAATCTACTGTTCATCATCCATTATATCGTCATTATGGATGAGTGGAAGATAATTTAAATTTATTTTATTGGATGCCCGGTCGGAAGACCAGGCGTTCGAAAAATTAGTCATATAGACTCATCAGTGCTCCCAACCACGGAAATCTTTAGTAAAAGGCGAAAGATTTATCCGGGTATTGATTGGAAACCAGAGTAACGTTGGACTGGAAATCCACCTTTACTTATTTGATGTCTTCAGCAGACTTTGGTTTGCGAAACGTAGTTATTGTTTAACTGTTTAAAACAAACCATTGCTAAGTGACTCATTGAAAACTAGCAAAACATTGTACAAGCCATCTTGTAGGACAAAGTTCATTTTCATTATTAGATGTTTTCTATTCGTATTTTATGCTGCTTATTTTAATGTTTAAATTTGGGGGAAAGACTAAGGAATCATGGCGACGTGAAATAAAAATGCCCAAGGCTATTTGGTGTATCGCGTATCGAATATCGAAAAGTAAGAATAGACAATAAAAGCTCACAATTATGATTAAGGATTACTGGCATTCTTTTTTAATACATGAAAATTGCAGTACATGCATTCACATTTTTAGAATAGATCCAAATATTTTCGCAAACTAAAATAATCCTAATTGAAAATAAGAGTTGACAACCTTGCTAGTAAAACCATTCCACTTTGTCGACCGTAAAAACAAACATGGCGCTTCTAAGGTAGGACATAATCAAACCGAATTTCAAAATATGACAATCAATCCTAAATGATAAAGCTTGAATAAAGATTCATTGATATTATGTTTGTTCTCAAATCATCATTAGGACAATCATAAAAAATAGTACTCAAGCCAAGCTCCTTGCAGCAGCTCCAGTAAAGTCATGGTAAATAAAGTGATATATAATTATATATATAAATAGTTCCAAGACACATTCTAAGGTCATAGCTCATGAATCTGTTTTTTAGGCAACCAGCTGTGACAGCCTCCACATTTGGCATGAAAAGCATAGAAGCTAATCGCACTAAACCTCTTACAAATGAAAACTTCGAGGATAAGAACAAACGGTTACAGCGCCCTATTTCTCCCCATCTGACTGTTTACAAATTCCAGTCTAACATGGCACTGTCCATTACACATCGTTTCACTGGTCTTGCACAGAATGGATTTATTTACGGTCTTGCTCTTGGTAATATAAACATCCCAGTTGGCGGCCAAATTTTTAATGTTTTCCTATGGGATTAATAATTATTTTTTAAATCTTAGGTGCTATGACATTACCAGCATCTTTTCCTTATTACCTGGGGCTGCTTGAAGCTGCACATATTCCATTAGTTGTGCTTGCTGTCAAGGTCCTTATTGCTTTTCCATTTTCCTACCACTTGGTTAATGGAATCCGGCATCTTGTCTGGGATACTGGTTATAGCCTTACAATTAAGGGAGTTGAAAGCACAGGATATATAGTCCTTGCCGCTGCTATAGCATTAGCTTTATATTTAACATCCCTTTAAAACCCTTGGTGCAAAGTAAGTGCAGTGTATTTACAGTTGTGTTTCTGGGTGGGTGTGAATAAAGGTAGTAAACTGTTGCACATAGAATGTTTTATTTCAAAAGATTTGCTTTGTAAAAGCACAGTTCTGCTAGGCTTTCCTTGATGTCTTCCATGGCTCTGTGATTTAGAGATTTTTTTGGCACATTTTTCATAGCATCTGGGTACCACCTCCTAAATTAAAATCATTTTGTAATAGTTTACAACAAACTAACCAATTTAAATTCAGACATTACTTCCCAAGCTCCTTGATTGTTGAAACATCTATTATACGATAATGGAGGTGGTTTACCAGTTTGGGCATATACCTGTGAAGAAAACGTTTGTCTTCCCCAATTGAATTCCCAGCCAATGGACATTCACCTGGGTTTGTATGAAGCTCAACAAAATTTAAAATCTGTTCCTGAGCATCTTCAATGCTTATCTTACTGTTCCTACATGCTTCAGTAAGACCAGACTGAGTAAAGAGAATGCAACAAAACAATTTCCAATATGTTATATGGTAGAAACTCATTGACTTCAGCTAATCTACCTCTCGATGTGTTTTTTTGCACCATTCTCCCATTGCATCTAACACTGTGTCGGGTTGATATATTATAAGATTTGGACCTTCAGCAACAAGATTCAGATCTCCATCAGTAACAAGACATGCAGCTTCAAGAATTTTGTCTTTGGTGTCATCCAATCCCGTCATCTAGATGTAAATACATGGACCGGTAATTTTTCCTCACCGTGAATTAGATTCCCTTTATCTCATTACCTCTAGATCCATCCATATGATTCTGTGTTTAGTAGCAAGAGTTGTTTTCGCCATTGTTCGCCTGCACAAATTATAAGAAACTAATCTCAGGTGTTTTGTGAACATCAGTCTGAATGACACTTTAGGCATAGACAACGAAGTGGGAGACCACGAAGGGGGCCATAAGGCTGAGAGGACGGTAGGTAGCGATGCGCGTGAGATGCCGCATAGTGGCGCTGAGTCCGCTAAGATAATAATTTTGGGTTTCCCTACTGATCCAATACTTCACACACCGTAATTTTTAAATAAATCATGCACGGTATCACTTTGGTATGCACATGTAAATTAAGCACAAAAATTCAGCATATCGTGTGAATTATTTTATATTTTTAGTGGTTGGGTAACCTACTTTCATAAAATGTTTTATTTTTCCCCATTTCCCGAGACAAAAATTTTTTTTTTTCGAATTTTCGAGATAGGGAAAATGGGGGAAAATAAAACATTTTATGAACGTAGGTTACCCAACCACTAAAAATATGAAATAATTCACACGATATGCTGAATTTTTGTGCTTAATTTACATGTGCATACCAAAGTGATACCGTGCATGATTTAATTAAAAATTACGGTGTGTGAAGCATTGAATCAGTAGGGAAACCCAAAATTATTATCTTAGCGGACTCAGCGCCACTATGCGGCATCTCACGCGCATCGCTACAGAGGGATATAGGCGTTAGCGGTCTTCCACTTCGTTGTCTATGCTTTAGGCATGTTTTAGATTAGATATGCTTGCAAATAAGTTTTACACCCTACAAAAAATAGGGGTTCTGGTTTGGGTCGGCGCGGTCGGGGCGAAAGAGTGATTTTCCGCCCGTTGGGAGCGCCTCTTGTGGGTGTGTTGTTCCACTCCACGCAGAAACTCATTTGTCGACAGATGGGAGTCCCACCGGGCAGAAAATCACTCAAACGCCACGACCATGCCCCGAGCCCCCGACCCAAAACCCTCGTTTTTTTGTATAGTAATCCCCGCAAGAGGGTACCCCTTTTCTGAGAGGGAAAATAGCATGAAAATAGCCATAGTGGAGGAACCAGGGGTCTATGACTCTGCTTTTTCCCATTTTAGTACTGAATACGTGCTTCACACACACGTATTAGCGGGAATTGTAGTTTACTTTATGTCACGAATTGTACACCTTAATTTTCTAGAGCCTCTTCCGATATCCCATGAATTATTTCATTATGTAATTCAAACTTTTGGGTGCGTTTCTTAAATTCTTTATTTACCCCCTCTTTTTTCCGATTTTTTGGTAGTATTCTCGTATATAGCTCATCGTGAAACACTGCATTTAAAACAAAAATTCTTATCGTTTTCACAGAAGCGGGAAGTGCTGTTGTTACTACGATGTATTAAAAAAGCAATCAAACTAAAACACTATTCATTTAATGAGAATGGGATCTTGATGAATGTCATCATAAAAAAAATAATAAAGTAACAACAGCACTTCGTAGTCTGTGCTCGTACGTTTAGCCTTTTTGAAATTTAACTTCAGACTTTTTTAATGAAAACAAAAAAGAAACGAAATTTTTTTATTTTTTAACACTTATCTTATTTTCTTATAAACCATATATTTACAACATATAAGTGGTATGTTGCAACATTAATCTTGTTATTCTCAGTCGTTCTTTGTTACTCTATTCTCGCGCGCTTCTTCGATTTGGCGGGCACGATCGCAGGCCGATTAAGTTTGAATTCCGTGTTGCATGTCGTGCACATAATGCTAAATTTGCAAAAAACTAAAAAGAATTGAGCCATTAATGAAGGCAATACTATTTTCAATTGAAATTCTTACTTGAAAGACAGACAGAGCAAACCCAGCCAATGTCAACCAACTTGTGATGGCAGAAGCAAGCTGCTCTGTAATCAACCTTAGTGGGAGGTGGCAAGACTATTTTTGATCTGCAAGATGGACTTGGCAAGAAGACCCATAACAAATACTCAAGCAATCCAGCAACACTAGGAATATGTAAGTACTGTCCTCCAGTTATGTCACAGCCTTGCTGCAGTAATCCAGAATCGGTATCCATCATGCAGCAATCAATCACAACATTCTAAAAAATAATTCTTGTTAAATCCGTAGAAAAAATAGAGTTGACAACCATTTCAACAACCTCCTTTTGAGCAGTAAAAAAAACGTTCATGAAGGTCATGTACTGCAAAGCACTGTCACAACTGCCACTAACAACAAGGACACGTGGTTTTAATTGATGACTTAGACTGAGTTCTCTTTGAACACGATGGATATAAGACAGAGCACGGGCCATAGCCCCTCCCAATAAGGAATCAGATTTTGTAGAATCATTATCAGTCATGTCATTTAAGATTAGCTCTCCAAGGCCATGCCTGACGTCAGAGTCAACTTTGGCAAACATGTCATACTGCCCAGGTCTGTTATGGTATGAACGGGAAGTCCCATCCATGGAAGGATATAGAAATTTGCTGAAGAATAGGGAAAACCATGTGACTTGTGACACTATAACAATTGTTAAAATGTCATAATTACGTTGATTTGCTATTGCAGGCAATGATTGCCAATTTATTGTGAGAGGCCTGCATCAGGTGAGCATTTCCAAAAGCAATAAGTGAATCAAAAATTCTATTCATCATGGAAGATCCATCCAGTGGTTGGCTTGCAAACTTTTTTGCAGGTGTGGCATCAATTACGATCGCTACCAAAGATGTTTCAATTCGTTCTGTTAAAGATAATCATCGATCAGAAATATTTAGCCCTTTAGGTAAGTTTTCATTTAGTTTGATGAAATGTAGGCTTCACCTTCTTTATCCTCCATCCTCGTTTAGATAAAATATAACCGATTAAACAAATTATGTTGGAATAACAGATTTAACTAATAATGTGGGTAACATAAGAAGCGTGAAAGAAAGAAAAAGTACTTGACGATTCGTACTATCACCACCCTCTTTGGTTGGTTGGTTGATTGAATTGAATTGGTGCACTACTGTTGATGACTACCCTCTTTCCTTCACTTCAAAATGTAAACACTAAGTTTGCAGATGGAACGAAGCCTTTTCTGAAGAGCACTGCGCACGTCATTCATTTCCAAATTGATTATTTCATTAATTTGATTCTTGAATCTAGATTTGTTTCTTTCCATCTTTTGTTGACATCTTAACTCGCATTCGTTTTGGGAAAGGAAGAGAGTAAGAGAACGTACGTAGAAATTCGAAATTACAGCAAAGCAGCACCGAGATAAAAGAAAATACTGCGAAAAACATTGAATTTCTAGTTTCCAACAAGATTGATATTTTACCGATTGTCACCTTTATCTATTAATGAAGATGGCGGGTGTTGAGGTGTTAATCACATTTTTTACTACGGTATATTAAGAACATCATTCTTTGCTATATCATATGGAAATGTTTGTGCAGCGGTTGCAAATAACGAATTAACGATGTAGAAGAATTCATTGTGATTTTTATTTAGAAGATTACCCCGGAAGACCGCGGGGGTGAAAAGGATTCGATTCGTCCGTGTGGCTGTAATGAGTAATGACTAAGGATAAAGGAAACAGTACCACACACCCTTATTTGAAAAAGAGGAAATTGTACAATTCATATTAGTGCTTTTCCCCCTCTTCTCTTCCCCCTTTCGCTTCCTCTTTATTTATTTGCTTTATTTGTCAGACACTACGCGCTAGACTGGGCAAGGTTATCTTTCGTTTATCTTTCTCTCTTGGTCACTGCATAATGTATATGAATACTCTGTGATCGCCCTCTGTCGGACTGAATCCCCTCCTCCTATGTTACCACAAATTTCGTCAGTTGCGGGCGGGAAGAGCTTGCCGTCAGGGCAAATTATTTAGCTAGTGGTAGATTGACTTGCTGTCATTTTTTCTATGCTCAAGGGGTTTGATTTCTGTCTGGTGCTTTTTAAAAGACGATAGCTCCCCCATAGATAGGATTATTCGAGGCTAGGTGAGTTTTTCAGTGAATTTGAATGGTATTGTGTTCATATGTGGGATTCACGCCTATTTAGTAGTCGTACGCTCAGTTGGATGAGAAATTTGACACAAACAATTTTCTTTTTCATTACTAGTAGCGTAAAAGTGACGGTTGAACGCATAAGAACAAAGATTAGAGAGTAAAATCTACCGACCACGTGTAATAAAAACTATTTTGCCCCTTTATTGTCCACTATTCAGGTGATTGTGGAGGGAATCGCTGTCTATGTAGTTACGGATCCCTGGCCTACTACGGTAGCTATGGCAACTGCTAACCATCGTGAGCCAGATCCTGAAAGCATCAGCTGCAGCAGTGCGCAATCGCCGAGTCGTAGCCCAGCAAAGAGAGCAACATCAGCGGAACAGTTGTCGCTGATTGCAAGCACTAACAAACACACGAAGGCTCTCGGATTGAAGAGCTTGTTAGCTGAAAAAGTTCGGGGTGTAAAAGAATTTGGACATCGTTTAAATAAACTAGGCAGACATTTGTCTACTTCGGATCAATCGGAGCTAGCTAATGGCCCTCGTCTTCTTTCTGTTTCTTCAATCGATCCTGATGCTGAAGTGCCTCGCCTCGTCCGAACCAACGCATTTAAAGTAGGTTGTTGCCTTGGTTATATCGTAAACAACGAAAAACATCATAGTGGAAAATTTCACTGTTAGAAATCCTTTTTTTTTTTCTTCCTCTCTCGTTTCTTAGATCAAACAACGAAATTCAGTTACATTCACTTCACCCCCAGTCACGCCGCAATGCAGCAGTTCGAGCCTCTTGCCTCGATCTGCAGACGAACTGCAACCCGAATCTGATTCTGATCAGTCAGAAAACTCTAACACTTCTTTTAGAACTACATTGAGTTTTGACGTGTTTGGGGCGATTCCAGCAGATTCCAGCAGTCCCATTCCGGATTTCGAGCAAAACTTCGCAATATCTGAACAGCGAGAAGCTAATCTTATTATTGTTAACTGTGACAGAGATAAACAGAAAGCGGATAGGAATGAAGTTGAAGATCGTAGCTGCGAAGACTCTATCCAACCTGAATTATTCGCTACTTTGCCGTTGCCCCTGTTGCTAATAAATGATGAACTGGTGACCGCGGAGGATCAATCCCGTAATAACAAAGTAAGTAGTAGCCTTGAAGATTTCGGGTTAAAACTGAAGGTTTCATTCACGTTTGCTTTGAACAGGAAGACTGGAATGGCAACTTGCTCGATGATGTTAGCGACTTAGGAGACTTCGAAAGTTGCAGTTCGTCGATTCCTGAAGATAAAGCCGGGAACGAACTAGAAGACTCGCCTTTTTTCAGAAACCGAAGTAGTTCGGAATCCGCCGTGATGGGCAACAAAAGTAGCATTAATAAAGCCAAGGTACGGCTTAATTTGAATCCGCGGCTTGGAACCGAAACTCAGGAACTTCACCGAGTGCCGCAGGCTATTGCCCCAAATGAGCTTTCGAACAACAGCGGCCCGTCGTCTACACCGCAAGTTCCAGCGGACACAGGAGATCAACAAGAACAACAACAGAGCATTATAGTTCGTTCGTCATCCAAAGTTGTTATTGAAAAATCTACAACATCAGAAACTCTTTACGCCGATGTAGACGAGCCAGAAGAAGCAGAAGATCCTTCAAGTTACCAAGACGTCGTTCATCACCAGACCTGGACCTGCGAAGAAAATTTACTGATTGTGTCAGAGACATCGGATAGTATTAATGTCCCTGATCTTCCTTTGGACAGCAATACCGGAACCGAAACATGTAGTTTGAGAGAAGTCTATGACATTGAAAATGCTGGAACTCTTTCATTGTCAAGTGGTTTTGAACAACAAACAAGTGATAATATTGGATTGGATGCTGATACTTCGTCATATGCAACAGAGCTTTGTACAAGGTCAAATGAAATAGTACAATCCAAAATAAAGGACAAGTTCAAGCAACTTGACAAGCAATTTTCTACCACTCCAGAAAAGAGTGCATGCCCCATAACTTATCAGCAACATTTTACAAGAGGGCAGCTGGACTATCTTGCACTCGAAATCCCCAACCTGATACTTCATTGCACGATTGCAATAAAATATCATATTCTCTCAATCTATGCCAGAGAAAACAAATCAGTAAGCACCATGTTAAGGAACTCTTCCATTTAATATTTGATTACTTTTTTTCTTTAAATCCCTCAAAGTGGATTTGCTATTTGAAAGTTTGTGTTGTGTTAAGCTCTAGCTAATTTTGCCATATTTGGGGCTTTCACCAATAGGCAAGCACTTCAAAGATTGGAATTGAGATGCCTGATATGATCCATCTTGGAGGTTCTTCATCAGGACATAACAACAGTGCTACCAGATCTACTAACATGGCAAATAATGGGCAGCCATTTACTCTTACAAGACATAAGAAGGTAGAAATTCCAGCCACTTCCATCCTAAGCCACGCGCAAAATGTGGCTAGACGAGAACCAAGTGATCTTGGAATTCCATATCCATCAGGTAATGGAATTTTTGCTTATATAATTTTTAGGAGATTAATCCATATGTATATCCCTGATTTCCCTTACGATGTAGCATCTGCAGAAAAGGAGTCCAATGTATTACGGAAGGTTGCAAGCCTCACTTATGACTTGGCTATGGAACAAAAGCAGCAAGTTAGTTCACCGAGAGGGCGGTCTGCTCTCGAAAGACATGATCTCAATGCCTTAGAAAATTTTGAAGGTATTTTGAAAATTGCGGTTATGGGTTTTGTTCTACTCACTCAGAATCTATCTGTTTATCTAGGGCAAATGCTGGTATCAAACCTGCTATCTTCTATTGATGAAGATCATTATTTAAGGCTTCTTATTAGCAGCCATGACCTGCGACTGCTGATGGGCCACTTTGTAAATTATTTATTGAACATCGGCATCATTTGCCCTTTGGAAGATGGGCAAATTTGTGACAAATTTACGGTTAGTATCTGAGAAAATTCATCGAACAATAATGTATCTACTTTCGTTTAATGACTAAACCTAACTTTTCTCCCAGGTGGACCGAATGTATAGATGGGGCCGACCTGATGCGAACAGCAAAGGAACACCTCGAGCCAAAGAAGATTACTTACCGATACAAGAACATTTGGCAGCTTTCCAACAGGCGCGACTAGAGCATGACGCAGAACTCAAACGGATACAAGCTGATTTTCGTAATAAGATAAAAGAACTGGAGGAAACGATTGCTACCTTAAAGAAAGAAGTGTTAGTCCTCAAAAATCGACCAACTCTTGAACCACCTCCTTATGTTCCGCCGCCTAGTCCTTACTCTTTAAGTGCTCCGCCGCCACCACCACCGCCACCTCCAATGGGATTTTCTTCTCCGACATACGGCAGAAGACCAGCAGGGGATGCACCTCCACCTCCACCATTACCACCTAGTTCCATTCTGTCTTCGGATAATCTTGGACAAGTAGGAGGGCCTGTACCTCCACCTCCTCCTTTACCTATATCATCTTCTGCTGGCCAAACGAATTTTCCGCCTCCACCGCCTCCCCCACCCCCGCCGTTTGCCTCAACTGGTTTTGGAGGACCTCCACCACCTCCGCCACTTCCGATGGGAGGACCTCCACCACCCCCGCCGCCTATGATGGGGGGACCTCCACCACCTCCGCCGCCTATGATGGGGGGACCTCCTCCACCTCCGCCGCCTATGATGGGGGGACCTCCACCCCCTCCGCCGCCTCCGATGGGGGGACCTCCTCCACCGCCGATGGGTGGACTTCCTCCCCCTCCGCCGCCCCCTATAGGGGGGTCGGTTCCACCACCTCCCGGGCCTGGAGTACTCGCTTCGCCACCGTCACTTCCAGCTCCACCGAGTGGTGGATGGAATTTCAACAAAACTGTTATTCGAAAGGTAAATACCTTTGACTACACATGCTTATATTTATTTTATGAAGCATAAATCTCGTTTTCTTTTTTTTTTTTTTTTAAGAATCCAGTAGATCCTAAACTACCAATGAAGCCTCTATATTGGACGAGAATTTTAATTCCATTCCAACCACCACAAGCAGTGGCGATATCAAGCGTATCTGACGGCAAGTATGACGAATTTTTTCGACGTTGCTTGGAGCGAGATTAGTATGTTGTAGTGCTTTTCTAGCAAATCACTGTGGGATGGACTGGAAGAGATCGCTCCCGATAACTGGGACGATTTCTCCGATTTATTTTCACGACAAGTTGTCGTTGCGAAGCCAGTGAAACCGAAAGCGGAGACGAAACCAGTGAAACAGCAAACTGTCAAAAGTGGGTATACATAACACTCGTTGTATTACGATTTTAAGTTTATGTCTCTATTTTATTAACTAGTTTTGGATAATAAGCGGTCACAAATGGTTGGTATTTTAATATCAAGTCGCCACTTAGATGTCCAAGAGGTGGAAAGTGCTGTGTACAACCTAGACACTTCTGTGATTGATCTTGAAACTCTTCAAAAGATCTTTGAATTAAGAGCTACTGAAGATGAATTAGCCACCATGCGTCTAACATTGGAACAGCAGCCAGAGGCTGTTATGGACAAGCCAGAAAATTTCTTACTCGAATTGGCCAATATTCCTAGTTTCTCAGAGCGGGTAGCATGCTTCATGTTTCAAAATAGCTTTTACGAAATACTAGCAACTATCACGAATCCACTCAACAATCTTAAGGTAAGGCTGTTGTAGAGCAGCGTTAGCGTAATTTACCTTGAGTCAAATTTACATCTCAAATACGAATTATTTTCACAGCTTATCTGTGAAAAACTGATGACGAGTGTCGAGGTGTCTCGTGTCCTGGGTATTATTCTGGCTTTAGGAAATTACATGAACGGTGGCAACCGTCAGCGGGGACAAGCTGATGGTTTTGCAATTGATATTCTTCCCAAAATTAAAGATGTTAAAAGCAAAGACAATACGCTCACCTTGATTTTCTACGTTGTTAAAGTCTATATTCAGGTATGAGTTAAAGGGATCTTCTAGTTGATAGATACTTAATTGTTTTGTGTACTCGCTTGTTTTACGTATGCAAACGCAGAAATTTGACGAGAAAGCTGGAACAAGTGATGCTCGCATGCCATTACCAGAACCCACGGATTTAGATAAAGCAGGACACCTGAAATTTGAGGAGCTAGAAGCTAGTCTGAGGCAGTTGAATAAAGAAATTGAAGGTGCATTCGCCATTTTTTGCGTTCTCTGGAACTACAGAAATTATTACTACTAAAAAAAACTTTGTATTGTATAGGTGTTGAACAAAAAGCGAACCAAGTAATAGCAGCTTCTGAAGAAATACATTTAGAACCGTTCAAAGAAAAAATGGAATCTTTTTTTGTACAAGGTGATACGAGTCCTTAGAATATATGTGTTGAGTGAGTTACAAAATTTGCTACGTTTTCAGCAAAAAAATCACTTTCGGAAGAAGAAGAGAATTTGATAGAATGCAAACAAAGGTATTACTGTGTTTGAAGAAAATTTCAGAATCTCTAGTTACATCTTACGTAATAAATTTTTCCGTTATTTAGATTTGAAGCCGTATTGAAATATTTCAAGTTTACACCAAAAAAGAATTCGGAGCTTGATCCAAAGGATTTCTTTGGCCTGTGGTCAACTTTTGCCTCGGACTTTAAAGATGTTTGGAATCGTGAACAGCAACGAATTTTCAAAGAAAAGTAAGTTTTATCAGCAAGGTAAACAACGAGTTATCGTAACATAATTTTCCAAAAATTATTTCGCCTATAGTTTGGATAAAGCAAAACAAGTCGTTAAACAGAAGAAACTACAAGCTAGCTCAAGTTATGCGAAATCAAAAACTGACGAAGGCACATTGGTAAATCAAGGCAAAAATTTCAGTAGTTGAATGTGTCTAACGCACTTGTTGGGAATTTTTCAGAAAGCAAGACTACTAAGTCGAAAAAAGAAATGATGGCTGGAATATTACATAGTATGCCTTTGCTGTATCAGTTTAAGCTTTCTGTCTACCAATGGATGATACGCACTACTATACTACGTTACGATTACTAACGCGATTATACGTGTCATCCATTGGTTGTTCATATCACTATGGCAGCCTTTGATGGTCAGAGTCGAGGGGCAACCTTCAATTTTTCTCAATCTCCTAACGAGTAGACATTCCGATTTAAAGTATTGGCTTGTCAATCGTTATTCGTCCTTTCTCAATCTTGTTACAGATAAAAGTTGACTTACGACTTCTCAATTGTTGTGCATTCCACGAGAAATATCAACGTTATACAATAATTTATACAGTTAATTACTTGAACGCATCTTATGAGGCATTTTTTACGACTATATAGGATAATAAATAACTCATGACTTGAGAACGAAATTTAAAATTTAGTTGTGATATGATAATAATGGCAATGTTTTAGTTACTAACTTTTTATATAAATTACTATTCATGTCTGTGAGCTCACTCTAGAAATCAAAGAATGTATTAGGTCAAATCACACAAAAAATTAAGAATATTCTCCATCTTCTGAATTTAATAGAGCATCCCCATGTTGTTGCTGCTGTAAGGACATTTGGGCCTCAGCTTGAAGCTGGAGCCATTGCTGTTGTTCAGCAGCAGCTTGTTCTTCTCTAGCTTTTGCAAACAATTCCTGCTGCCTACCATAAAAAAACATTAAATAAACACATTATCAAATTCTAAGCCTTGACTTAAATTGATGCCTAAACCTAAACCAAAGCTTACTGCCTCAATAGTTCTTCTTCTGGAATTCCTAGATTTTCCAGCCTTGTACTTTGACGTCTTCTCTTGGCAGCAACAGCTTTACAATCTTTTAAAACTGCCTCAGCATCAGTGCGGTAATCATTGAACCCTAGTCTATCCAATGCTAATGTAAAACTGGGAGGTTAGTTTCACAGCAAAGACGTATATAAATGACAAAGGTTACCTCCAAGGATGTGCTCTGCATTTATAGTCTTTTTCTGTTGTTGAGTACAGATTTCATTGGCCTCTGAGGCCAAAAGGTGAATGAATTCTGAGCAGCAATTCAGAATCAGCTCTCTGGCTTCATTAGCAACTCGGACACTGGGTACAATCTCCTTTATCATTTTGTTCATAGCTGCTCTTGGAATGGTCAATTCTTCTTCTGGTACAGCTTCTGCCATTTTTAGTGTTTGCCTGCATATGCCAAGACAATCATTAATGCTACAAGTTAAAACCAAAAAATTAGAACATCCATAGAATAAAAAAAAAAAAAAAGACAAACAGAAACAGTGAATCTCTTGATTGCACAGGTTGAACAAGAAAAACAAGTTTAAAATACCAAAATGTGTTGAAGAATGCACATAGCATGTACATCGAATTTTTCGTTAAAGCGTACCTTTATAATAACAGTGAAACGCGGATATTTGTTTATTTTTTTTTATTTGTTATTTTTTTTTTCGTTATGAAGAAAAGCAGAAGTCCAAAATAAGGTTTTTAACAACCATAGCAAGAGTCATAGATTACATGGTTTGAGAACTCCATGTAAAATGCCTGTAAATAAGCCACGCCCTACGTCACTTTTCCCGAACCTCGCTCCATCCGAAAGTGCTGCGCCAAGCGGAATTTGACTGCTAAAGGATACTCTTTTGCATTGTAGTGTATCAGGTCTCCGCGTAGCATTGTCGGAGGAAGCGAGCGAGCACACCATCTAAAAAATCTTGTTCGTGAAAAGTGACGCCGTGCGACCAAAATAGTTTGACCATGTAATCTATGACTCTGAACATAGATCGATACGACACGGAATTGTGAGATAGGAACATTGCTCAAATCTCCGGTTTCAATTTAGAGCTCCGCTCTGCGTGATACATTTGCAACACGGGTTGGAGCGAGTCTCGTCTTTCCCTCACATTTCAGCGGCAATTTTTATTTTAATGCTAGCAAAACACTAATTTAGCTTTTCTTGGCACTATTAATTTTCAAATAAATATGAAAATTACGATGTTATTACTGTTGGTACAATCATATATAATTCACTCGAGGCATGTACATGAAATTGCGAAACATACTGTCGCGCCATCTGGAATCATATCCAAAAATACCAATAAAAATACACATAAATTAATTAAAAAATTCACCCAAAAATAAAAAATAAAAATCTAATGAAAATAAAAGGAATTAAACTGCGTGGATTAAACTAAAAAACAAACAATAAATAATTGTTGAAATACGAAGTGGCGGCAGCGCCTTGGCCCAAGAATAGAAAAAAAGGAAAAAGCTGAAAATAAAATAAGGTACCGTAATATACTAGCGCGCCAGAACATTGAACGAATGAACTGGCGGCGCCAGCTGAGACTACTTCCAAACGGCAGAAATGCAAACTATCGAAGTCCTCAATTCCTCATCGCGTGGTAGAAAAAAAAGCCTGCATCTGCCGCCTGTCAGGCATTCGAAGATAGTTAAAATAAGGACTCTCAATGCCTAGTTTTTTCATTTGAATTCAGTTTCTCTTCGATAGTGCTTGTAAGTATTCGTAATCACGCAGGGGAATATTATCTGCTTTTAAGGTTTTACTTATGTGTGTGCTTTTGCGTTAATTCTTTGGCTGGATCCGTATAAAAACTTGAAGAGTATTCTGAGGGTAGTGGTAGTCATTCAAAATCATTTACACGTCTTTTTTAAAATTTTCACTTGTCTAGTGATTTTGTGACAGATGTGTGTTCATAGTAATGGATGCTTCTGTGTTAAAGATGATATCTTAGTCGAGATCGAATTATAATTGTAATTCAGTTATTGGTATAAAGAGAAATTTGTACTATACTTGTAATAACCAATACTTTTAAATGCTTGATAATAGTCAGGATGTCTGTGGATAACTGGGTTGGCATTTTGACAAGTCTATGCTATTGGCTCGTCCTTCAGTCCGTGAGGCTACATTCTGGTCTGGTGAATGATTCATGATGGTTACTTAATTATAAATTGAGAATACTCAGGATGGGTGATTGAATTTTGTTTTTCTAGGGTTGATCCTCCATTGCACGAGCAGTTGCATGTGCCACCTGATCAGTAATTCATGGTGTTGGCTTGATGGTGTTTTAAGGGGACTGGTTTGGAAACACGTTGGTTCCCTTCACTGCCAATCAGACTGGTGTCATGCTGTCTATTGAAAGCTGTGCTTTCTATATATTAAAGGTGCCATTATGCATTTGCAATAGTTTTTCTTTTAAACATGTGATGACTTACTAGGATTACAATGACAGGGTAAAAGAAAATGATTTCAACCATAAATCGCAAATGTTCTGAGAACAGTTGTTTTGTCGCACATATATTATCCTTGTCAGATTTTAAAATATTTTTGCAATTGTTAAGCAGGTAGGCTGAAAGAGGTACCTGGTAATAAAGCTCTGGTTTTTTATCAGGTTTGTGGTGAATTGGTGAAGGTGAGATAGCAAAGTGAGATATTTTTCTATTTCTTATACTCACTGTTAATAATTGCTTTTTCTTGTTATGCTTGACATGGTGGCAGTTGCAGTAGACTACCAATTGAGGCTGCAGGGATATGAAATGCTGTGTTCAACCTAATTCTGCAGGCTCTAAAGGTATAAGCTCTTGCACTTTTACCATTTCTGTTTGATACAGGATTTTCTATGATATACCATACTAAGATAAACTGAATTGATCTCTTTGTTCCTGAATGCTTGAGGGTTTAGCATCGACACCAGGTGTATTTCTGAGGTTGTTCGAGTACTTTTAAAGTTAATTAATATTTCCTGAAGACGGTGTTCGATTAAACTGCGTTTTGTTTTCGTTCTTTTTCAGTCTAGTCAGTTTCAGTGCGAGCATTTTGCGCTTCTCTTAAGGGATGAATGTATATTTCCTGTGTTTCTGATTTACTTGAAGGGTCACTGTAGTACCTAATTTTCAAACGTTATTGGATGTTTTTGTCGTTGGTTTTCATTTGGATTTTCTATTCTCATCTTAGGTGCTCTTGTATCAGCAATTGAGGGTCGTTTTTAACGCGGCCCTAACATGTTCGACGTCGTTTACTGTGGAATTACGGTAATTAAGCCACAACGCATAAAGATAGTGGGGTGTTTTTTCCGTAATGATGAAAACGAGTTACCGTTTGATAATCATGAAAATATTCTTTTGGCTGTAAATTTCTGACAATCTACAATTTTACCTTGATATCTTAGAAAATTACTGGTTTGGTTAACAAACTGAATGTTTTGGTTTAGGGTGTTTTTGGTGTTGCCGGGTTTCCAGCTGGAATTTTTCGTCCGTTTCTTCGCTGTTGTTGCCGTTATACAGGGTTAGGTAAGAAGTTGTTTAAGCGTGATAATTACTATGTGTGATGACAACTACCTTAGGACACCGAAATATGTACCCTGATTACTAATTGACTCTGAATTGGCTTCAGTTTGATCTAATTGGGACTGTTTGGTTGAGTTGTTGATAGTGTGGTTTGCTACTTACAGATATATTGGCGTGGAATTTTCGGAATTGGTTGGTTTAATCCATTGGATCATTGATTTAGCTGCCATTCTTCGTTCTACTAATGTCTAGGTGAAATCATTGTTGAATATAACTTTCTTCTTGATCGTTTTTTTCCTCGCTCATTCATCAGGTTATTTGCGAGTGGGTTATTTATGCAGTTTATTTGTTTTCAGATTTCCCCTCGATTTGTGCTTTGATCCTTGGTAAAATTTGCAGTTCTATGCTTTGGGTTTGCCGTTGAAAGGTAAATATATTTCGTGTGCAGATTGTTTTCATTTCTATGATTTTATTTCCCGTGTTTCTGATTAACATGAAGATACACTCGAGTCTCTGATTTTCAAACGTCTAGCATTAAGACTGACTGTCAGGGTCGTATAAACTGATATTGGCTTATTTCCATTTTAGGTTCTGTCAGCAATTGATTGTCTAATTGGGACAATATTGCCGAGGCGCTGACATATGCAATGTCTTCTACTTTGTGATTATGGTAACTAAACCACAGTGACTTGCGGTAGTGGTGTGTTATTCTGTAATGATGAAAACGAGTTACCGTTTGATAATCGTGAAAATATTATTTTGGCTGTAAATTACTGACAATTAACAATCTTTTCTTAATCTCTAAATATGTTATACTTAGTTAACAAACTGAATGTGATGTTTTCAGGGTGATTTGGTGTGGCCGGTTACCCAGCTGAAAATTTTTTTCGGCTCTTCGCTGGCGTTATCTATATCCTATGTTTAGGATTGTTAGTGAATTCCAATGGATGATCCAGTTTTGTGGTATTCAAATGAGATAGTAATTTATTTATGGTTTATTTGTTGTATTTGAATGAAATTAAAGCTCTTATGAGAAAAAAAAATAAAGTTTATGTTTGTTCTTCATAATGAGTATAGTTTATCACCTAAATCGGATACATTTTTATGTAGAGCAGTAATGGTTTTTCTTGTACATAGTTTGCTGGTTCATATATAGTGTCTTAATAGGTTTTTTGTTCTTTAGGTATCGTTGACGGTGCGGTATTCTTGGGTTGAAACCTTGAAGCATAATGCGTTCTCCCTCCCATTGATCACGTTGCTTGAAGGCGCTTTCATTTTATATTATGACTGTCAAGGTTGTCATCGGTATAATATTTTAAAGTCTAGCCCACGTCATTGAAACAATAGTATTTCAAAAATATTTAATTCTCCTTGAAAATCGAGTCTGGTTTAAAAAAATAAAATTAATAGAATTTTATTACGGAAAACTATCATATTTGACAATTAAACCATAGTATTATTGAGATACATTATACCACAAGTAAGAATAAAAATTCGTTATTTTTCTCAACAAATTCATCTTCCTTAAATTGACTAGTAAGTAGAAATATAGCTGTTCTAGAAATATGTATTATCTACATAACACTTTTCTTTTCAATAGGAAAGGATTTGATCATTCTTGAACTATATCTATCAAAGATGCAATGCTCTAATGACAAAGACGACAAAGCTCGTGTTATCTCCTTGTTGGTCAATTGAGGCAGTGTCTCCTCCTGCCTTGGTTGACGGCAGCTTTAGAATGGGTTATTTTGTTCATCTAAAGTTGCAAATTATTGAATTGTATTGAGAAATGTCAATACAAATTTAAATAATTAATAATCAATCGATTTAAAACAAATTATTTGCAAAATTTTTCTTTTTTTTTTGTCGTGGCGTTAACATTCTGCAGTTTTCCAACTTCCACTTAGCAACTTTCTAACACTTGTGCACTTTATCCTTAGAAGAACTAGCAGCGCCCAATTTCTATTGAGATGCGCACTGTTCGAGAAGCGAATCTAATAAGATTTCTCCATGGTGTTTAGTTTACCAATGTTGGCATTTTAATTTTGGTACTAATATCATATTGTGTTACGCATCAATAACTTTCTCACTGGAGAACTTCAGTTTATGGTGCGAAATCGTTTTCACTTGTTTTTAATATTTATATGACATCATTTTTCAATGAGGGTTATTTTCATATGTATAGGTTACTTAACTCTTTTTAGAATCGATCCCCTAACGTTCACTTTGCATTGCCGATGCTCATCCATTGCGCCTTGCGTTATGTAAATTTCTTACTATTTTTCCTTGTATTGAGAAGGCACTACACAATAATATTGTTTTGGGTATTTCGGATAAATTACAATAGAATCTATATATAAAGTGAGGTCAATAGCTATGAGGTAGAGGGTCTGCTTACGAGCTCGGTTGTCGTGGGTTCAAGTCTTAATTAATGAAAAAGGAAGCAAATACATATTAAATAAAAATAAATGTTAAATTTATTGTGTTTAGTATCCGAAGTGATATATAAATTTACCTTTAACCATGCAACAAAATTTTCTTAGTGTTAAGTGTGTTTTAAAGAGTTGTCTTTAAGATATAATAAAAGATAGAGCATTAAGCAATATAACTCGTAGCTCAGTGGTTGAGCATCGGCATGGTACGTCGTTGGTATAGGGTTCGATTCTCAAAAGACACAACTTATAATATGGTTAGTGTTATATTATGTTGTCAATTTCCAAAATATTATTATCTCAAATAGCTGTCAGGTATCTCAGGGCAACTCCGTCAGGGCAGCTGGGGCTGGTTTCCCAGACCACCACATGACCACTTGGAGTGGGGTACCTGGCAGGGATCCAAGCGGTACACCGTTGATTTCCTAGGACAGGTGAGCCGGGTTCTGCAGACCACCACGTGGCCACTTGGAAAAGGAAACTTCAGCAAGGATCTCACTGATCCGTCGTCAAGTTTCCAGGCCATCGCCCGTCCGTTGAGCCATCATATGCTCTAGAATCCACAAATCGACACTTCAAGAAAATATTTAGGATATCGGGCGATTTTAGTTTATAATGCTGACGTAAACCATAATATTATATGAGTGGTAGCTCAGTGGTAGAACAGCGGCATGGCAAGTCAATGGTCTAGAGTTCAACTCCCACACACAGTGACTTACAATTTTATTGAATTTCTTTGTTAGTTTTGCAAATTTGAAAAAATCCGGCGTGGGGGAAAAAATTTTGCCGAAAAAAAAAATTTTGAAAAAAAAAAATTCTGGAAAAAAATCATCTGGTAAATAAAAATCCAGGAATAAATTTGACCAATTATAATAAATCCCATTCAGATGTAGAAAAATTTATCAGTAAAAAATTAATCGACAGAAGCAGAATATATAATGAAGCTATTTAAGGTTTATTTTTGTTAAGTTATCATACATAAAACATTGTCATCGATTGCATATCAAATATGAGATGTAGATGTGCAGATGAATACCCTGACTGATTTAGTCTTCCGGATATATCACCAAAGGCATAGTTGATACATCGATACTTTTCACTACAAATTCAAAGTGTCTGATCGCCAATTAGGATTTTGGAAACAAGCCTTTGGCACAGATATTATCATAGAGCTTGATTTCCCTTCGTGTCCTTTCCGGAAAGCACATAATTTCTCTGACGAAAAAATTAACTACATAACACGCGACAAACTTATAACAAGTCAACAGTAAACGAAGCCACAGAAAACACGGAAATAAATTCTTTTTTGGAATACCACAGATGTGAAAATAAATGTAAGGAGAAAACTTCGGACACCCTTCTAACTTGCATCAATGTTTCTTTCCCACCAAAATGGCAACTTCCTGTTTAGATTCACCATCATCAATCTGCAAATAAGAATTATGAATTAGTAAATTTTCTTGATAGCACATTTAAAAAAGGAAAATACATTGTCAATAGTGTTATTTGACTTAACAAATTTCGTTTCTAACAAATATCCATAAAGTTTAGCACGAGATTCAAGAGCCCTTTGCCATATTTTGATTCGTATATTATTAACAGCCGGTGGGAGTAACCTCGTCAACGGATTTTACTATGTCTTCACCAGAAAATATGTCGGAGATGTAGATACATAAACAAAATTCGTCCAATTTGCCTTTCATTCACTGATTATGATTTTCCTAAAAAATAAATAGTACATGTAATAGCAGTTCTTCAGTTATGGAGAACACCTATAGTAGGAATAGAATATGATGAAATAAAATAATAAACAATTCCCACCTTGCAAATGCCCAACATTCGAAGCTAAGAAAACCGTATCGCCATTGACACCCGAACTTTCTGACGTGATCGAAACCACATGCACCACAGATAACAGGCACAAGTAGAAAGATCCTTTATTAAATTAAAATTTAGCGTCCTTTAGTAAATTTAACTATCTAACCAAAGCCATGTACTTCATGAGATCAAAAGCAGGAAATCTCTCTAGCGACCTTCCTGTTGTGGACCTGTCCAAAACATACCCAACTAATCCAACATAGCCTCCAGAATCAGAAAAACCTGCAGAAATCATTGATTATAAGTCACCAATATTGCAACATGTAATTATTTTTTACTATGATTTACCTGCTAAACACTGTAATAATAAGAATTGCACCAAAACTATCCAAGATTCAACACCAATGAACTCTGCAAAAAAGCAAGGACAAAGTATTGTAAAAAAGAAGTCTGGTTTAAAGCAGCAGCCTATCTAGTAAATGAAAATCACTTTTTAAAAATCGAAGAAAGTTCTTTTAATTTGAGATCCTCTAGAAGAAGAAAACCTTGCAGAAAAGACATTGACGTTCAAGGATTAAAACTTGCAATTCATGAAGAGTTTACCACTCAAGTGACCTACACAAAAAAGGGATCAACTTGGGTTGCTAATTGTTAACAATTATAACAAACCCATGTCTGTAACTCACCACCCCAATTCTGAAATTAAAGAGAACAAAAATACAGGAATGTAGAACAATGTAGTAATAATAGATAATACCTTGAGTCTCATAATTTTGGGAGATTAGTATTAAGTTCGTTTAATTTGAGATACCCTAAAATAAGAAAACCTTACAAAAAGATTAATGAATATGATGCTCAAAGATAGCTTGTAATTCATGAAGGGTTTACCACACAAGTAACCAGTACTAAAAAGGGATAAAGTTAGGTTGATAATTTTTAACAAACAACTCAAACCCATGTCTTTGCTACCTTTTGCTTGTATTTGACAGGTGGTGGAATAGTACACCATCATAAGTTGTGCAACACCAATATTCTAATCAGACATACCTAACACATATCACAGACTAGTGGTAGACAACAATACAATTCACAACTCGCTGACGTCCGACATAGCAGTCCAAAACAACAAGGAAAATATGTAATCAGAACACATTTACGTGTCGTATGGATCAGGGAACATCGTATTTGAAACCACATGCTTGTAAAATAACTTGTCAAGTATAGATTTCAACCAACGTTGTGAATAGTATTTTTTGTACCTACACAAGCGAAATTTAAAAATTCATTTACAGATCTAGTTAGAAGCTAAACTTAATCAATTGGTAGACTTTTACATACCAAGTGGAAAATCTAGTCAGAGGAAATAAAGAGACGGCTATTCGATCAATAGAATACTTACATCCTGCATCGGCGAGAGTATGGAACCAAAAGACTTAAAAGTTGGTAGAAGTCATTATATAAGCTTTCTTTGAATGGCCGCCAGGCGGCGAATGCCATGTCAGGTGTTGCCAATTCGATGTCGAAGTGGTCGAAGTGGAATTGGTTGAATTGGTTCATTGGTTCAACCAATTTGGTTGTACAAGTTTCGTGCTATAATTTGAAAATGAACATGTCGTATTGGCTGATAGGGTTTTGAAAAAGCTGATCCTTGCTCGCAGATATGTTAATCTATCAGAAGGATACAAATTTAAATCAATGTGATGTAAGGGATTTCGGCATCTTTTACACTTAACCCTTAGGGGAAAAAATTATGTAAGTAAGACTAATTATTGATATTTATGGTATTTATGTGTATCAAATGCCTGTCAAGCATTCCATACTACATAGGTGTTCGGGATGAATCACAGTTGTAGAAGTTATGCGCTACAACTTGAATATGGGTTGTTGTATCGGCTGAGGACTCTCATCTCTCAATCCAGAAGCTGATCGCAGATATGTTAATTTATTAAAAGGAATAAAAATTTTACTTAATGTGACGTAGGATACAGCATAATATCTAAAATTATAAGAGACACCAGTAGCGATGGCTGAGTTGCTAGAAACCAGTAAAATCTCAATTAATCAATCAATCAAAGGTTCAATGTTAACCGATCCACTACTGCCCCATTTCGTAAAAAGTGATCTTTCGGTTTTTGGCTTGTTGGTTGTTGACTTGTTGCATTGACACAAAAATGGGCCCGGCCCCGGTTATCGAATACCCCGGTTACCCACGGATCGTCTGAAAATGTTCGTCCATGGGCGATCCGGATAGCCTATTTGCCAAGATGAGTAGGTTGGGCAGTTTTGAGTGGGCAAACCGGGTATACCGACCGCAATCTTGAAAAATGGCGGCATATTAACGAATGGCGGGGGAAAAAATGCGAAAAAAAAAACCAATAGCATGCAAAAATAAAATAAAATAAGATCTTGTGGGTAAATTGGCTCATAAAAAAAAAAAGCCAGTGGGCAGTAGCAGCACTGGTTCACAAAAAAAAATAAAGAACAGGCGGTGACAAAATCGGCAAAAAAGAAAAGAAAATTGCGCGCGAAAACAAAACACAAAACTTCGCACACACAAAAAAATATGCCATGTGATGTGCAATGGCAAAAACAGTTCGCAATGTGAGAAAAAAAAAATGAAAAAAAAAAAAAAAAAAAAAAAACACTATGATGGTGAGCAAATAAGACCGGCAATAATAACAACTTGGAAAATTGTCAACAGGAAAAATTGTAAGATGCCACAGGTACGAAATACATTGTTAATACTAATAGCAAAACATGTAAGTAGCAATTACTGCACACTTAAGGAAAATTCAGTGAATCCAAAATAAAAAACACAATTTAATTACACAAAGATGAACTTGTATTAACGTGAATACACAAATTAACACAAAAGTTTCTTGTAAAGATGTACACATGGGAGAACCACGCGAATGTACTGAATCGGGGCTAGCAGCGTAAATTGCAATCGCGTGGTTATGATTGAGAAATACGCACGCGCGAAACGGTAATAGTGAGCCGAAGATGTAGAGCCGTCAGATTGAATAGAAGAACTTGACCTGAAGAAACTTCTCTGACTTAACAGACTGTTCGCCATCTCTTGGCGATTAAAATTTGTAGTTCAACTTGCGTTTGAACAAAACACATGAAGACCCAGGAAATTTTTTTTCTGGAGAATTTGGTTTCCATGGAAATCTTCTATTGAATACCATTGTAAAAGAAATTCTATTTACTATTCTATCCAAATAATTTCTATCTCACTGGTTCTAGCTGACGCTTGCCCAAATAAATTCAAGCCCTGATGCTATTAAACGTGCAACTCAGAACACGAACATCAAAGTGGATACTTTGGTATCAACGGTGACTCCATTTGAAACTAATTTTCAAAATCTACCGAATGTGAGGATTTTCCCTTCAAGGAAAAGTTTAATCCACGCAAATTGTTAGATGAGGTTTCAATTTTTCCATTTCTGAACCTTAAACAAATCATTTGAATCAGGAAGGTAAAACTTAAAAAAGATGATGATCTATCGAGGCAGAATCGAAGGCGACATGGCCAGCTGTCATGTGATACCCTACCTTAGTTTTTCAAAATAAAGAAATTGGAAAACACAAACATTTTTTCTCAGAAAGCATCCAAGAACTGTCAAGTCAATAGGGAATGGCGCCATTTACTAAGCCTATGATGTCTCACGTTCTAGGCACGTACACAGGGATTGATTGCCAGTGCGTGATAAAACGAAAAGAGCTGCTGAAGCTGTCATACATATCGCCAATTTTCTCTACCTGATGAACTGACGAGCTAGCTACTAGGGCGTACGAAAGACAGAAGACGTCCTGCCGCGCTATAGACCATGGCAAACTCACCTAATCTGCCTTTCTTTAAAGGGATAAAAATCTGAAAGAAGGTTCTAAACGGGGGCATAAAGACGTCTAGTCGACTACACAGCTCGGCCAATTAGGTAGGAGGCTACCAAATCGCTGCCGATGATCTTCTTTTACTTTTTTCACTTTCCCAAAGAAAGAACAAACAAAGAGACCTGTAAAACAAAGCCGATAATTAACGCAAAAACTTTTGTTTTGTTTTGTTTTGTTTTGTTTTTTAATTCAAAAGCTATACCTTTTATAAAACGACTGCATCGATATTACGTTTATGGTTGCATTTGTATCCGCAGTAAAGATGGATGATCACGTAACAACACTCCCTTCTTATTGATTGCTGAAAGAAAGAAAGCAAAAGGGGAAGAAAAAAAGAACAAAAAGGATGAAGGAATGAAAAGGGGCACTCATGGTGGACCAATGTCTACAATGAATTGGGTTTTACCTGATTTTCTAGCCGCGTAAATTAGAACCTGACCTGCTCATGTCCTTTTCTGTTCCAGGTCATTCAGTTTCCAGATCACCTCGGATGTCACTGCCAGCAATTCTATTTTTCTCCGGCTATAAAAGTGTCCAGCTCTCATTGAAGCATGGAACAGTTGAATGCCACCAATCATAGCTCTACCGTAGTTAACTCTGAACAGTTCACTCTTACAGCAGTTAGTGTGATGAATCTACTGGCTCAACTGGAGTGGAGGGCCATCGCATTGGCCATTCTTGCGTCTATATTGGTAAGTAAAAAGTAAAAAGAGAAACAAAGTAATTAGAGTGAATATTTAAGCTACGAAGTTAATTGTTGGTACCTTAACTGTATAAAATATATCTATACCTTAAACTTCTGTTCACATAAAACCAAAGATGACTTTGGTCGACGGCCACGGAAGATTATTTGATCCACCATCGCGCTCTACTGCTTGGAGAGTTGGTTTTGACACACCCAAAGATTACAATGTGAGTTAAGAACGAAATGAGATATCGATTGATATGATTTCTATGACGAAAAATTCCTTAACTGATTTTATTAGGATATGGAGGGATTTTGCGGCGGATTTGATGTAATTTGTACTATTAAGAACACACTGTGGTATCCTTGTGATCCTTTTCTTTTTCTGCGAGGCAGAGGCAATGGTTGGTGAATTCGGGTCGATGTGGAGTGTGCGGCGATCCCTATGACGAGGTGATTAAGCCACATGAGGCTCCCGGTGGCCTTTTTGCCACTGGGACGATCGTGCGGAATTACACGCAAGGCCAAATTATTCCCGTCACGATTCAGATAACGGCTACGCACAGGGGCTTCTATGAATTCAAGCTCTGTCCCAATAACAATCCAAAGAAAGATCCTACTCAAGACTGTTTCGAAAGGTTGCTCGGTTATTTGAATTTCTTATCTACATTGTAACACTATACCTTATTGTTCTGTTGAAAACTACCGGGATTCGGTCACCAACTTAAATATGTACAGGTATCCATTGAATTTTGTGGACGAAACGGGCGCTACTGACCCCACGTTTAACCTGGAGAAACTATCACCCGCCACTTATCAGGTCCAAATTCAGCTACCTCCTGAAGTCACATGTAGTCAATGTATAATCCAGGTAAAGTAGTAAAATTTTATGATTCAATGTTCGTTAAGTTACGTGCCTCATGTCCTACAGTGGACATACGTGACGGGTAATCGATGGGGAGTTTGTCCAGACGGATCGAGCAGATTAGGTTGTGGACCGCAGGAGTCATTTCGGGCCTGCTCCGACGTAGCCATTGCACCATTCGGAGAGTAAATAAAAAAATTCAACTATTACATTCAATTCTTAATGAAAAATCTAAAAACAAACAAATAAACAAAACAAAAACAAAAAAAATTTTAGTATCTCACCTCAGACAACGACGGTGGCTCCCATTTCGGTTGCAGCCGTTCTTCTAACTACATCTTCAACATCAACCCCGACCGCCGGAATCCGCCCGACAACAACCCAGGCAACTACAATCACCTCCGTTAGCCCGTTGGTAACAGCAACTGCGGTTACCTCGCCATCTGCCCCACCATTTTTGATGACTACAACAAGGCGACCGGTTCGACCTACAAGGCCCTTGAGGCCAGTCCGGCCAATGCGTCCCACCCGTCCTACACCTCCTACTATCTGGTCAACAACCCAAAGACCTGGAACTGCTCCGGTTTTCACCATATCGCCGATATTTGGCCTTTTAACAAGACCACCAATTCAAGCTATCCTACGACCTACGGTGTTGCCTACTTCTCCTACCCCAGCCACTACTGTTCGACCCGTTCCGGTCCCATCTGTTGACAGCGTAGAGTGTACAAACTATGTTCCTGTCGCTTCACAAAACAGCATGCCCGGCATGACAGTCTGGTGTAACAATAATTGTCGACTCGGGTATTGCCCTAAAGATTACTGCAAGTGTGCTCAATAATTCACGCACCAAGTTCTCTTTTACCAATGGCCGAGAATTTAAAATGTAAACAAAATGTTAAGTGCTGCAAGCTATTAATGACGTTAATTATTGAGCATTACAAAAATGATCTCTTTTCCCCACACGCGCAAAGAAATTCGCGTCTTGATAGCTGTAAATTAAACTAACTGAGATCAAATCTTGGAATGAAATCAAAGAAATTCGGAGGAAGCTGTTAAAATACGTAGGTTTCTTACGCAACAAAGACCGTAACCTAGCTCTGTTCCATACTATAGGAGAAGCTTTAAAAATACCATCAAGCTGTTAATATAACATAGAAATACAAAGGAATGCATACACTCTAGAGGGAATCAACGTTCTACTTGTTGTTATTGAGGCAGGTCAGTGATGGGCCCGGAATTTATGCGCAAAGGAAGTCTTAAACAATTCGATCAAGTATAAACAGAAATAACAAACGCTATTTAATCTCATTCTTGTTTTTTTTATTCATAACTACTATTAAAAGTTTGATTTAATCGGCAGAGCAGAATAACGTTTTACGTAAACGGAGTAATTTCATACAATGACATGAAATACAAGCTGTAGCCGTATCGTTATTTTATGAATAGCTGGATGCTAATTTTTCACCTATTGTGAGGATGCTGGAATTGTTTTCTGAGATCTTAGCCCATCATTTGGGATGTAACCTACTAGAAATGCAGGACGAAACAAAAACTGTTTCCAGAATATCGATTTCCTCTCTAGCGGGATTACTATACAATAACTGATTTCCGGCCAAAATCTTAGTCGACGTTCAAGAATGTTCTTCCTGTTGATCTTTTGGTCTGCAAAACATCTGCAATTAGCCCGATCAGAATGGCTATAAAACGATGCCATCGCTTTGCAAAAATATCAGTCAACTTACGATTGACGTAACTTCTACAGAGTGATCAGACTAGTTGTCATGATGAAACATCAAATACGATCTTATTCGGTCATCAAAATTTTCACCATCTTAACTGCTATGGTTTGCTTCATTCCCGACTATTTCTACTTATGCCAGAAACTAAGGTTTAATTTGTCATAAACGTTTAAAGGTTAGTCTGGCGAATGGACATGGTCGGTTACGAGATCCTCCTTCACGTTCCAGTGCGTGGCGAGATGGTTTTAAAGTGCCACCCGACTACAATGTAAGTAAAGATCAAATAAAGGACTGTCTCTATTTGAACATACATTTAAAAATTCTTTTTCAACATTTTTTCTAGGACACGGAAGGATTCTGCGGCGGTTATGAAGTAAGACATTCGATTGCGATCCTTCAAATATCGTTTGCGTTCTTTCTAATGATCCCCAATCAATTTTTTTAAAATGCCTCGTAGAGACAATGGTTGGTTAACAAAGGGAAATGCGGAGTTTGCGGAGACCCGTTCGACGAAATAATTAAACCGCACGAAGCTCCGGGTGGAGCTTTCGCCACCGGTACGATAACCCGCACCTACACTGAAGGGCAGGTTATACCCGTTAAAATTGACATAACAGCTTTGCACAAGGGTAAGTTGTGCGATACGTTTCGGTAAATTTTGTTTCGTCTAAACCCTTTTTTTTTTGGCACGAAGGGTACTACGAGTTCAAACTTTGCCCCAATAACAACGTGAGACAAGACCCTTCTCAAGAGTGTTTCAACAGGTTCGAACCATATTTCAAGTTAAGAGAATTGAATAAAATATTTACCGAGTTATCGCGCGTTAGAAACGTGTTGGCTTTCGTCAATGGCCCGCCTTTCACGAAGTTTGACGTGTCGGGATTGAAGTCAGGCATCGATTTCAACGCTCGTTTGCAACTTCCACCAGGAATCACGTGTAGCCAGTGTATACTTCAGGTACAGTTGACGAACTTGATAGAAGTAAAATAAATATACTGATTGGGATTTCATTGAATATGGTAGTGGACTTACACGACAGGCAACCGATGGGGAACTTGCGCTAATGGGACCGGAGCCTTAGGTTGTGGGCCGCAGGAAATGTTCAGAGCCTGCGCCGATATCAGCATCGTGCCTAGAGGAGGGTAAATTCAAATTTGCATTTGTCTTTTCATCAATTAATGATTAATGTATTCTTTACCAACCAATCAATCACCCAGTGCCGAGGTCACCTCAACTGCCACAGCAATGACTCAAATTACTCCGGAACCAACTACTACAACTACGACAACGACGACACCCATGACTCCATTGTCCCTCACGACAACAAGACGCACAACTGTGCCAAGAACTCGGGTTCCCATTAGGATGACTCGACCTCCCATGACCAGCTTACCTTTCCCGATTGATGGACCCCCCACAACGACATTGCCTACCCCAACTGTGCTGCCCCCCACTACCGCGTTACCTTTCCCTGCGTTGCAGCCTCCCGCGATGACATTGTCTCCCACGTCGGGTCCAACAGCCGGAAGCATCGGATGCACCAGTTACGTGCCCGTGCCAAGCCAACGAATTTTGGGAGGCATGGCAGATTGGTGCAATACCAACTGTCGGCTTGGCTACTGCCCTCCGAGCTACTGCATTTGTGTCCGATAGTTATAGTTGGTTTTTCAGTTATGGAACATGTTATTTGGAACTTGTAGGAAGTTTTCAAATACCGTAGGACAATACCTGTGGGGATGGGGAACAGAAATTATTTACAAAGGTTAGAGTTTGAATAAATAGCAAATCTATTGGAAAACTTACTTGTTTTTATGCTCGGATGATTCTCAACGCCCTCAACATGAACTGCATCCTTCTCTTTTTTCGAGACATGAAAGTTTTCTTTTTAATAATAAAAAATAAAAATAATACACAAACTTCTAATTAAACAAACGTGGATTATTAAGCATACATCGCTGGTTCTGAAAACAAGAACCGAGGACGAAAATGCACTCATGCGAGCTGTAATACTGTTTAAATTAAACCGCAAAGTTATTGATATTGACTGTTGAACCCCGTCCAAAAATAAAAAAATATGAAAAAACTAAGAAATAAGCAAAAAGTGAACTGTGCTTATCGATCGATCAAACAGCTAGAAGATTTTGACCTGCGGTAGCTTACAAACGCATGTATCTCATTTCGCTACGATCAAAGGCCTAGTTCAACGAAACAGGGCAAATCTACATGAACATATCAATATGTCAAATTAGAACAACTCTTCCACTTGCAAACAAGAGAGCTACGTTGTCGAATAAATCTGCTTCAAGCTATGTTAATAATAAAAAAAGGAAGACATCTGCTAGTTTTTAAAATAAGCTTCTCTAATTTGAAATAAAAAACAGAAGCATTGTCAATAGCAGAGTTGAATACCCAATGGTGAACAACACAACCTAACATTGTCGTAGAAGAACACATTTCAAATTCACATCTAATGACTGCTCCGCTTGGAGAGAGGATTATGATAGACGACGTTACCAGCCATTCCGGAAGAGATTTTTACTGCGAACTATCTTTCTTGATCATAATCCTACGCTGTTAATCAGGGACAACTTCAATGTCAAACAGGAGAAGGGATACAATCAGAGTTCGGAGAAATTTCAATCCTTATCCTTTCTCGAAGTCAATAAACGATTTCCGCATAAATGTTATTCTTTTCGCGCAATTACTGGGCCTAAGCTATGGGCCTCTTCCGCCTCATTGCTCTGCTGATTTTCAGCAAACGTTTTCGCCATAATTACCTTTCATTCCTATATAAAATGTTCGCCTCTGATGAAAAAGGGTAGTTCATTCTTGTAGCACTGTTGATCGGGACTTGATCAAAACGAATTCTTTACCAAAATCGAGATGAATGAAAGGGGACGATACAAGTTTACTGCCAATCTTCTGCTGGCAATCTTGATCGCTATGGTCTGTAACGAAAAATTTATTAATATTTAGTTTAAAAAAACAAACAAAACAAACAAAACAAACAAAGTAGCCTAACATTACAAATGTTCCGCTGCAAAAAGGTAGGTCTAGCGGACGGACATGGTCGGCTACGCGATCCACCATCACGTTCTAGCGCATGGCGAGAAAACTTTCTGACGCCACCCGATTACAATGTGAGTATTGCCCAGTTGAGCGGAGATAGAAAATTTACAAAACAAAAATAAAATAAAAATATACAGATAAAACTATATCAAATTCCTATAAAATATTCACCTTCACCTTTCCTATTAGGACATGGAGGGATTCTGCGGCGGATTTGAGGTAAGGAGCTATGGAATTGGCATGTATCATTCTTAGAAACGTCAGTGTTAGCTCCTATAGAAATGAAGTTCACTTGAGTTACTCGTTGTTTCTAAATATTAGATTCCTACCGTGTTAAACCATTTCCTCCACCAGGCAAAAAAAAACTAAACGAATTAACCCTTTAGAGACAATGGCTTGTCAACAAAGGCAAATGTGGCATTTGCGGAGATCCATACGACGAACGAGTAAAACCACACGAAGCTCCAGGTGGGCTTTTTGCCACCGGAACCATTGTTCGCACTTACGTGCAGGGACAAACGATCCCAGTCAAAATCGAGATTACTGCTAAACACAAGGGTCACTACAAATTCAAACTCTGTCCAAATAACAACGTCCTCAAAGATCCTACGCAGGAGTGTTTCGACAGGTGAGAAATCATTATCTGTATAGCTAGCAAATTAAAAACGAATCTTAATTATGATCTTTGATCCAGGTTCCCGCTATCTTTCATCAGCAACGAAGGCATCGTAAGTAGAAAGGTATTCGTCGACCCTATTCCTCAGGGAATGTTTCCCACTCGATTGATGCTACCACCCGACGTCACGTGCAGCCAATGCATTATACAAGTACATTTAGAAATTCATCAGTACCGATGTCGGCAGTATCTCAAATCACAAATCATTTGTGAATTTTTAGTGGACTTACGTGGCTGGTAACCGTTGGGGAGATTGCTCAAATGGAACACAAGCGCTCGGATGCGGACCTCAGGAGACCTTCCGTGCCTGCTCGGACGTGGCAATTTTTCCCGCTGGAGCGTAAGTTGAATCATTTTCTTACTTCAGTATCTTCGTAAGAATCTGTGACACATTTCGATAGAAAAATTAATTTGTGGAGAACGATGGCGTAAAAACGAATTAAACAAAAAAATTCAAGTAAAATATTAGAACTGAAGCATGAAGATATTCTTTTATGTTGTCATCTGGATTCAAAAGGGTTCCGGTTGCCACCACAGTCCAGCCTCTTCCACCAACCACCGGTATTCCATGCACCAATTACGTCGCTGCTCCCGGTCGACGAATGATACCCGGGATGACGGAATGGTGCAAGAAAAACTGCCCAGGCACCAATTGTTCGCCAGAGTTCTGCGTATGCAGCGATGCATAAGATCAACATCCCGAACGCAATCACAGAGTTTATTTGAAGAACTTGGAAACCACAAGCTAATTAGTAAAATCTAGGACGTAACCGAATCGAACTATGTTACCTAATGACATTAAATTATTAAATGTTTGATTCCTAACAATTATGTAGCAACGTTATTGTTCGAAATAGAAACTCAAAATATCCCATTATGCATCCACGTTCATAATTGGAAAGAAAATGGTCAGCACCGAATATTACAAACGAATGAAATAGAGAGAAATGTCGAATAAACATTGAGATTGCTGAAGAAAAGGTAAAAGCTTTCCTAAGTGCATAAATCCCGAAGAGAGAGATCAACAATTCTGAAAAAAGTTTAAATAGAATAGAATTGAAATTAAAAAAATAAAAATGAAAAGTCCGCCAAAGAGAGAAAAACTGGAATGCAGTTGTTAACTGCTGATACTCGAAGAAAAAAGACACTGAAAAGAGTTGAAAGTTTTTGTTTGGCTTGTGATCTGTAGTCAACGATCATTCATTGCTGCCGTCGGTTAGCAATGACCGTGTCGGGCGCACGATAAGTGATACCGAAAATATCCTCCTGATAGCGCCTCTCGTTCTGCGTGAATAAAAAGCAATAAATTTGCATTACCTCAAGCGTTATCTCCTCTGCTGCACATTCATAAAAGAAAGACGTCATACTCGAAGAGTCATGAGGAAATCTTCCGATTCTTCGGAATCTAATCCCCCGGCTTTTTGAAACACCATTCGCAAAGTGTTGGCCACGTCTTCAGCCATGGCGCAGTCGCCACAAACGTAAAAATGCCCTTTTTGCTGCGTCAACATTCGATAGACTAGCGGTGCGGCTTCCAGCAATTTGTCTTGTACGTAAGTCTAATCAACGAAAGAAAAACCGGGTCGAAGAAAATTGACTCTAAATTTTAGGTCGAAAGGGTCAATGCAACTGGATACCTTGGGAACGGGTGGATGACGAGAGAGAGCCAAAAAGGCGTAGTCTAGAATTCCCGACGCTACCATAGCTGACTTCTCTTCGACAAACAGGTCGCAATCGGGCGAACGGTAGCCGGTGAACAATAACATGGGACCCATCTCTTCTCCTTCTAAAGTTATATATATATACAGTATATCAATATTATGATGTAATAAGATGCGGGTTATTCTGAGAACTAACTTAATTGAAGCGCTTGCTTATGTTGCCAAAAGCCACGGAACGGTGCCACCCCAGTTCCAGGGCCCACCATGACGACTGGCCTCTCAATTTCGGTAGGTAAGTGAAAATTGGGCGCGCTAACGAATACAAACAAGGGAAACTTCAGTTTTTTTCGAAGCTAAAATCAATTGGATTATAAATAATAAAATGAAAAGTACCTGCGAAAGAAGCATTGGATTTTATCACCACTCTTCAGGTGAGCTAGGTAGTTGGAGCAGACGCCGTAATGCATGGGACCTTTTCCACCTTTTCCATTTGGCGACATCGAAATAATACTTCAGATTGGTGATCTAGCGCTTATTGGAAACGAAATCTCATAATCAAAAATACCTTGCGTTTTGAAGGCTATGACAGCTGCGGTAATATCGATTTGCAGAGGATCGATCAGCGGAGATGAGGAAATGCTGTAGAACCGAGGCTGAAGTAAAGGAAGTTGGGAGACGAGCAGGGCTGCGTCGATGGCAACTGAGGGGAATTCTAACAGAGTTTCCAGTAAATGAGGAAAACCCCAATGTTTCCAATCTTCATATTCTCTGGCATCCTAAGTAGAAAAAAAAAATATATTAAGGCAAAATCCTGTTGTTTTTTTTTTCTCTCCTCCTGACGTTAAAAGATGCAATCTATTTACTGTTGCAAGAAGCTGGAGGCGTCGCTTGTCTTCTTCGGCGGAGGCGTGAGCGGCCAGTAGAGCCAAGAGGGTCTGTGACGTTGGTGTTGTGATGTCAAGATAATGGGACAGGAGGGTCCGCAAGTTGCAAGCTGGTAGACGTTCCTGATTCTGCCACGTTTTCCCACCATCTATAATCGAAGAAACAAATACCGTGATTCAAAAGCTCTCAACCATTTCGACCGCGAGTGAAAAAAATTGCGTTCATAAATCAATTTTGAAAAAAACTAGAGTTGCTTAGAGTGCAACGTAATGAAATGACACAACACACCCCAGTGACCGTTGTCGCAAGGCGGACGGCCTAACTTTCCAATAGCGTAAAGTACGTTTTCCTTCCCATGACGTTGCTAAGTTGTCAATTAGTATCCCACATTGGGCGATGTCCAAGTCCGCCCCGCAGCCAAAAGTTCTGAACGGTCCTTCCCTCTCACTTACAAACTTACCCAGCACAAACGTCAGAGCTGTAAAGGCCAAACATCGTTAACCAATGCCGGATCTTCACCGTCGATAATGATAGTTTCATAAAATATCCTTTTTCGAATTTTGTACTTGACTTTTGGCACTAAACAAATTTGGGCGCATCAAATAAAAATCGGCCAAAATTCATCAAGCGGAATGGTCTAAACTTCAGTGCCGTAATTCGATTTTGTTGTTATCCTCTTATTATGTGGCCTCTAAGGCAGTACCTTTATGTTCCGTGAGTGTTTGCAGCTGGAGAGGGCCGTCAGGCGGTAGGGTAGAATTGGCACCCAGTCGATCAATCAGTCCGGTCACTAGGGTATCGTCGTTGACGGCGAAAACGCCAATGTGATCACCAGGTTCGTAGGTGGCCGCTGTCACCGAGTTGCGTGTCCCGCTGATCCATTGGTTGCTGATTTTTAGGCCAACGTGTACGGTCGTACGGCCATCAGTGTCCTTCGCAAGCGTCACGTTGAAGACTACTGGACACTCGGCGACGTTCTTGGCGTGGGTCTGTGACAACCCTGGTGACGAGATAACAAGATAACATTTCATAGTCAAGGAAAGGAAAAACAGAATGCGACGTGCAGAAAGGAACAACTTCACGGCGTACGAGACTGCACCTGCAACAATATCGTGAATCGGCTTCTCTTGGGGGTTGACGGCTACGAAGCGAACCGTGTCCGAAGTAATAAGATCCCTGCGTAGCGTGGCACTGACGTCGTCGATGTTGACGTCGTCTTCTAGGCAAAAAGTTTCACAGGCCGTCTAAAGGTTCAAAACGAAAAATAGCGTCACTTGTCTGACTTCCCACTTCTATTTCGTAACTCGAAACTGTCTATTGCCTAAATAAAAATG
The DNA here is from genome assembly GCF_020631705.1 of Daphnia magna. Classification (NCBI taxonomy): domain Eukaryota; kingdom Metazoa; phylum Arthropoda; class Branchiopoda; order Diplostraca; family Daphniidae; genus Daphnia; species Daphnia magna. The sequence continues at coordinate 3,989,264 of NC_059189.1, read as the reverse complement.
TTATTCATTTTAATTTATTCGGGTAAGCGGGCATACGAAAATCAAGGTACTCTTCATATTCTGAAACAAATGCAACAAAAGGATGAAACGTTTCCAGCCGAATAAGATTACATTTTGGAATGGGTACATTAATGCGCAGCTTTATCGTTCGTCGTTTCGATGGGAAGATAACGCCAATAGGCGTAAGAATATCAAAGAAAAGGCTAAATACGAACGTGGAAGACTTGCTGGGCCCAGGACTTGAAGGTTTGCTCTTGGCCACTTAGTTCGTCGCCACAGGTGACTGAGGCAAGCCTCTCACCGCCAAGACTTCCTAGAAGATCGTCGATGTAGATGCCGAAACCGCAGAAATTGGGATAAGCGCTCGAACCCAGAGCAAACACAGCGAATCTAAAAGATTGAAGCATTTCATCATAATTCTTCTATGTTTGAGCTTACATCTAGAGACATGCAGCACGTCTGATTTTCTATTCTATTTTAGATTTTAAGCGAATTACATTTTTTGGAGAATGGGATTTTTCAAGGAAGATTTAGTGTGTCAGGCAATTCTTAAAAACGCCGATTAAGGATAGTTACCTGACATTGCTAAGAGGTCCGAGACTGTCGACCGAAGGCTGTTGGAGTTGATCGAAAGAGAAGCTGCGCAAGCTATGCTGATCGCGGTTGAGAACTCGGTTAAGTAGCGGCGTACCCGACTTGGAAGAACTGTCGAGATCATCGTACAATAAAAAACCATGACAAAAAGATGATTGTTAACGAAAGAAAAATCAGCATAAGCCACAATGGGAACTTGAAATTTACCCGATTTGATATTTAGGTTGAGTAGCTATGGGATGGTGGTGTGAGTGGTGATTGTTGGCCATTCCACGCACTTCACGGGCAAATGCCTACAAATCACCCAACAATCGCGGTCATTATTTACCATTAAGAAAGAGGGTATGCAACGAATCGCTGCTATGGGAACCAAAGTAATGGATTTCGTAATGTAAGAAGCAGGGGGCCCACACAAGTAAAGAATAACCCATTTTCATAAACCGAGCACAGCATCTTTCCACGCATTATCAAGTTTCATGTTGAAGGCGTTTTCTTAGACGATCCTCATTAACGAGAGGGCTAATAAGTTGCTATATTGATCGATATTTATCAAGGAAAATGCGAATCGTTTTGTTTTCGGTTATGTCACAGGCTGATTACTCTGTCCAAATTAGGGCCATGGGAACTGATGCGGAGGGATTAGGAGTACCCGTGGAATTCGGAAACAACGATAGAAATAAAAAGACGAATAGGCGAGGGAGGAGGAGAACGACCAACGGGTGGAAGAAAGGATTGTAATCCAGAATATAAGGAGCTTTTCTCTTATTCACATGGCGGAATAAAAGAGAGTCTCACAGCTCGCCATCATTTGTCTTCATTCTTTTTTTCACTCGGCGGTATGCATTGTAGTGCTTTAGATCTGCAATCACTGCTATTACCTCTCCATTTTCCGGTGGATCTCCGTTGCCAAATGTAGACGTCACGATCATCACCAGCGCCTCGTGTTCCAGATTGATGACGTCGTAATCCGCCATGCACATGACCTACGAGTGGCACGCGACAAGAGATACTGAATATGTGAACTGCTTTAAGAGTGGCGGTCAAACTCATGCAATTCTAATTGGAATCGTTTACTTAAGCTAGTCATGATAGCTCAAATACATGTATAGCAATGTAAAATTTTAAGTTGACCAGCTACGTATAACAGGTCTGTTTGCATCCAAAACTAGAAGCAAGAAATGGCATTTGAAAAATCTTACTTGTGCGTTGAAAGCGTGGTTGAAGAGCTCGGCCAGCATGTGGGCGTACCTTGTTTAAAGTTAAAAAAATTGACATTATGTAGACTACGTAAGAGTGCGTCAAGCTGAAGGATTGAAGGGCTAGGTATCAAAAAAGATGAAAGGAGAATTCAAGTGTTTACTTTTCTGATTTGCCCGTTTCTGTGGCATACAGAATGGCGGCTTTAATGCGTCGTTGCAAAGCTTTTCCGAATAGGTTCGAAGTGAACTTGACGGCCCGTGCAACCTCTTTGAAGCGATACTTGATACGACGTCCTCCTGAACTTCGTCCACCGGCCAGCAATCCTAACGCCGATCCGGAAGTTGAATCCTCCTCGTCCCACTGGAAGTTCTTCCAAGCGACCTCCTTTAGAATTTGGAGTGATTCAAATAACATAAACGTCAGTGGACACAGTTGACATCAACAAATGACAACAGCATTTCGATTTACAAATAAGAAAACATGAAAGGGAAAGCAACTGCAAAATAGCCTGCGTACCTGATATTCATAGGAAGGTTTGAGTGAATAGCAAACCATTTCCTGATGAAAAACGGGCGTCAGAGAACCGGAGGTCGGAGGGACGATCCAAACCCACTCGGCTGGACAGCCGCCTCTCAGTCGCGTCTCTGTTTCCATGTGTCTTGATTTTCATTTTTGGTCCCCCGATTTAGCAGACGTCGAAGAATAAAAATTGATGGAAAAAGATACGAACAAAAAAGAAAAAGAAATCCACAGGGTTTCAGTATGGAAAATTACAAAGTGTTCTACGATAGTTTGTTCTTATAGGCGTACAGCCATTTCCCTATTACGACACGGGATTTTCATATCGATCTAGTCGGCGCACGTATACAGCCAGACATCTGAGAGCCAGTCGAACCGTGAAATAGCTCGTCAGAATCAACAAATTGAGTCAGTGTTGTTCGCACGAGGCTTCACTGTTGAGCTAGCATCGGAAACGGCTTACCAGCTTAGGCCATGATGGAAAACGATCATGCCAAGATGTCAACTTACTTCATAAAAGACTCCGAAGCAGTATGATGATCGACGATAGTCACGTTCATTTTCTGCGGATTGCAAAAATTGCGGATTTTAAAAACAAATAATAATAAGAATATTTTCTTTCAGTTATTGTGATCAACATGCGAGGAAGAATCATTACCTGGAAGCTGTAGAGAACGGCAGCGTTGAGCTCGATGACAGCCCTATCCTTCCAGAGGCTAGTATGCGTTCGCGTGTCCACGCCCATTCGTTTGGCCACTACCTTTAATTGGAGGTTTAAACAAAATGTTTGTAGTAAACTATCCGCACAAAATTCTTAAAAGAGCAACGTGTATATTAGGAGGATGCCTACCTCGAGTTGATTATATCGATGCGTGTCGCCAAGATCTCGAGTGGCTATCTCAGTCGTCATGTACCAGCCGTTGAACGGTACGGCAGTAAATTGGAGCCCACCACAATCAAAGGCCATGCTGGACACGGCTGGAAGGGCATACCAGCGAAGACCAAGCTCAGAGAACCAATCGTACCTGAGTGGATTTTCATGACATGATTCATTATTAAAAACTGCAATGGTCCAAGTCACAACAGACATGCAATTCAATATCTCACAACATTCTACGTGTTTGTGTTTTTTCTTAATGGTGAGTCAACGCAAAGAAAAAAAAAATAAATAAATAAAAAAAAAACGGGTGACTTGACAGAGATTCAATTACGTTGGGTGATGGAGTGGCACTTCCAGGACGAGTTCTGGCGGAAGGGCGAAAACTTCCGGATAGGGACGGTTACCAGCTTGAATGACTAAAGGCAGGAGGTCAAATCGCGTCCCCGCTCCTACCCATCCCAGTTTCTGACACACCTAACAAAACGTTGGGCACGTAAACAGTTTTTTGTTTATACTCTGAGAGAGAGAGAGTGAAGCTCATGAATAAAAACGTATGGCTTACCTCGGTGAATTCTGCCGTCCCTGGATCTCCTACGATGGTACCATCTTCTTTATTTCGATAACCTGAAAATGATGATTCAACAAAACAATGTCAATCACGAAATGGATTCTACTTATAATAAATGGAAATTTTTTTTATATTATCCGATTAGCTTTCTAATGACGAAAAGATTGATTTTAATACCTGCGTAGCTGATCAATTGTGCGTTCCAGATGCGATAATCGCCCTGGCCTGGCTTCCGTTGGCAGAAAACGGTCGCTGCCGACCTAGTCAAAACACGATCCAGCACCAAAAAAAGACAAAAGGACTTTCATTATTATTTGACCATGACATTGTTCGTCGAAGCACGACACAGGCAAAGACCATCGAGTTTCTTTTCTGCTTCATTCTACGAGTGAAAGTCATGCAACAAAAAATAAAGATAGGTAAGACCAAAAAAATGGGTGAAAGATTATGAGAGAAAACAAAACAAAGGTGACACGCGTGCGTACACAAAACAGAAAAAAAATAAAAACAAAGGATAGAAAATCGATCACAATATGAAGAAAGACATTTTACCGAATGTTGCCTTTGTTTGTCCCGTATTTGATATGGTTACAAAGAGCTTCAAACATGCCCTGTGCCGTGGTGACGTGACGTGCGTCAAACACCTTGTCACATTGATTTTCCCACGAACCAATCGAAAAACAAAGTACGGAGAATTAGAAGAAGTTTAAAAATATTTTTAAAAATATACAATCACTGCTCTTTCTATGTTAAAACAAATAGTGGCGTACTATGTTCTTCTAACCCCCCCCCCCCAAAAAAAAAATATTGGACAGTAATATCGATCCAATAGAATCCCCAATGCAAACAGAAATGTAATCTCGTCTTGTAGCTGAAGACAGAGCAACTACCGATAAGGGTCCATCAAATGATATTTTCGGGTTTTCATACTTTCGTCTTCTGTTAGCTGAGAAAATAAAGGGCATGTCGCAATGAAATTCAATAATTCCTAATAGGCCACGTCCATGGTGGAATAACAAAAAATAAATCATCAAAAGAATGATCATAGAATAGAAGGAAAGAGATGTTTTGAAGTCCCCGCTGTACGATTCCGGTGAAAGATAACACCCTCCGGACAGAACGTCGAGTATTGTGTAATACACTACCCACTAACGATCCATTTTTGTTTTTAACCTCCCCATTTACACTGTTGGCTGTCTCCTTGGTTCCTTCTGCCTTTTTTTTTTTTTTTTGGTAATAAGGAAAACGTAGTAATCTGATAAAGTTGTTTATATCCACCGGTACGGACAGCGTTAACATCAAACGTGTTACATCGTCCTTTTATTTCCATGTCTTTTCTTTACGTTTTACCAGCCGATTATCGAACTGCACTTTCCTCATTCTTTTATTGTGGACTGGACAATATTAGAAACACAACAATAATGGGTGGATCGATTCCGTGCCGATAAAAATTATTGCTATCCCTTTTGTTTGTCGATGCGTCTCGGTGACGCCACAGAGACCACGGTAAACTTTTCTTTTGTCCGCCAATGTAAACGCGAATGAACGTACAATAAAAAAGAAGACAAATTAAGTGAAATTTACCTGTAGTTTGGCCCATTGTATGCGTCCAATACAACGGGCGGAATTTCTCCAAGCAAGTTTGGCGCCGAACGTCAGCTCTGTCTCAGTCAGGTCATAGGTGCCCGTCAGGTGAATATCCCGTCGGACAGATTCCCATCGGGCTCGATGTGACTCCGTATCCAGCCTTTTTTTTTTTTAATGCGTGTTGGTGTTCCATAGACAGGAGAAAACATAGATAAAAAAAAAATATCCATAAACCAATGAAAATATACACTTCGTCTTAAGCTCCAAAAAAGACCAAAGCAAGTCCCCTTTCTAAAAGTGAAATGGATAAGACAGTACAAACATGATTTATATTCAAATGTTGAAAGGGATAGCAATAAAGCGCGGCTGATAGAATCCGGAATCTCCTGTGACACGAACTAACACGGGGAGCGGGGAAATCGGGCTAGTAGAGGATACTATATTTGTCGATAAGACTGCTTACGTAGGGGCTTACTTTCAATCCGGTTACACCAAAACGAAACGCTGACGGCCTCAAAAATGGCATGACAATTGCTTAACGTGTCATGAATTGCCCATTCCATGTCAAGTATATCTCTTCGTTTTCAACCAATCGAGAAATTTCCCACCTTAGATAACAGTCACCCCTTTCTTTCGATTTGACAAGGACATGATAGGCAAGGCACAATTTTTTCGAGAGGCTTTCTCGTTACCGTCTTTTCTGTACACATCCTTAAATATTAATCGATGCCATCACATTTTAATAGCAACGTCTATTTCATATTCCTAAAAGGCACTAGACAAAGACGTCTTTTACAATGTGGCGTATACTCAAATCGATGAGAACCCCCCCCATCATCACTTCCGTCCACCGTCCGAAGCGGCTAAAAAAAAGAGTCAGTCGACCGGACACGGCCTATTCAACGGTTTTCATCCCTCCGTTGACACGCAACGGAGCACAATGTTAGTGCGGGATCGCCAGATTCTTTACTGCTTCCCCGCGTATTGCTTTCGAGCTAAAAACAAAAAAAAAAACTAACGCTAGAATTGTCCGTGAACTAAAAAGGAACGGCGACATGAGAATTTCTAATGCTTATTGTGGATGGAACGTGATAAAAATGGCAGTCGTGACTTTCGTTCCCGATGGTATACATACATTCAAATAAATTGGCAGCTTTAATTAAAAATAAGAATTTCGAACACTATCTGCAGCCGCTTATCGGATGTTACACAACTGCGAGTTTTCACGAGATATTTGTGACCTACTACAAAAGAAAAGAAAAAAGAAATTGGCGAATAGCAAAGGGTTGAATAATAACGAGCTCATTCTAGCGCATGTGAGCAAAAACGAGTGAAACAACAATACAAACGAAAACTTTCCATACGCTCATTATCCCGAAAGAGAAGCAGAAGCCACCATCAACGATTGCGAGCGTTGTACATGATACTAATAATGATGCTGACGTAAAGTAGAGTGTGGAGAGCTCAAGCTTTTGAGCATGTTTGTTTGTCGAAAATCCATTATTCCGCGTTCGTGAAGTCGTAGACAAATAATCCTTCGTATCAAACCAGATATAAAATGCGATTTCACTTTTAATCTAAATACATCGTTTCGCCTTCTTTTCTTTTTATTTTGTTACTTCCCTCTATAAGAGATGGGGATTCAAAGTTGTTACACGGGCGCATTTATATGTGAAGGAAAAGAGCGGTTAATTGCAATTCGAGATCAATTAATTTCAAGATTCTAGCAAGTCTAGCGTTAGCTGGTCCGGTCACCGTAAGCAAACAAGATCTTGATTAAAACATATTTGATTAACGTCAATAATAATTATCGGCGCTAATGGAAAGCATTCGTACAAAAAATGAAAAAAATAAATAAGCAAACAGCAACCGGTAGAAAACTCTCAAGACGGTCATGATGTGACAGGAATGTTGTCAGAACCACTCTACCCCCTCATCTTCACAGTCTTTGATGTCAAAGTTTTTTTGTTGCCTTGGTAACGAGCATCACAAGTTTTCACACCAGAGGGAATATGGTAAAAGTCGGCAACAAGCAAAAGAATGTACCGACCGAAAACTTTTACCGACGACGATTTACACAAGCTTTGAAGCAGCCATAATGGCTCATTTGAGAGTGTAACGAACTCACAATGTTAAGCTTAGCTACGTCCCAGTATTTGAATGAATTTCCAAGAATGGAAGCAAATTTTAGCCGCTGGGAATAGTGTATGAATAAAAAAATAAAAAAAAAGGCCTAACAATAAAATAGAGAAAAGAGAAAATCATACCTTTTAATGGATGTGTAATAATGCTCCAAAAATTCTTTGGCTGACGAGAGTAGGGCTTCCTCATCTTCAGGATCGAGCTCGCACGGTGCTGGGTAAGATAGACGAGGGTCCGTCAAGTGCCAAATACTTGCCCGGCAAACCTGAGTTCCACATCCGCTTTCCTGGTTTCAGGGCATCGACACACGAAGAATCAAAAGAACAAAGGCAAAATTATTATTCAAGAACCGTCTCGTTCCTTTTTTTTTAATCAACCACTAGATGTGGAACTGTGTTCCGGATGGACGAGATGGGAATCATCGGAAACGGGGCAACCACAGAGCCAAAAATTCGCTATGCCTGGAATCCAAATTAGGCGTAGCGCTCTGTAACTTTTTGGATTCCCCTACTGTGATTGAGACCATAAAAAAGAATATTTTCAAATCCTAGATGCTCGGGGAATTTGTGAAGAAAAGCCTTTTTCTCCTTAACCACGCATACACACACACACACACACAAAGAACTCTGAGGTTCAAGTTTCAATTGAGTTACTGATCTTTTTGATCTGCCAAAGCTAAAATAGGCTTCCACTCACAGCCGTGGAATATACAAAAGAAAAAAAAAATCATTTTGCATGCTTCGCGATCAAAAGGAGCTAGTCAAATTCGATATCAGCTGCGCCATCAGCAGGTATGTAACCTAGTACTGCCTGAAAACCAGCCAAATCAACGAACAAGGTCATAATGATGCAAAGAGTACTCGTCATCACAGCATGCTTTTTATCGGTCAATATCGTAAGTAGTTTATGATGAACGTCATTCGAAATCGACCGTCAGATCAAGTGTTTAGCCTGACAGAGAAGCATAGGGGGGGAAGAAAGTTTGTTGATCAACTTAAATAGAAGAGCAGTTGTCCTCGACTTCTTCTCTATTTACATGACCGAATTTTTTGGGGTACCCCGTGAGACATGACGGGCTTTTATGCATCCCAATTAGTAAATTGCTAAACGAGACAACGTATTGAGCGAATGGAAAAGGTGACGCGTCCCCAATGTCAGCGCGTCAATACAACTTGAAGATAAGTCATTTCGAAGATAAGGGATCAAAAAATTCCAAGACAAATCACGGAATTTCAAAATGAAATCCACAGTCGGCAAGACGACAACGTTACAGCCAAAACGGCACCGTAAAATCCAACGCCATTTCTTTTATTTCAAAATATTTGAAACACATTGGGCCAGCGTAGATAGCTATACACCCAACATATAACCGTCACGGCTCGTGGGAATATAAAGCCTCCGAAATCCCCCTCTTCCCAACCACGTATACCACCTATCCACTTCGACATGGGGCGTTGAATTAAAGATGAATCACTTAAGGACGGCAGTTGTAGCAGCACTTGGGGCTATTAGCAGTTGAATGACGACGAAGAAAAAAGAATTGGCTTGAGGTTTGAACTATCAAAGAAACCATTTCGATCATGGCTTTATACGCCATAGAAAACACCATTTTTCAAACTTGATTTTGTTAATTGTAACGGCACGGTTGGTATGGCTTGGATGGATGATACTATGCATCTCAATTACGAGAAGCCAAATAAACAACATGCGACCTGCTTTCATCAGATCCGATTACGATAAGTTTGATGCAAATCTGCAAAAAGGATCACATTGCCATGCCCTATGGGTTTCTCTACTATGTATCTAGCCTAAACAAAGTTTAAACAGGTACACCTTGCTTTTAGTGATCGTCAGTTAATACGTACCGGGTTTGCTGTGCGGTGGAGATTGTCGTAAGACTCGCTGGCAACCGAGTGATTTTTCAGGCGAATTGGTCTGTTGCGCGGTGGCGGCGGCGGATTGTGTTGCACCTGCTGATGTCCTGCCGATTCCAAGCCGCCGTTTAATTCGGAATTCATGATTCGACTGACTAGTGCTCGGTCTGCCCGTGACCGTCGTCGATGCAGTGAAAAGGTGAAAGACGAAGGATTCGAGGAAACTCACTCCATCTCTTCGGTTGTAGCGCCCGCCTCCGCACCCGGCCACTTGGCCGCGTTTTCTTCTGCTTTACCCTCTCGCTCCTGGTGTTGAGGGCTGGACTCTTTTGATACGACGGCGCGCATGATCCAGCCAGTAGCCCTCAAGGATGACGGATTCCATTCAAAATAACTGCTAGGAGAAAATGAAGAAAATGTCGTTTAACGTTAGCCTCTAAAACACAGCATATTTAAAAAATCATCGAAATGTCTAGTTCACTTTTGAAGGACGGTAAGCGCATTAAGATTTAGAGAATTGTCAAGTGTCGCTAAGAACTCGGCGGATGAGATTAGTTAATTTATGAATGAAGCTCACACTGACTGCGTCTGAGACAACTGTCATCATGCATTACGATCTTGGAAATGCAACAAAAAAAAAACTTTCTTTTAATTTTTCCCCTATTTCGGTATATCTTTCGATCGATTCTTCGTTCTTCAAAATCATTCGTTTGATTGAACTTGTCGGACGCAGTCGATCGGGAAGCAGGATATGAACGTACTCCGGCAGTTCGTACCTTTTCTGCCAAATATTGATTGCTGTTTGAATGAGCAAAGTGAGTCCGCAAAGGTAACCAGATGCTACCAGTACTCTTATTGCTCGTAATGGAATCAAAGCAACACCCGTGGTGATCGCTGAATCACAAAAAAGTTAGTGGGTTATGATATTGACCTTTTATTCTGACGCCTTGTGGACGGGATTGGTTTTCTACTGCGCTCTGGTGCGTTTGGGACTGATTTGATTGCAATTATTTCATTCGCTTCAGCAGACGTTATTATTATTGACAGATTATGCAATAGAAAGGAAACTGACACATTGGTAAGGCCACATTGAAAGCCACTTTCGTATCGTCTTTTTCCCCCCAATAATTTCAATGATGGCCGAATCGATCCTTAATATGACAAGAGGTTGAAGGCAAAAGAAAGCAAGGTTTTAAATCGAATGGCAGCCTCTAACTAGTGAAAGAATTAGGAACCAAATCACGTCGTCATCGCTGGCTAAAAAGATATAAAGAAAAAGAAAACACAAAAGGCCAAAGAGCAAGTAGAATAAAAGAGCTCTTCTTCAGGTCGACGCGAAAGATTTGGGGTTCGAGAGATCGATTTTTTTTTTTAAAGTCACGTTCAATGTGAAAAAATACCATCCCTTCATCATCAAAGCGTTTTACTCGATTCCTGATGCAAAGATTATTTCAGACGTCACCAAGCGTTCTACTACCATCATCAGCACGACTTCCGGCGTTCTCGAAACAACAGGCATACGGTGTGGGCGTGCTACTTTGGCGTGAAAATTTGTGAAGACTCTTTTTGTCACTGTTCGCACAAAGTCAGAATCAATTACTCAAGTTCTCTTCGCACACGCACGTAGACCATCCGCCCTGTTTTGCGTTTAGCCGCAACTTGTTCCCCAACCTAACTAGTAGTGGTATCCAGCTGAAAGCGCCGATAGCCATTCTCGTGTATGGTAACTGACCGAGCCATAGCTCTTTCACACCTGCATTAATAAATTTTCTACCAACCTACAGCTGTACTAAGCCGTGTCAGATCGAAAAGATTGATGCCCCGAATCATCTTTACTATCGGGGCGAACATTTACGGTAGTTAGCATTTGTTTGCCGATAACGCCGTGTGTGAACGCTATTTGTCCATGAAAGGCAGCGCAGCCCACAACATTCGTGTCCGGGGCTGGAGGGATTTTCCTACAGTGCTAATGCCCCCTCAACCGAGGTTTATCTACGTTGATGTATCAGGAGAAATATCGATCAGACGCGTCAGGACGGTTCAGAAGAGGCTGGTGGAAATCCTCAGGACACAAGCGGGACGAATAAAAAGGCTTTGGTCGTTCAACAACCCCATAAACGGAAAACAAATTGCCTTTAGTCTCAAGCAAAAACAGATCGAACTTTTCTTTTAACCGGAGGTATCATTTCATTTCAACAAAACACAAACTAGGAGACTGGACTTGTTTGCGTTCTCTTGCGACTTGTATATGATAAAGCACTTGGCACAAAATCTTTATATTCATTCTTGTTAGGCATGAGTTTGATCACCGTAATTTAAATTATGCTCGCACTGCGCTTTCTCTAAATGCGTTAAACCAGTTTGGCAACATTGAAACAAGTGTTTTCTCTATTACGTACGCCAACATTTTCTTCCCTAAAAACTTGTTTATGTTGTGGTATTCCTGTGCTTGTCGCCCGTTCTTTCGTTCTCAATTTCACTTAAAAAGGTACTCATATGGTGCTTGTTCACGTTTTGAATAGTCTGTCGTCACCAGACACATCTTGAGAATGGAGGCTGGCAAAGCTAGTTCAACCAATACTAGGAGTACAGAATTTATTACGAAATCGCTTTTAGCAGGAGGTAAAGTATTATTGTTTTATATGTTTTTGTTTTTTTCAAAACTGTAAAGGCTCTATTTTAAATAGGTGTGGCAGGTATGTTTTCGAAAACAACTGTTGCCCCTCTTGATCGGGTAAAAATTCTTCTTCAGGCTCATAACCGGCACTACAAGCAGCATGGTATTTAAAGAAAGATGACCACTGAAACATTTAAAAGTAATTCAAAAACTTTTGTTTGATATAGGGGTGTTTTCTGGACTTGTCAAAATAGTCAAATTTGAGAATCTGTGGGCTCTGTACAAAGGAAATGGGGCCCAGATGGTCAGAATTTTTCCCTATGCTGCCACACAGTTCACCTCCTATGAAGTTTACAAGCCTATAATTGGAAATTTGATGGGTCAACATCACTTTTCAAAATTTGTATCTGGCTCTGCAGCAGGCATTACTGCTGTGCTACTCACTTATCCACTTGACACAATTCGGGCAAGACTTGCCTTCCAAATAACTGGTGAGCACAAATACTCTGGAATCACACATACCGCTATCACCATGTTCAAAGAGGTAATTCTTCAATCACAAGTTCAGTTATGACATTATGTCTATGGCATGTAAACAGGAAGGTGGGAGCAGAGCTTTATACCGTGGTTTCACACCCACAGTTCTTGGCATGATACCATATGCAGGATTGTCATTTTACTGCTTCGAGGGACTCAAATATTGTTGCATGAAGCACATCCCTCAGTGGACATGTGAGCCTTGTCCAATCAATTCTGGTATGCTAATATAAAACAAACAAAATTTCTCATTCACTTACATTATGTCAAATCAAACTACAAGGTGGTCTTGTTCTGAAACTGTCTGCTAAGTTGCTATGCGGAGGATTCGCTGGTGCCATCGCCCAGAGCTTTGCATGTAAGAACTTCTACGTAAAACATTTCGTAACCAGGTTGTAATAATTGCGTTTGCAAACTAGATCCATTTGACGTGACAAGGAGGAGGATGCAACTAGCGCAAATGACTCCCGACAAACATCGCTGGAGGTATGCAATAAAATATGAAAGGCTAAAGGTAATGGCTAACGAGTTTTACTTTTGAATTTAACAGAGGACTCGGTATGTTTGGAACTCTAACTCAAATCTATAAGCAAGAAGGCATAGCATATGGGCTGTACAGAGGAATGTCCATTAATTATTTGCGTGCTATCCCCATGGTTGCTGTTTCTTTCACAACTTACGAGCTTATGAAGCAAACGCTCAAATTAGATACGGGTATCAAGATAGAGTGATATGGATGTTTTCGTCGTAAAAGTCGTTCAATCCCCGCTAACCGGACGTGGCGCTGATTTAGGATTTGAACTGTTTCTTTCCGATAAATCAAATAAGTATGATAGCCCATAAATGCCAATGCCATGGAATTGTTAAATTTGTAGACAAATTGTTCATTAAGTCCCAAGTGGTATGCAATTTCCCATCCAGAAATTGCCATCCTAATTGCAATGCATTTGACAATGAACAAACATGCTATGTTTGCTCAAAAGTTTCCAGTGTAGAAAAAAACGTGTACAGTAATTGAAATAGCTTATTATAGACTATTCTTTTTATGTGTTGTGTTATTCCTTTTCTACGGTAAAAAAAAAATTCTGGAAAAATTTTTTCCCCACAAGTCAACGTTCACGTACAGGAAACCTCCCGAAGCATAGCAATACCGATAACTTATTACAGTTGAATTATGGCATTTTAAAAAAATAATTGGGTTGACAAAGGCCTATCTGAGTCAATTGAAGAATAGTTGAAAATTCAAAGGGGATTGGGCAGGTAAAATTTTTGTAACTTGTCCCTACGCGTTTCTTTCAAGGTTATTGTTGCTTTTCTCAGTAAAAGGGGAAAAAATCGACGGCATGGAGGATCATTTCAAAGTGGATGCACAGACAGAAGTATTAATTAATCGTAATATTTCCTACCGTTTAACTGGTATGAACTGTGACCACATGCTTGAAGTTTATCGTAGGTGTAGGACGTCGAATTCCGGCACTGTAAATCAAATAAAAGTTTGTGTTATATAAGCAAATCCAGTACATCCAAATCTTATTCTGCAAGACTTTTCATTTCAGATAAGATTAACGCTTTTTGGGGAAAAAGTTTTGATTTGCATGCCTGTTTTAGAAATGGAAAGAAACGAATGCAATGACGTAAATGTGGATGAATCATCAATGTTGGCAAGCAATGTAAGAGATAAGTTTGCATTTGCTGATTGAGTCAAGATAAAATAGATGAAGGCATTCGACGGGCAATATTTAAATAGATAAATGTGGAACGACATTTACTTAATTCCTAAAAGTTCGTAGTGATCAGATGCTGGAGATTTTTTAGGGAAATGAACGATGGCTGAACATAATCACCTCGTGAAGTCCTGTTGCGTGAGCCCTATTGAATTGGGGTTTGTTCTCCACAGGGTTGCAATTTACCCCATTTATGAAATCATTTATTTTGTTTTTTTTTCCTTTTTTTTTTTTCTTGCCACGTCGTCAAATTTCGTTGCTCCTCAGATCATTCTACTGGACAGTGGACACTGGACTGGATCACAGTCATAGTTCATAGAGATAGCAGAGCATAAATTTCTATGACTCCTGTCTGGTTGGTCGTATAAATTAAACTGTGGATGAACATTTATCGAAAAGAGTTCACTTTCTTTTAATTATTTTTAAGGCAAAAATAGCATTAGCAAGAGGTGCATGCATCACTTCCTGGTTTACAGCAGCCATTTTTCCATGTTAGTTATTAATTTCATTTGCTTGCCAGGAGCTCAGGGCGAGCAGACATTTGCAAAAAATGGAGGCCACAGCTATGGACGAGTTTCAGAATGTAAAGTTGTCTTTGAGAGAATTCAGCAAAGTAATATTATTTTCATAGCATTGGCAAAAATGTGATTCAACCTTATGATCTTTATTCATAACCACAGGCAAAGTTCAAGATGCTTGAGGATATTCGAGCCATTCAAATCGAAATAAAGGTTGTTCAACAACGTTCATTCCGTCTGAGAGATGAACTTCGAGAAGGTCGAACTCGTTACGAAGAATTTCTTTCCCACTGCAATGAACTTCGCAAAAGACTACTTCAACTCTCAAGTTACCAGCGTAAGTACAGTTTGGCGATCATCATCTAAAAATTACTGAAATTTTGTCGTGATTGCTGCCTCCATCCACAGTGGAAATCCCATGTCTACAGTCCCGTTACAACGAATTGGCCGCAAATCTCAATTCCAAGAACCAAGTATGAAACAGCTTTTTCATTCGTCCACACTAACCATAATTTTCACGATTTTAACCGAAAAAAGGAAAGCGAGAAGCATCTGAATTGCCTCAAGGCAGATTTTGCCAGGCAGCGAAACGAGACAGCAAGCGAATATGCAAGAAAGGGTAAGGCCAAACCAAACCTAAAATTGGGCACCCCCTTGGGATATACTTACCTTTACCTATCTATTATTTCCTATTATCAGTGGAAGAGAAGCGGCAGCAACTGGAGCGTGAACTGTCGTCCTTTCGTTCTGATTTAGCTGCTCACGACGAGGAGCAAATACTGCGGGAGCAAGCGCGAAGGGTACGTTCATTTGATGTAGTGTAATGCTAAAGTGACATTATTTATTTCTTCCGACCAAGCAAAACGATGAACTAGAATGTTTACGGGCTACCATCGTTATAGAAATGGAACAAGAGAAAGAAACTGCTCACCACAATTGTGAACTGGTAAAGCAAACGCTCACTGTTATTTCGCATTCATTTACTTAAAAGATTTCCCACATCAACCTAATTACAATAGAGAGTGCAGAGCTTAAGGACTACAATTCAGGAGCTTGAAAGCAAAATCAACAAGATCCGCCAAGGCTTTTGACGTCTATTCACGCTTCAACCTGTTACTTAACACCTAATTTTTACTTCGATAAATTATTTGGTCAGTCGGTTGGATAATAGATGGCATAACCGAGCCAAACCAACCCTTTTTTTTTTCTTTCTAATAGGCCACGAGACTGGATAGAGTCTATTTTGTAACACTAAAACAAGTCTTACAGGATATTTGTGGTATTCATAGTTGCGTTCTCCCAAAAAAGCTTCCTTTCTGTATCCTTCTTCTCGTTTAATCACTTCAGAAATAACCACCATGAGGCCACGAAAACCGCCGTAAAGGCTCTGAGACTAATGGAAACAAATGTGACGACCCCAGGAAAGTAATTACAACACGAAATAATTGGTTAGCCCACACAGTTATAAAGACAATAGGCAATATTTGTCGGAGCGCGATGGGCTGACTACATTTCGGCTGTCTGCGGCCCCGATGAAGTGACCTACTCTTCATTTAAACCGTAGACGACCCAAACTATTTAGCAATCAACCACTATGAATAGAATTGAAGGTAAAATTTTCCATAAATGAAATTTAAACATGGCGAAGATAAAACAAGAAGTTTATATCAACAAACTCGGTATGCTTCCATATTCAAAAACAAAAGGCACCTAGACTTGTTACATAGGAACACTATAGTATGTGTAAAACATCAAACAATAACAAGAAAAACACTGTAAAATCTACTGCGCTAGTTATTTAAAAAATCCCAATCAATTTTGTGGGGAGTCAAGTTGCACGTTGCGCTCAATCCTCGGCTGAGTGTGTCCTGAATTCTGGAAAAGAAAAGACCGAATACGTCGGATTCATGCTGCAATGAAACTGGACAGTTCTATTTTAACATTAACACGGTTAAACTTACTGGTAGCGCAAACTTTGGTTTTCGTGAATGACCACCATTGATTCACGAGCGTCGTCCTCTCTCTGACTTAAGCTGGGTATAGTTAGAAGGTTGGGCTCGCTAGCGGCATGCGGTTGATTTATCACGGACGTGCGCTGCCATAACGTTACCTGCAAAATAAATTATAAGATGCAAGCAAAGGACTGTAATTTACAATGAATTACAGCGCGTTCGAGCAGAGTCCAAACATCGTTTTGCCGCGAGGTTTGAAGCGCGAATATTTGATCCTGAAAGTGGTCAATTTCATTCTTCAGCATAAGTAGTTGCGGTAAAAAGCTGTCCACGTCTCCCGAAGTCTTCTCCACGACCCTAATAACAGTACAGTTTGAATTCAACGGCACTGAAAGTTATTAACATGGAAAATATTAATGAAAACCTGATTTGAGTGAAACAATCGCTGAAGAGTTGATTGCGGTTTTTAAGCACCTTTACCACAATTTTTGTCATGGCCACGTTATTCTCCAATTGTTGCCTCTGCTCCGTTCGACGCTTCTGGAGGTCACCATAGAGTTCGAGGGCTAATTGAGAGTATTTATCCAAAGCGTCAGAGGGTTTAGCCAGGAAGGCTCCGGCCAGTTTGGCAGTTTCTGCTACACTAAAAACCGTGCTTTGAACCACTTGTTCTAGCAAAGAGCATTTTGATTGCAATTCAGCCAACTTGGTTTGCATGGTAACTTCTTCTTTGTCCCATTTCTCCAGCAAAGTACAGGACGCTACATAACGGGAAAAAAAAATTAATTATAAAAATAAAACTTGTTATAATTGTTCACGAGCGGGTGGATATAAATCATTACGTAGTCCTCCTCTTTGAGACTGCAACTTGTAATTTTGCTGGTCTTGTTTCAAGCTGCTCGTGAAAACATCGTGGCAAGAGACGGCGTGACGAAGGGCGCCATTGATATAATCTATTTGTTGCTTCAACAAAGACGCTCTCACCGTCATGTAGGTTCTAATCGATTAACATAAAATATTTAGTGACTACCTTAAATTTGTGGGTAGCAATTCGTGATTTTAAGCGAGCAAAAAATCAAAAGTCATATCTTACGAATGAATTTTTAGGGCGTGAATGAGCTTCCGGTAAAGTGTCGTCTGGTGATTGATAAAGAAGACTGACTGGGCCCACATTCTTTTTTGAATGCGGTATTCGTATTCCTTTCTAGGATTCGCTAGCATGATCTCCAGGAATTCCGGATATACTTGCGTTAACTTGCATTCCGATTGGTTGTTAACCTTGGAGAATAGACAAACATTGCCATGCTCTTCAAAGCTAAGCAGTTGCCGGGCGCTCTTCCCTGAAGCCGGCCCACCACCTCTAGGAAGAACTAGTAGCTGATACCGCTGGTTGATCCCAGTATCACGTTCGATCCATTCGTGAATCGTCTCCATGGTAACATCGTCGGTAACGGCGTAGGACAAAAGTGCAAGGCCCTCGACCCAGAAAATGGATACAACTTCGGTCTTTAAAATGTTTTCCAGTATCTGGAAGGCCACAATGGGCCCAGGTGGGTGACTAGCATCAGATTCCTGGTGACGACCCCGCATCGCCGGATTCCAATCCAACATGTATTTCAGCCAGTCTTCCATCAGTATCTGCATGACACTGTTTCAAAAACAGTTAATTGTTATCGGAAACATTCGTGGAAATCCCTTCTTGTTTACCTGCTTAAATGATTTTCATTGAACAACTTTTGGGAGAAAATAATTTCACCGTCAGGATGTGCGTAAATGCAAATATCATTGTACGTTTTTCGCTCCACGTGCTGCATCCTGCAAAAGACGAAACGACGTCAAACATGAATTTTTAATTTCCATCACGGTATTTCTTCAGAAAGATTACCAATCGACTGGAGGCTGCCCTGGAAGAAAAGGCCTTACTCCCGTAATACATTCATGAATGACGATCCCCAAACTCCAAAAATCAACTGAAATATCCCAAAAAGGTTCTTCGTGTTTGATCCCCTAGCACACAAGACATTTTAATAGTTTCTTACCAGTGTTGTTGTACTTTTCGCAGCTAAAGAGTTCGGGCGCCAAATATTGCAAAGTTCCAACTAGCGTATGGCACAAACTTTGCTTGTTCAAGTTCTTAGCCATACCCAAATCAATCAGCTTATAATATTTATTCTAAGAAAAGATGAATTTAAGACATTTTTTAAAGCAAAGAAACTTTTAATGGCTGCATCAACTAACCTTTTCGTCTGTTTGTTGAATGACCACATTTTCTGGTTTTATGTCCCTATGCACTACCTTCACCGAGTGGAGGTAGGTCACTGCACTGGAAATATCACGCAAGATGTGCAAAACATCTTTTTCGGGAATACCACAGCAATTGATGGGTTTGTTGAGTACCTGACGAAGATCACCTCCATTGCAGTATTCCATGCAGAGAATAGGTGCATCATGGCTTAAAGCTTCTAGACCTAGGGGCACTGGGAGAGAAGCAACAATCCCTGCAATTGATAAAACTCATAAGATCTCACATCGACAGCAATAAGTGTTTTAAAGAACACATGTGTTACAACCAACCGGGATGCTTCAAGTGAAGTAGAATTTCCAATTCCTTGTCCCAGTTGTTATTGATGGAGAAGACAGAATCTCTATGTGCTTTTTTAACAGCAATTTTCTCCCCTGTTTGTTTGTTTGACAGAAGGAGCACCTTACCGAAAGCACCAGACCCTAAGAGGCGGTCGATTCTCCATTCACCGAATTCAAGTTTCTCCATCTTGCTATCCAATTGGTCCATTTTTTAAACTTATTTCTAAGACTAATTAATAAAAAAACAAGCCGTATGGGCAGGAATGAACTCTTGCGCCCATTAGCAAGGAAAGTTTCTCAATATATCAGCATTAGCATGCTACAGCCAATTAATTGAGTATTGTGAAAGATATGTTGTTATTCTTACTTCATTGCCGTGACGCTGTTGCCAGTTTTCAATGTCAACAGAAACGAAGTCAGGTTGATTTAATCATGACGATTTCGGAGCATATCGTTGAAGGACAGGTGTTCAGCACCTGTAAAAATACAGGTACTAGCACATAAGGATACAAATCCCCCCAGAGCAAAAAAAAAAAAAAAAAAAAAAAGAAAGAAAAACAATTGAAGTCAGCAGACATTTTTAGATGCTCTTGTATTATTTTTTTTTTATTTTTTTTTTTTTTTGGCTTTCTGAACCATTTTTATACGCACACACACAAGTGGAACAAAAATCTCAGCAATCAATTCACCACCACAGTTTTTTTTTTGTGTAAAAATGTATACATTCAATGATATAGATAACAGGCTTCCGGGAGGAGAGACAGAAAAAAAAAAAGTATGTTGTTGTGTAGTAGTAGTCAGTCGAAAGAGAATCGCGGAGGGAGAAAATGACAGAAATAAACATCAGCCGACGAGAGAAAATAATCGTTTTTTAATTATCCATTTTTGTTTTTCCCTTCTTCTCCCTGCTGACTTAGCAGCCTCGAAAAAGACAATAAGCGAGAGAGAATGGGAGAAAACTTTTGGGTTTTATTCGTTTTTTTTCCTCCTCTACCCGATTTTTGTCGGAAAGAATTCGTCACACACCGGCCTCCATTATGGTCTAGAAACTTTCTCGTGGAAACAGAAGAGAAAAAAAAAATAATAATAAGGGCGCGAATATAAATCCGATCGAACAAGGCCACATCATTTAACATCCGGCGGCGGATTAAAGTGATAAGATTTTCTAGGCATGCATTTTTTTTTTCTTCATATTTTGCCCGCATTCGACAGACCTCCTCCCTTACATATTTTATTTTTTTTTTTTTTTTGCATCATCTTCCGGGTATCTTTATTGATTCCGGCAGAGAAGAAAACAAGCAAACAACGGGAGAGAAAGACTTCAAAAAGAAAAAAGAAAGAAAAGGAAAGAAAAAAAAAAAAAACCCGTCCCAGACACAAAAAAAAAAGGGAATACCCAGATAATCTGTATATAATAATAAGTGATCTCTTGTCTTTTAAACTAAATCCCAAAACGGACTTTTTTCTTCGTTTCCCCCCCAAAATGTTTTTTTGTTGTTGTACTTCTCTCTTCAAATAGAGAGAACAACAAAACAAAATTGAAAGAAAAATTCAGAAATTCCCGCTTTTTTTTTCTGTTTAAATAGCCATCCGAATGGATGATGTCGGAATCGTTTTGGTGGGGGAGAGTCGTAGAAATAGATGGTAGTAGTTGCGTTGCAAGTAAGTCTCTCTTGAACGAAAAAAAAAAAAAAAACAAAACAAAAGGGAGGGAGGGGAGGCTATGTCTATATATCACCTGGCAAGAAAAGGGGAGGAGGGAGGGGGGGGGGGCACGTCGAAATTGGAATTATATATGGCTAGACCTAAAGAGGGCTTTTGGGAGGGCAGGAAATGAGAAGAGGTCCAGAACCAAAGTAGAAGAAAAGAGGGCGGAGAGGGCGACTTGACCAAATTTTGGTGGAAGGTTTTGTAGTGCGCGAATGAAAGACAAAAGTAAACGCGACGTGAAAGCCAAAAAAAAATTTAAAAAAAAATGAAAACCCAAACAAAAGTACGTCCCCCCCGTAAAGGTGTGTGTCTGGCTGTGTGTTTAGGACAAAAGGAGAAATAATAATAATATTTCGAAGGGAACCATCAGGAGGGAACGACAGTATTTCCCCTCAGTTTCTGTTTTTGCTGTCGATGAAGAAAAAAATAATTAAAGGAGGAAAAAAAAAAAATAAAAATAAAAAGATAGAAAAAAAAATGGCGATCGCCTCATCTATATCGACTTCTGGACACAGCGAGCAAAAAGAAAAATGAAAGAAGCTTCAATTCAAAAAAGAAATAATTCCATCCAATTGCGAGGAATTTTCTTCATATCGTTTGGAAAATAATATAAGGTACTGTACGTACTACCCCGACAACAACCTCCCCTAGAAATTAATCAGAAGAATATCAGGGAGAGAAAATGAAAAAGAAAAAAAAATCAAGCTATTATATGGGGGTGGGGGGATGTGATATCAACAATATGCAGCCAACAATTTAAATGGCTACTCAATTCTAAGCTACATACACAACAAACGCGCTCACTTTTATCTTTCGCAGATAGGGAGAAAAAAAATATTAACGAACAAATACACACACACACACACACACACACACAAACCTATCCCTTTTTTCCTTACATCCTGGATATTACGCTATCGATATTCGCGGTTGACGTGATGATTAGAGATGTTCTTTTTTTTTTTCGGATTTTCTCTCTCCTCATTGTTTTTTAAATAGTGAATCCGTCGCAGTTTGCGACAGAGTGCACCGCATTATCCCCCACCTCTTTTCGCAAAACCACGAAAACAACAAAGAGAAAAAAAAAAAAATAATAATAATAAGGGCTCCACCATCACACACACGGGATGATTTACAAGTGAGCAAACAAAAAAATTTTTTAGCTAAATTATTATTTTTTTTTTAATGGTTTTGTTGTTTTTCCTATTATGTGTGTACGTGTATGTGTGTGTGTGTGCACGTTTCTTGTCTTTACTTAAATATGAACAAACTTCTTTCTTTACCGACAATCTGTTGAGCCACGGCCTTTTGAGAGAGATTGTGTAAGAGCGAGAGCGGGGGAGGAAACAATTCTTTTTTAAAAAGAATTTGGGCGAGGAAAAAAATAAAAAGAGAGTAGGGTGGAGGGGGAGGAGGAGGAGGAGGATGAAAAAATCAAATAAAAAAGAGAGAGAATTTTCGTTTGGAATCATAATCAGAGGAAAGGGGAGTGGAGAGGGCGGTAGAGGAGCGGGATTGACTAAATCGCCACCATCAAAATAGAGATAAAGAGGACGATCGACACAAAACTAGGGGGGTCAAGAACGGCAGGTCTGGGTCGTGTCCCACTCCAACACGAGCCGCTTAATGTGGGCCAACTTTTCGTGCAGGTGCTGGAACCGTCGCTTCGCCTCCCGATACTTGGCGTCCCGCAAATTCTCCCTGTACTCACGGACGATTTGACTTTTGATGCGCTGCACATATTGCGCGACACACAGACACACACGCAAAGAAATGACAAATAAAAAAACATTTAGAAAACACAAAAAATAAATTTAAAAAAATGGCCAATCAAATCAAAACGGATGATTTAGAATTTTACCTGCCAAGCTGTCGTGCCTTCGTGCTGTTGTCTGAGCTCCTCCTCCAGGTGAGAGAAACGTTTCGAGACTTTATCGATGGCCTTGTGCAGGTTGCGGTACTCGTTGTACTGCGAATTGAAATCCTCCTTGTAACGGCTGCGCTGCTCGCCAGACACAATCGTGCGGTACTGGAGCGTGTAAGGCTCGGGTTCCGGTTCCGTCGTCGAAGCCGAAAGAGCCACAACGTCCGTCGTGTCCGTCATGTGCTCGGCCGACATGCTGTCCGGACTCGAGTTGGGCGTGTCGGGCCCATCGGTGGACGACGTGACCCGCGTCGACACGACCGTCGTCGGTTGAGTCGACGACGAAGTCGACAACTTAAGGCTTCCAGGTCGATAATGGTTTTGATTCTCCGATCGATGGTGGTTGTGCTGATGCTGGTGGTTGTTGTTGTTGTAATGTTGTTGCTGAGCTGGCGGCAGCTGCGGTGGCTGCTGCTGCTGCTGCTGCTGGTGGTGATGGTTGTCCTTGTTGTTATTATGATAGTGTTGTTGTTGTTGCTGCTGCTGTTGGTGATGGCTGGGCGGAGACGGACGCACTTTAAGAGACGAACTAGACCTAGCGGGTGCCATCTGTTGTTGAGCGTTCCGTGAATCGGGCACGGACGAGTGATGATGCGTCGATTGACTCGAATCGGGTTTCTTGTACAGCGAGATCCTCTGCTTCTTGGCTGCATTGGCGGCCGCTTCGACGGCGGCCGCGTCTAGCGGATCGAGTCCGGCCAACACTTGCTGACTTGGCCGTTTTTCACCTCTCTCTCGTTTTTCAACGACACCGCTACCTCCACCACCACTACCTCCACCACCACCACCACCACTTGGACTTGGACTGGCACTTGTTTTGTGAATAGCCGACGTTGATGACGACGATCCAACCGGAGACCCATTCGAATGCAAGCTGCTGGATGGCGGTGAATGACCACTTCCGCTACTCGAATCACTCACTGGTGGCGTCAAGTTTTGCGGTTTCCGTCTAGAAATAATTAATTTTCATTAATTAAGCATCGATGTTTTGTTTTTTTTTCTGCCAAAATAATTCCTCTGTTATCAATTAAAATGCTCACGAAAATAACAAAATAATTGCTGAACAACAACTGGATTGGCTTTCCAATGGAAAGAGGGATCGGTCACTCGATTTTCTTTTTCTTTACTTTTTTATTCTTTTAAAAAAAGAATAAAAAAAAAAAAAATACGTTCGTCCTCAATTCTTTTCAATACATTCTGTTCCCGTCCATTGAATCGTCAATTCAGTCAGTTCGTTCGATCAGATTACACACAAATAGCTGAATCGACATCCGACGATGGCCAGACCAGATATAATCCGGTTTGCATTTTATAAAAAAAAAAAAAAGACACATAAGCAACGATCCCTCATGTACATAACATGGCGTAGCAATGGACACAAAGACAGGACGTGCCAAACTGGCCCAGATCGCAGCAGTCTGCCAAGTCCGAATAGCAACCACAAAAACTGGTTTTTTTTTCTTTTTCTTTTCTAGTTACTCCCCTCAATAAATAATAGGGCGTGCAGAGCTTAAGAGTTAAAAAAAAAAAAAAAATGACTTTCACTTTGATGGCAACGTCATACCTTTTGAGGATCTGCCTCTCCTGGTCCGTGTAAAAAGGCCAGTCGTCGTGTACGTCGTTCCAGATATGACGCGCCAGGTGGTAGGCTTGATCCTTCATCAAGCCGATGGCAGACAAGACGTTCATAATCAGCTTTTTGTCCTTTTCCTTGAGACCCTCTGAGAGACACGAAATGAGAAGACGGAACAAAAAAAAAAAAATTGTAAACATCTGTCACGTCAATCAAAAGAAAACAAATTAGACTGCACCAAATTGTTTAGTTACCTCTGTGTAATCGATTAACGAGCTCCGGTTTCTTGTAAGATCGAATGGCTAAAAGGTGAATGATTCTCTCTCGAAGCGGCCGCCTCATCAATTCCGGATTGGCTTCCGCCATAGAACCCGAACCACCATTGGAGTATCCGTCTTTCAACGCTGTTATGTAACACGTAAAAAAAAACGCCATTAATTTCACGAAGAAAACTCTGGAATCAATTGTCCGTCTGAAATCTAAAAATTACTGGAAGATGACAATGTCATTGACGGGTTGGACGAAATGGAGGAGGCAGTGGGGTAGGATGGCGAGGCGGCGGATCTCGGCAGGGGACTAATGGCATTGCTGGTTGTCCTTTGGCCGCCCAGCGACGGTGATGACGTACTACTCCGTCCAATTAAGCCACCTCCACCACCGGCATTGCTTCCGTTTTGTTGCGACTGCTGTACATGGCTACTGTTGTGATGAGTGGACGACGGGTAAAGGGAAGATAAGGACGAGGACGAAGTTAAAGAAGTCGTCGACGATGACGACAATGAAGACGATCCACCCCGGTGGTGATGATGCTGTGACGTCGGCTGTGCTGCGGAGGTGGGCGGTGACGTATCACCGCGATCTCTCCGCGGCGGAAAGACGGCAGCGGCTTGCTTCCTGATTTTGACTACGCGACCAATATCAGGGCCACAGGCGAGTTTTATCACACGAGTGCTGGAACGGATGGCGAAGACAAGGGAGACACAAATAAGCAAATGTTATTATTTAATCATCGTGGCGTTATCATTCGTCTGCAAACAAATTCATAGGGCGACTTTGAACGAGGATACGAAATGATTTGTTGGACGTCATTCGAGATTAGAGAAGAAAACTAAAGTCCGGCCAGGTAACAAGAACAAAAATAAAACACGTAAAGGATTTAAGGCATAACGAGACTCGAGTCACGTAGGTCTGAATACTTCAACCCCCTCCCCCCCCTCCCAATCCGCAAGCTGATTTGCAGAGAAGAGAGAAACGACATCGTAATACTCGACCAGCCGATATAAGGTGCCAGAGAAAAGATAACAACACATGACGTGACGCACTTCCAGATTGCTACCCTTTGCCACCAGGAGGCGTTGAAACTTTTGCGACGCAAAAGCCCTATCCAGACTGCGCAAACACAGAAGTCGTAGAAAAACTAGGAAAAAAAAAAAAAAGCCTTTCGGTGTATGTGCAGGATTGCAACAGCCCGCTCACGAATATTCATTTGCTTTTACCTTTTTTCTCTCTCTCTCTCTCTGAAAATTAATTGGATAAAAATCCCATCGGGCAAGGCCACATCGACGCAGATCACACAGAAATATGTGCGCAACTCTCGAAAGATAAACAGGCAAATAAAAAAAAAAACAAAACTAGTTAGATGTTTATCCTATTCGGGTTTTCCATTATCCATCCAAAAGGAATGATTTGTCTAGAGTGAGCAAGAGAGAGCCCCCTCAAGCTGGCAAGAACCTTGAAGTCTTTCGGGAGCTGTTGCAGGTATGTTGCACGCGTTACAAGAACTTAAATTGGTTGCTGGTTTTGCTCGAAAAACATTGACATAATTAAAAAACATAAAAAAAAAAATAATGCCCTAAGCACAAGATATCCCACTGGCAATGGTGGAGCACGAAGGGGTGGGGGGTTCCGCACTGAATTGAAGAAAGAAAAAAAAAAAACATGTCGAAAGATTTTGTTGTCGACAGCAAAGAGAGCCTTTCACTTGCACACGGCTGTCTGAATGAGAACAGGTGACGTCATAAATAGCCTCAAGCGCGTCATTTCAGGTGCATGTCTTAAAACGTAGTTTGATTTTCCATTTTTAAAAGCTTTTAAAGCAAAGTGTAATAACGTACCAATTTTTCTTGCTCTCTTCTTCGGCGACAGCCATTCGTTGCCGAGTGGCTTCATAGACGTCATCTTTGGCTTTGATGTTCATCTTGAGACCCATGACGCCGAGCGATTCCAGCGACCGGGAGCCGCATTGTTGGACGCACTCGAAACTGCCTTGGGGACCGCCCGCAACGGACGACGACGACAGGTTGAAACTGAACGCCGAGCCGCGACCCTCCTCCGCGCTCGGAAACCACAGCCGCTAAAGTAGAAAATGGGGAGAATGAAATGACAACGGGTTTCTTTTTGGCACTAAAGAAGAAAAAGAGTTGGGTTACACAACGAAGACGAAAATAACGAAGCGAAAAGAGAGAGAGAGAGAGAGAGAGAAATGAAAAGTCTCTCGTGAAAGAAGAAAAAAAAAAAATGGGGAATTGAGAGCGAGAGATATTTGGCGACAGAAAATGGATGGAAGACTATTCCAATTTCGATCGAAGGCCAGCTGTTAAAGACATCAAAAACCCACCAGCGGCAGATGTAACAGTCGATCTACATTTGATGTGTTGTTTCATAACGGCTGCTGAGTGGCGCTAACGTCTCTTTTAAAAAGTCTGCCGATTTGCCTTGCCAGACTCTCTTTTTTTTTTCTTTTTCTCCGACACACAACAACAGGGAAGTGAAATAACAAAATAAATCAGGCCGCCAGCAGCAGCAACATGATTTTATTTCTTTCGAGAAAGAAAGCTTCCAGCTAAAAGAAGAAAAAGCAGAGCCCAAGAGACACAAAATAAAGTTTTAAGAAAAAAAAAAGAGAGAGGCTGATGGTGGACCGGAGTCAGATACTCTAGACTTGAAACAACGGTCCAGGTCTCTCTCTTTTTCTCAGGTGCGCCAAGGTACAGGAAGAGACCGTCTCTCTGCCTCCTCCTTTTTTTTTCCCCTTTAAGAGAGAACATAGAAAGTTTCCAAAGTTTGTGATAAATAATAATAAAAGGCCTTTCTACTAAAATAGAGCCGACCACTAAATTTCAGTTGACGATAAAAATAAGGAAATACAAAAGACCCATGACTAGCCACCATTACCCCCCTTTTGTCTTCTGAGGAGGGATATGATGCTTTTAGGACTTGATTTTTTTTTCAATTTCAAATGTGTCACAGCGAACAAGGGCATCAGTAATCTCCCATCTTCTTTCGAGTAAAAAGACAACATCATTTCGATATTTTCTTCTGTCGATCCAGCCAAGACGTTTGGAGGCTTTTGGCAAAATCGAAAAAGAATGGTGAACGAAAAAGAGAGAGAGAGAGGATGAAAAGAAGGAGTTATTGACAAGTAGGTCAATCGTTAGAGGGGCGCACGAAAAGAAGGGAGAATGAAGAAGGAAAACACAACAACATTTTTTTTTATTTTTTACAAATATTCTCAACCAAAGAGAGAAAGAAGAGAGAACGGTATACGTCCTTGCCCGGTTTTGGGTGTGTGTGTGTGTGTATGCTGAGTGTCTGTGTTAAGAGAAAAGAGAGAGGGAATGATTCCGTTAGTCTGAGGCGGCGAATAAGAAGAAAAAACGAGACACTCGGAATGTCTTTAAAAAAAAAAGAAGACGACGACGATGGTTCGGTGGTTGTTGGCCCAGCCGGAAAAATGGGACGGCCGAGAGCTTCTTTACAAAGAAGTGCTATGCTACTTTTTTTTTTTTGTACGCGTGTGTGACGTCACACTCCACCACCTACGCATTACTGCTTCTTCTTATAGTTGGCTTATTACATTTTTTTTTTTCATAAACTAGCAACCCCAACTCGTCTGCTGCACATCCCAAATGGGTCATTCCCGGCCAGCCCACAGACACAAGAGAATCTAAACGAAGCTAAAGAAATGGTAGGAGGAATAGCAACAAAAAAAAAAGCCGAACAAGTAGTAGTAGCGCATAGGGCCTCATCAAAAGGAAAAGAACGAAACAAGTCGTGTACAAGAGGCCCTTCAGGGTGAATTCAGGATGTTCGTGAAACACACGTGTGTGTGTCGTGACTCTGGTCGGCTTCAGTCACGCTCTAAATTTGAAAATGTAGCACCACACACAGACAAGACACACATAAAAAGGCACACACGTAGCGGGTCACTAGAGCGTGTAGAGCAAATCAAGGATTTTGTCACCCACCCCCAACCAACCTTCATCATTCATAGCCCTTTTTTTTTTTTTTATCCATGTTCATTTGCATGTCCGATTTCTTCACTTTGTTGGAAAATTCCGACAGTCGCACGTGTGAAAATCACGTATGACGTCAACGATGAACGATAACAGAAAAAAGGAGGGAGCGACAGGTGGCCATTAAAATGCTAAATAACGAGAAGGGGTTGGAAAAGAGAGGGAATCACAACATATAAAAATACGTGCGGCAACAATTACCACCAGAGCGGGCGGCGTGATCTAATTTTGGAAAGTTGATGGAAATAAAACCACTTTCCCTTCTGATGTAAAGAAAATGGCAAGACAATTATTTTTTGAAAAAAAAAAAAAAAAGTCGCACAGCAAAAATGGCCATCAACTTCCTTTAGTTTTCAGGTGATGCCAAGCGGAAATGGGAAACGGACGAAAACGAATTTTTAAAGAATTTAAAAGCGAGCAGATATTCTTTTTAAGCTTCGAGAGTTTTTAATTCTTGTAGCCTAAATTTCATCCCTTTTTTGTTGTTCAAGAAAGGTAGACACGAAGAGAATTCTATTCCTCTTTTCAAAGATGAACGGTTAAGCCAATATTGTGATACCCATGCGGGTCAAAAGTGAAAGGAACCCAACAAAAAAAAAACCCAACAAGACGTTCACGCCAACAACTACCTTTCCCCCCCTTACCTTTTGCTCTTTTAAAAAAGAAGGTAATCCCAAAAATAGTTTTTCTTAAAACATCGATCAGCTGGCTTTTTAAAAACGCCACCATAAAGGAAAAAGGATAAATGTTCTGTTGTTAAGGGAATTGAAAGGTCCACTTTGGTGAAGATTTTGATAGTCGATGACTGCAAGGCCAATTGAAATGTTTAGGAAAATAAAAAACCTGAAAAAAGAACGCCAGGGGAAATTGAGATACGTGGAAACCGCACCCAATTTCACCTTGACAATCTTCGGAAATTTGACATTTTTTCTCCACATATTATCTCCACATTTTCTTTTTGCTACGTCATATACGTCATCATCAAAGTGCCATCATAAAAATCAGGTAAAGTTCCCTTTGTTCGCCTCACCCCCCTCCCCCTTTATCTGCCTTCCAACTTCCGCCTTCCTTATCTACTTTTTGTTGTGTACAAGTGAGGAGCCACCGCTTTTCGTTACGGTCTACACAGCGAGAAACAGACAAGTCAGAAAGGCCATTGACATGGGTGTTAATTAACCTAAAGCTATAGCGTTATGTTTTTTTCTTTCCTTCTTCCCTAACAGCTGTTTGGGTAGACCTTCAACCATTTTGCTTCTTGACAAGCAAAAAAAAATTAAAAATAAAAAGATCAAGGTAGAAAAAAGATAATGAAAATTTAAGAGCCCGAGGTCCGAAATGGCCACGCCCAAGTGGAAGAACTCGTTTTCTGAAATGTGTAAATGCGATCCCTCAAATACCTTTAACGATGCTGGTACTTTTTTGTTGTTAATAAGAATTCAAAAGAAAGAAAGAAAAAAAGAGACTGAGAAGAGAGTGAAAAGAGCCAGGGCAACTTTCTCTCCATTCAAATAAATCATCAAAAGGCGATTGTGTTCGGCGAGAGAAAGGCCAATTCAATAATGGCGTTTTTGTGTATGCGTGTAGTAGTTGTCATACTTTACTTTCTAACCTTGCATTTGGCTGCCAAAAAAAAGAATGAGGCACAGCAGGCGGAACAAGTAATGAACGGATGGATATTTCTGACCGACGATCAAGCAGTTTCGGGAAAGTCGAGTAAATGGATTTTTTTTTTTTGCCATATTGGTTCCCTTCCCCCCATCAAATACGATCCCCCTATTGGCGAGGTCATTCAGATGTGCAACAAATCAAGGACTTTGGCTGAGCCGTTTTTTGTGTGTGTGTGTGCCTGCATCTGTTCACGTGATTGGGAGAGATGTTGTCACGTCACTACAAGTCAATTGGATTATTGCGCCCTTTAATATGTGTACGGTCGATAGATGGCAGAAGGAAAAGGTCTTGGCCGTGTGTACATTCGAAGATAACACCCAATTTTGCCTGTAATGCACGTGCATTGCCGGCCCGTGGAAAGCGACTTGGGTGGGATGGACTTCCTAATTAATATTTTTTGTTACGTATTGTTGTCAATCGATAAATGGCAACCTATATATAAAAAAAAAAGGTACGGTAACAATTTTGAAGGGGGAAAAAACTGTTTTCCGTTCCGAAACGTAAAAAAAAAAAAAGAGAATAGAGAAAATGGGTAACCGCTCTGCTGTTCGCTTTGCTTCCAAGAACCGGATTTTGGTCCAAGAGAGAGGACTGTGTGCGCTGACCTCGATAAGCAAGGCCAATGAGAATTTCGTCAAGTTCGTGAATTAATTTTCTCTTTTCATTTTTTTTTTTTTCAAAAGAAAAAGAGAATTGGATTTGAATCAGGATTCCAGACAGGCAAAAAGCCACAAGGTGTGTTTTAAAAAAAAAAGGCCTGTTGTCGCTGCTAGCGAACGATACACTCATCGTCTTTTTTTGTTGTTTTTTTTTTTGTCTTGTTCCAGTGGGTGGTGAGTGAGCAGAGTGAGTGATGGAAGAAGAGGCCAATGGACTCGGGCACTGTGGATGTTGACGACGCCAAAGTTCATCCGACCTTGGCCGTCCGACATATTGCCAAGTCCCTCTGTCGACCAAAAAGAGCCAAAAGGGCAACTTACGATAAAAGAAGGAGCTCTCTGATAAAAAGGAAACAAAAAACCTCAAATAAATAAAACGCTCTGTGTGTGTGTGTGTATGTGGGCACACACACATACACACACATTTAGGGGAGGGGGGGGGGACTGGTGACTTGGTCTTCCTCTTCCTCCCCAACCGAAATAATTCACAGGGTGAGAGAATGCGGCTTCGTTTTCGATTGTTCCTGTTGATCTAACGGCATAATATTTTTTCGAGACAAGGAATTTTTTTTTTCGACTGAAAGAGGCCAACATAGACACCGCACACACACAATGCTACGACGATCCGGAAACCTACGTCAACCTGTTGCGTCACGAACACGACCGGTTTTTTTTTAATAATTTTTGCGTGAGGGGTTTTCTGCCTTCTTTCAATTCAATTTCATATAACGAATAAAAAAAAAAGACTTACCCCTTCATTGCCGAGAAATTGTACAGTGGGATGTTGTGCCGTCTTCAGCTGAAATAGAAAATACAAAACACGAAAAACTTTAGTACGGTCACTTGACGTTAGCACGAAACACACACAGCAGCACAGAGACGCAACCACACATACACTTGTAGCGCCACCGCAAAAAGGAGACCTCTCAGGCTCTCTTTTTCACAACAACAACCCAATTATTATTTATTCTTATTACTTCTCTCTCTCTCTCTCTCTCTCTTTTCTGTGTGTGCAACGTTTCAAAGCTCTCGCGTGTGAATTCACATTTTTTTTTCTCTCTTTAGGATATTTCTAACGGGGTATACAACAGTATGTCGATCAGTGACTAGCCATGTAGCCGTTCTTTCAGATCACGAATAAAAAGAATAAAAATAGAAATAAAAAAATCCGCACGCTCCTGACTTTTTTTGGTGAAATGATCATGAAAAGGACGGGCAGAAAAAGAGAAGGGGGTGGTGGAAGTAACAGAAGAAGAAGAAGAAAGAAGAGGGATAGGGAGAGATTGTAATTTCTTTTATGCTCAAAGTTTTCACTCGGAGAGAAAGAGGGGCCACTAGCGGCAGCTGCCACGAAAAATCGCCCAGAGCGACACACTCATACACACACACACACACCCAAGTTGTGAAGGGAAAAAAAAAGATTCTTTTTTTTTTCCAACCAGCACATACACACACACACACCATCAACGATAAAAGAATAGAAAAAAATAAAGAAACATGTCGGCCGCCATCGTTGTGCTGACAACGTACGCCAATCTCGGGCAAAATGGTCGCGCACACACACTTACACACACCGATTGTGTCGATTTTTTACGTGAGGAGATGAGGTTGGGGGGGGGGGAGAAGAAATTATCTAATTATGAACATTGCCTTTTTTGGCCATACGATTTGGTGTGCGAGTGAGAGACAGAAAGAGAGAGAGAGCTGGGAGATTCCTTTGCGGGCGCTTAAGGGGAGCACACACACACACACCACACACACTACACACACACGACTTGGTCGACGTTTTTTCCACGTCGCGAAACATCCGGAGCTTTGTGCTGAAACTCTTTTTTTTTTTTTCCTTTTGTTTTATAATTATGCTTTTCTGTTTTTTTTTTTTTCTCATTTGTGTGGCCTTTTCTAAACAATCTCACCTTAATCCTTAGATATTCCTCAATGGCTTTGAACGACGAATCGGTTAGCTTCACGAAAACCAGCGATTTGTTCTCGCTGGAAAGGCCGTGCGCAGAGAGGCCATACTGAACTCCGTCCGCCAGGACCGCCATTTTCCCACTGAACCCCTTCTAAAGCTTGGCTGACTCGTCTAGCTCGTAGCCCTCCCGGCTGGGGCTATACCTCCTCTCTCTCTATTCTCTACTGCACTGCAGTGTGTTGCTGTGTTCCACTCCTCCCACTCAACCCCCCCCGTTTCTCTTTTTTGCTGCAAGTAGTCGTACAGACAGACCCCCAAAAAAGTATACGATGATCGTTCTAACTTGAAACCATGGATCGATACGCACCGGTATTCTAGAAAACAGATCACATTACATGTTTGTGCACCTCTTTTTTCCTTTCGTACGGTCAACTTGATGATGCTTATCGAATATTGTCGTTAATTAGACATCTTGTGTGTGAAATAAGAATAAATTGCCAACAGCGGTGGTCGAATTCACTCGTGTACTGGTGATACCATTTTTTTTTTTCTTCCCCCTTTTTATGCCTTCTTGCCGTTGTTTCGGGAAAGACCGGGAAAATCCGACCAAGTGCTTTTACTCCTGGCCGCCAGAGCGCTTATGACGCAAGAGGATTGTATCGGCAAGAAAAGAAATGAAAAGGACAAAAGCTAAAAGACTTGATGAAAAACAAAACTAAATAACGAAATAGATTCGTGATTTCCAGATGAAGCAATAGGTTATGGAGGAGACAAAAACAATCCCTGACTCGTCTCGTCTTTATGATCGAAAGATATCATACACTTCGTATAATTACACAAAGCAGCAGGACAAAAACCCGATTCATTGACGGGATTTGGAAAGCTGAATACTGTTCAATTCCTTTTTTTTCTTTTCTAAATTCCAGACTTGTAAACGCCGTCTTTAAGCTGACACAGTGAAAGTATATGAACGCACAGTAAGACGGGCCAGTGTACAACCCTACTGCCAAGTGTGCTATTATTTTTTTCTTCCTTTTTTTTTTGTGGCTTAGGGAACCAACAGCAATTGGGTCAAGTTTTAGAGTGGAATAAAAAGAATAAAATACACCTGAAGGCTATGGGCACAAAGTCAAGCAGTCCCGGACACCCAAAAAATAGAAAGGTGCAACCTGGAGCACGTCGCCTACCAGCATTATTTTTCGTTGTATTTATTAAAGAAAGCCTTATTGTCTCTTGCATGTGGCAAAGGACGTGGAGGAGAAAATGGATCGACATGCATATCACCCACAGAGTCCGTGACACTGACTGCAGTGAAAAGCCACATTTCCCAGTAATGCATTAGTGAAGCCTGAACGATACGAATATATACATTTACCTCCAAGTCCTAGACCTCTTTCTGTTACTGGAGATGATTACCAGACAGACTCATTAGCCAGCATCTCTCTGAGGTACCTAATTGTCTCTTCTTTAAATCTGAACAAATATTTTGATTCTGCGAAAAGCAGTTGACATCATTAGTACAACTTTTTTTTCTTTTTTGTGACGTTGAACAGAACTGAACAGACTGCACACTAGAAAGGCTCAATAAAAAAAAAATTATCGATCAGAAATTCAGATCAAAGCGTCAAACCCATTTGTGCAAAACTGGCATTGCTGGTCTCCGTGGACAGACGTCAAAACATTAGGAAACATGGCCGCTCACAGCGAATCCCTCGTGGATCGCGTTTTGAATGAATTTACTGCTGTAACTACGAAACCCGAGAGTTTTTTAAGGTAAAAAAATGTTTTCTTTTAAATGCCTTTCATGTTAAATGTTTTGTATCGTACCGTACGACAAGACTACTTGGGGTTCTAGTATTGGATCCTCATGTCCATGTGCCTGAATTTTCATTCTAAACGAATCCTGTTGTTTCGAAGCTTTTCGTTACTTTATTCTTACCTAATTTTTATTCTTTGTAGTGTGCAGACGGCTGCCAATACAAAATTCAAGACAATCACTAAAGATCTGTATAATTTTGTCAACCGGAATTTCACCTTGCAAGGCCTTACACGTTCTCTTCCAGAGTTGTACATAGATGGATTTGATGAAGAACAAATTTGGCAGCAACTAGAACTTCATAATGAACCTTGTTTCAACATCTTGGTCAAAAATGTAGCCAAATTACTTTCAGGAAAAGACAAAAAACTCACATTTTACAAAGTCGAAGTGCAAGCTGATGAAGCAGAAGAAGAAGAAGAAAATGTAAAGGAAAATGAACAGGATAAAGACAGTGTTGCAAGCGATTTGTCTTTTGAGCTTCCTGCTGATAGTGACAATGATGAAAGCGGGCATGACGATGATTCAGATCTCGACGAAACTGATGACTTGAAATTCGACGAGTACAAAATGCTCGACGAAGAGCGAGAGGAAAGGCCAAAAAAGAATAAAGAACAGTCAATGGGAAAGATCAGGAAAACCGAAGTAGATGATGAGTTCTTTAAAGTTGGAGAAATGGAGAAGTTTCTTGAAAAAGAAGAGGCTGAAAAACCTTCAGTTAACGATGACGATGCCGAGTCGATTGACTACTTTGAAGATGTCTTATCAGATGATGAGGAAAACGTAATCACAGATCCTTGAAATCGCAAAAAGTTTTTTTTTTATGTAATTTTTTCTTCCTTGCAGGACACCGCTATCAGAGCCAAATACAAAGATTTTTTTAGGGGCTCCATTCCAGCTGGAGATCGAAAAAGCACCTCAAATCATAATGGTGAAGATCTCGAAGAGGATAAGGACGACGACGAAGAAATCGAAGACGAGGAGCAGGATGATGATGATGCTGAACCAAGAGGAAAACGTGTCAAGTAACTTTTAAGACGCGTCATTTGTTTATGCACATTGTTAACAACTTGTTTTAAAATCTAGATTCGACCTAAGTGGCTCAGAATCAGAAGAAAGCGGGTCTGAGTCGTCTGTTCGTAATCTGACGAAATCAGACGTCAAGTCTAGCTATGAGCAGAGGCAAGAACGGTTGAAAGCCAAAATCCAAGAACTGGAAGACGAAGCTGTGGCGCCGAAACCTTGGCAGCTGATGGGTGAAACGAAAGCTGAACTCAGGCCTGACAACGCGTTGTTAGAAGAAGATCTCTTCTTTGACCATACGACACGACAAGCCCCTGTCATCACAGAAGAAACCACTAAGACGTTAGAAGAGCTTATCCGTCAACGTATCAAAGATCAAGCTTTTGACGACGTAGAACGTAAAATCAAACCCGTGTACGACCCTACCGAGTACAAAAAGAAGTTGGTTCTGGATCAAGAGAAGAGCAAATATAGCCTCGCTGAAATCTACGAACAGGTTTGATTATGTCAACTGTCAAACAGTCGATAAAAGTATTTCATTTTCGCCTCGCTCAATGTTCAGGAATTCCTGAAGCAACAGGAAATCCAGAAATTGGAAGCTAAATCTAGCAGTCTGGCCGATGCTGCGAACGATGAACCGTCCGATGACCAAAACCGGGCAGCACTTCGAAAAAGGATGGCCAACGTGTTTGCAAAACTCGATGCCCTATGCAACTTCAACTATACCCCGCGAGCGGTATTTACGGGGGCCTTATTTACGTTTACGATCGATTGTCAACATTTTTGTAACATTTCTTTAGGCTGAACCTGATATCAAAATTGTCAGCAACATGCCCTCTATCGTCATGGAAGAGATTGCCCCCGTCACAGTCAGCGATGCCAATTTATTGGCACCACAAGAAGTTCAAGGTCTTTTCTTTTTTTTTATTGCTTGTCATATAGTTTTCTCTTTGAAATAGTTTAATCGCAATGGTTGAACAGATCCCACGAGAGGCGTGTTGAAGGGCAAAACCGAAAAAGAAAAAACAGACTTATTGCGCGAGCGGCGGAAGAAGAAAAGTGCCCAGCGTGTGCGACACAAGGAAAGAGAGCGAACAGAGAAGGCCGTCGACAAGGCCAATCCTGGGCTGGGTAATAAGCACGCTAAAGCCCGCGTTCTACAGAATCTGCAGAAAGCTGAGAAGGAGGGTACCGTTTCATTGGTAGGTTTTCTTTTTTTATTATTGGGAGATCCATCCGGCCATGTCCAAATAGAACGGAATTTTCAACTCTTAAACCACGCTCTTTTTCCTGCAGATCAAGGAGAATAGAATGAAAGCTCCGAAATCGTCTACGGCCTTCTTCAGGCAGCTACAAGAGGACGTCTCAGCTAGCGTGGACGCTGTTAGACAAAGCAAACAGAAATCGAGTTTGAAAAACAAACGCACCTCTGGTTCTCAATTCAAACTTTAAAAACAAACACGTAAAACATAAAACGAAAAAAGGCGACATAAAACTCTTTCCAACTTAAAAACATATGCAACTTTGTTGGTGTCTTTCATTTTATTTTTGATGTGCTGAGTTTACCTTGTTTGTTTATTTTAATGGTTTAACTAACTTTTTTTTTCGCTAACGTCTTTGTCGTTGGGTTTTGAGTAAACCCCCACCCACCAAAAAAACAAAACAAGGAAGGACTTTCAATGGTCAAAAATCAATAGCATTCCGCTTCCGGTAAAAATTTGAATGCTTTTTAGGAAATGGAATGCATGTAACCAGGTCAACGGCAGGAACTGTCGGAACAGAATAGCGTGATATTTCCTGCCAAGCAATGGCTGTGTGGCTAACCCAGGGAGAATGGTATCTTACGTTAACATTTATAATTCATCCATATTTTCCTTCTTTTCTGACGTCAAACAGAAATAAGCCCCCCCGCTGGTCATCGACTGCCATTTTAATTTGCACTAGCCGTTTCGGAAGTGTCAAGAGAAAAGTGCTATGCCTCTTGGGGGCGGCATTCTAAGCTCGCAAAAAAAGAAGATGGGGTTGGGTGCGCGGTGGAGCGACGCGTCGTTCCGGTGATGACGAAGAGACTGGCTTGTGAAACGGGTATAGAACGCAGTGAACAAACTTCAACATCAGGAAGTAAGTGTGCGTTGTGTGTTTCTCCCTTTGAAAAGAAAGAAGAAGCGTCATTTTGATTACAATTCTTTTCGATTATTTACATTAGATTTTTAACACAACAATTTGGGCTGACTCTCACCGTCCCTTGCCTTGCATCCGGGCTATGCAGTCGTCGTTTTCGTAGAACACTCGACGACATAGAAGAGAAGTAAGAGCAATCATCACCACACAATCATTGAGGAACAAGGACGCCCTTTCGGACGGAAATGAAGGAACGAGAGGGGCCCGATGTTGAACCACTGAATCAGTGTAAGTCGATTTCGTTCTTTTCTTAGACATTGCTCAAGTAGCTCTCTTTATTTATCTAAGCCTTACACGTGTGAATCATTTGATTACGAATCGGCTTATTGGTACATGGCGATCGATAACCTCATCGACTATCCGTAAAAAATAGGCAAATTTTCACTCGTTTTATTTTAAGCGGGAAACAAAAAATGCAACAGGAAAAAGAATTTTTTATTTAGCTACGCGGAAGAGGGACAGAAGTCAGCCGACTATTGCATCTCCAGTAGAAGCCCTCCATATCGAAGTTTTCTCCTCCGTGTAGGAAAGGAAGCTCTTTATTGATTTTATTTTTTTTCTGATATTTTCTCGTTCCCGGCGCTTGCCCGCTACGCTCTCTGCCATTGTGACTCCCCCACTGCGTGAGGCAGGGACTCCTGTTATTGACCCGACCTTCATATTCAACCTTCGTGACGTCAACCAACCGCCTTCGCTACCCTTATATTCTCAAACATTTTGGATTCCGCGATAAGATAGACTCGTTTTTGCGTGACGTAAATGATGAAATCCTGTTTGACTGCACACGCCCTGACAAAGAGCGAAAACCTTTCGATTCTTTGCTGAAAAAATTTATTTCAAATGAGACGACGTCTTATTCCCAATACTATGGACAGAGAAAGATTAGGTTTTCCATTTTGTTGAATAAATATAGACATGGCGCTAGTGTGCGTGTCCCTTTTTGCCCGCTTATCGACGAATGTCATCTCTTGCGCCATCACCTTGGCAACGAACACGGATACAAAAGAACCGCGCTGGTCCGTAAAAAAGAATTCTGCCTGATGATGATTCATCGTCCCGATTAAACGGAAAGTACCCTCTAATAATGGCGCAAGATCTCGATATGAGTAAAAGAGGAAGATCATATTTCTTCGCGAGAAAATGGTTTCAGATGAACGCTCGTTATAACACAGTCGGTATTGTGTGTGTGTGTGTGCGTGTGCGCTTTTGTGCCGGATATACTCAAAGACGGGAAGGAGCGTGTCTGAGACGCGGCCTTCTAGACACGTGCAATGTTTCGAGATCGATCAAAAAGCTCGTTCAAACTAACCCCACTAGGCTCACGCTGCCTTTTGTTGAAAGAATGAGGAGGCCTTTTATTAATTTTTTATTTGGGGGGGTGGTAGTGAAGAAAGACCGGGATTCATTTTCAAAAACAAATAATCGGGTTTTTTACGATCGATTGATGGGGTTTAACTTTGTCGTATCGCACTAGAGACGTTGCAGATTTGTGTCAACAACAGCAACAAAAAAGAACGGGCGTTGTTTACGATCAATGCGGTACTTTATCGACGTATTGACCTCCTTTCTGCCTTTTAAAAAATTTATTCATAGTCATGTATCGTGTATTTATTAATCGTTAAGATCGATCAGTGCCGTTTGATTTTTGAAATTGGTTTTTGACTTAAGTTTGCGCAGGATAGAGTAAATATTTTTGAAAGAAAATAAAAGAAAGGGGCTTTCCGTTTTCCCTGTTGTAATATTTGGGTTTACGACAGCGTTCACAGAAAATTGATCTTGTCATATAGTCCCCAACGGCTATGAAACGAACGAACTGCTGTAACAGTTAAATGAACTACGTTCCCCCCTTCGTTCACGACCAGCTTCCTTCGGGGGAAATGGAATCTTTTTATTTTGAAGATTGCCCCCAAAATCTTTTTCTTCGAAAAAAAAAATAAGAACATAATGAAAAAAGAAAAAATTGAGTAGGCTCAAAAGAGCAATTTCGTTCGGGAGTCAAGTCTGCGCAAATGGTCAATCAGCCGTAGGGCGATAACATGAGCATGTCGCCTTTTGTTCGGTGAGGGGAAAATAGGCAAGGAAAAAAAAAAAGAACTTTTTGTTCTAGCCCTGCCTGTATTTTTTGGTGCACGCCTAGTGACATCGACCAATCCTCGACGGTGAGGAGCTCGCCACTACTAGATTGCAAGAGCAGAGTCAAGCGCGCGCTCCTCGTGGAGTGCTCCTCCTTTTTCCTATTTCTCCCCCCCGCAATCTTCTCTTCCGTTTAGCTCCCGGTCTTGCTGCTGTTCCCGTTCAGTCGATCTTGTACCGGGGAAATGAGTCAAAGTGTTGGATGTTAGCAAGGTCTATTTACTGTACACAGGTTACTACGGTGCGAAAGTTTAAAGCCTCGCTCCTAGTTTGTGAGTTTTAACGTGTAGTTCAACATGGTTATTACGGTGCTCGTGGATATTACCAAATTTGCCGGTAGGGTTCTCTGTGTAACATCCTTACCCACTTCGCTTTTGTATTCAAGTTAGGCTTTGATCGATTTGAAATAGTTTCGCCCACACGTCGTTGCTTGACGTCTCCCCCCGCCCTTAATTTTTGGAATTACCATTTTTTGATGATGGACGCAATTGAATTGAAACGGTCATCGTTTCCGACAGTCGGAAATTAATGCGCAATTAAGGGAATTAAAATCATTGTCTCTCTTCTCGCGAAGAATGTTTTATTTATATTCTCGACTGCGTCTGCAGCCGCGGCGCCACTAATTGGACGTGGGGTAGACGTCTTCAACTGATTCAATCAATGGCCGCATCTAGTTATTTACTTTTCCTTTTTATGCTGTGGGTGTAAGCGTGCATCCTACTTTTGCGTCGCTATCGTACGTCGGCGACTCTAAAATGACGATGATAGATATACACTCTCCATCACCCGATTCACTGGGTCGTACCCAACGGAAGCCTAACATCGACCGACCCTTATTTTTATTTATTTTATTTTTTCACGAAAGATGTCAAGTAGACGATGCAACGTATCGATCGAATAACAAAAATATTCGCTTCTCTTTTTTCGATAAATATTTTGATCTCATTTTCGTTCTTTACAGACACCGGGGTCTGATGCAAGGAAAATATTATTATTATTTTTTTTTATCCCGCTAAATTTTCACGAAAGACTATATTGCGCATCGTACTTATTCTGGTCGTTTACTTTCTTACAATTGTGATGCAATTATGTTGATGAGCTAGAAAGAACAAGTCGAGCATAAACGAACTGCTTTAAACGCATTTGCACACTCCCGGGAGATCCCAATCGTCTCCTAGTGGCGTTACAGCAGCAAAGAAAAAAAAACAGATTTATCCCGCCTTACAAATAGAGAGACTTTATATCAAGTGTATCAATAACAAAATGTTTTCTTCTTTTTCCTTTGATGTGTAGTGAGCACCCCGGCAGTGGTGGGCATCTGCCTCGGAGGTGTCGTTCTCCTGATTTCAGTTGCAGCCGTCAGTTGCTTTTGTTATCGAGGCCATCAGCAACAAACGAGGAAGAAAATGCGATCACCTGGCAGTCACCTCGGATCAGAGAGCAGGCCATTGGCTTTTCGTAAGCCGGTGGCCGTCAAAAGCCCCAACAGTCAACAACAATTGACACATTCGCATTCCATCAGCGGAGGCTCTTCGGCAGCCATCAGCCATCACATGAAGAAATCGCCAAGCCCAACAGGAGCTAAAACTCCTCCGGGTTCCTGCCCTATCGGCAAATCTCCAAGTCCACTTTCAGGTAATAACAATCATTACAGTTAGCTGTTTATCAATTTTTGTTTAAAGACAAATTATACGTGTTTTACGCCGCAGGAACGACGCCTTCCACCTTGACCCCAACCTACGAAATGAATAGCCCGCAGGTGAGTCGAAAGAATTCGCTGGTGGGTACGACCTGTCGTTCTGGCAACAACGCCATTCAAGAGGAAAGTGTTCAACAGCAACGCGAGACTGTCATCCGCTTCCAACTGGAGAATGAGGTTACGCATCCAGCCAAAGCAGAATTAATCAAAAGCGACTTGGTTCCTTCCGCCTCCGCCCACCAGGACAATGTCCCCGGAGAAATTGACGTGAATATGGATGGATCCTACAGCGAAGGAGGAACCAACAAATTGGGCCAACTCTATTTCAAAGTTAGGTATGGGGCGTGGGTGTTTCCTAGGACTGGCTTATTCTTGTTGAATAGATGTATCTACATCCACAGTGTAGGTGGCTAAACCAAGTAGATTGTTCACTGGTTTGGGTGGACAAGTCCACCCACTCTAAGCTTATACACATTAAAGCAAGTTACAAAGTAATGTAAGAAAGAAGGACATGTCGTGCGACAGGGAAAATGATAAAGTCGATCATGTCCTTATTTGTTGTAGCAGAACCTTGCGCTTTTTGCGACTTTACTCAAGCGACAGGGCAAGAAAGAGAAGACCAGTCGTCGTTTCTTTTTTATTTGCCGAGGCTGACATGAGGCATTGGAGTAAGAGAAGCTATTGTGATGGTAACTTGATCCTATCCAATCATGCGAGTAGTGAAAAGAGAGACGTACTCTTTTCCGGCTCTTTGCTATTGACTCACGTTCCAATGCGTGCCTCATGCTCCGGAATTGGTCCCCCCTCCCCTGTTTTTCTTTTAAAGATTTCATTTTGAAAAAATAACAAATAGAATGTTTTCTTTTCGCATAATCAGGCACATTGTGGAAAAGAGCACGCTGAATATTACAGTGGTTCGATGCCAAGGGCTACCAGCTCGTGATTCCAATGTCGGTTCCAGCGATCCTTACGTCAAGCTCCAATTATTGCCCGACAAGCATCACAAGGTCAAGACTCGCGTTCTTCGTCGTACACTCAATCCCGTTTACGACGAAGACTTTACTTTTTACGGCATTGGCAAGAACCAACTGCAGGTACGCTTTATTAGCCTTTCAATCTATTCTGGAACATTAACCGTTGTCTCGCTCAGCGCAGATCGTATTGGCCTTGTTATGACGATTTACAGCTTTTACTTTGTTATCGTCTCTACTTTTTGTTATTTTGCTTCTTTCTTTTTTTTTTATTGCAGAGCCTGACGCTCCATTTTGTCGTCTTAAGCTTCGATCGATACTCTCGTGATGACGTCATTGGTGAAGTGTTGCTGCCTGTTAACGAAGCTCTGGAGGAAATGACAGACACGGTCGATTGCAATAACGCTGACAACGGAAACCACTCTGGCGCTCTTCTGTCCCGCGAAATCGCACCCCGCAGTCACAAGGTGAGTTCGCTATCACTTCACCCTGGAAAATATTTTTTTAAAAACTTCAATAAGAAATATGCCGTCGGATAACACGCGAAATGCGCGCACGAACATTTTTTCGTTTATTTTGATACAACTTTTTTTTTTTTAATTTTCTTTGACCTGCGGAAACAAAAAAATGCAAAATAGATGAGGACACATGGGCGAGGCGAGCTCTTGGTGTCGCTTTGTTATCAGCCCCAAGCTTCTCGACTGACGGCCGTTGTGTTGAAAGCACGCAATATTCCCCGCATGGACATGACTGGCCTAGCTGGTACGGTTGATATTCTTCTTATTCTGCCATTGATTTTGACTGATTGGAAATAATTACTCTCACAGATCCATATGTCAAGATTTACCTTGTGCATAATGGGCAACGAGTGGCCAAGAAGAAAACGCACGTCAAAAAGCGCACTTTGAATCCGGTTTTCAATGAATCGTTTGTCTTTGATTTGCCGGCTGGCGCCACTTCGCTGGACAGTATCAGTCTCGAATTTCTCGTCCTCGACTGGGACCGAGTCACCAAAAACGAAG
Source organism: Daphnia magna (assembly GCF_020631705.1). Lineage (NCBI taxonomy): Eukaryota > Metazoa > Arthropoda > Branchiopoda > Diplostraca > Daphniidae > Daphnia > Daphnia magna. Next base: position 3,945,380 of record NC_059189.1, on the reverse strand, counting down.
TACGTTTTGAATAATCATCTTTGATTGATTCCATTTTCTTTAAATGAATTCTAAGAATTTTGAACAGGAAATCGGACGTTTAGAATTGGGTGGAACCAAAAGCAGCGGAACGGCCTTGCATCACTGGAATGAGGTGATCAATTCACCTCGCCGTCAGATCGCTGAATGGCACAAACTTAAGGACTGAATCCATCCAGCCCTTCTGCTGATATCATGCTTATTTTCCAACTAGTATTCCGTGGACTCCAGTCAATTTCCTCGCCATTGGAATATAGGACTCTTCTGATCTTTTTAAAACTATACATAACACCTGAGTTTAAAACAACTCCATCTATGTTGCTATTGTTACATAAATTCTAATTGCAGCTCGTTGTAGACCCGGAATGCTTTTACGTGAACAAAATGTTTTCTCCTTACTGTCCACTTGCCTACAATCACAATTTGATTCGCTAAAAAAAAAAAAAAAATGGCTATACACTTTCCATCCACTACTATATCAATTATATAGGCGGAATCTTTTTCTTTTTTCTTTCGTGCTCGGAACGAAAGGTGACGATGTATTTATAGAAGCAAAAGATTTTACGACTTTTTTCTTGTTTGTCTGCTATTATATTCGACAACGTGAAAACAAACTCATTGGCTCCTCGATTTCCTTTTCATTTGTTTCCGAAAATATTGTTGACTAAATTTTCATGCGATGTGACGAAAGAATGTAAAATGTGACGAAATCAATACACGTCAGTTTATTGGGCAATGCTTTTATCTGTAAGCATTAAAAAAAAAAAAAAGGGAGAAGTCGGAATCGCCTCATATTGCACGCAGTGCGATTGCGCAATCGTTAACCAGGCAGGAATGTTTGATCCATAATTCTCTGCCTGGAAATGAAATTCTTGCGCTAAAGTATCGTGCAGCTAACTACTGCGACACTCTTCATTTGAGACGACGACATTTTGAACAAAAAAGTGCAAAGTGAAATCAAATATGTCGGAACGTTTGGCAGGCGCTTCGTTTTCATTGCTGAAATACGATAATCCCGTGCTATTTCGGGAGCCGAGTGACGCCAATAAGAAGAAGGTAATTGTTAGAGTTAAGCCATCAAAAATGTGCAGCTAAGGGATTTTTTAGTTCATTCAGATTGATCATTTAATTGCAGACAGGCGAATTACCTCAGTTACAAACTGCCAGTGGACCAACTGGCGGAAGTACCAGTCGATCCTTCACTACCAATTCGGGTCCGGTTCCAGATCCGCCCTCGCCGCCGGGTGGAGGCAAGAATCGCGATATTATTCGACGTGAAGCGCAAGATGCTATCAACGCAATTCTTCCTCCCAAGGAATGGACCGAAGACGACCAGATATGGCGCCAGCTGGTACCACAACATTAAAAAAAAAAAAACTATCCAATATTGCATTTCGAAGATTTCTTTTTCTCTTTCTTGCATTCTTATATCGTTTATTTTTTCGATAAGGTCTCAAGTACGCCGGCAACAAGATTGGACGTCCTCGCTCTGCAGGAACAGTTAGATTCTAGGCTCAAGCAGCGTCAAGCACGTGAAATTGGAATCTGTCCAATCAGAAGAGAGCTCTACTCGCAATGCTTCGGTACTCGTACAAACTTATCCATCACGATCAATAGTCGACATATAGTTTTACGAAAAGAAAATCATTTATGTAGACGAACTGATTAGACAAGTGACCGTCAGCTGCTCCGAAAGAGGTTTCCTATTGGCTCGGGTGCGCGACGAACTCAATTTGACGTTGCTTTCATATCAGACCTTATATGAGAGCAGCTTGGCCTTTGGTGTGCGCAAAGCTTTGCAGGCGGAGATCGGTCGAGGAGAAATGGAAGAACAGATTGAGCAGTTAAAGCACGTCGAGCAGAATCTTGAATGTCAAAAGACGGAGCTTAAAGTTGAGTTGGAACGGAATGCCAAACGAGCTCAAGAGGACATAGAATCCCTCAAACAACAGCACGCACAAGAAGTGGAATCCTTACAACAATCCAACAAACAGCTCAAGGTAAAAATTAATTGATTAACTAGCTATGGTAATCTTTAAATGGATTGCGTGTTTGATTTAACAATATTTCAATTTTTAGGAACTCTTGGAAGGTGTTCTTACAGGAAACAAATAACACTGGACCATTTAAAAAAAAAGCTAAAAACATTGCATAATATTTTTTCCGCATTAAATACACTTAGAGCACCATGACATTTCGAAATAGAAATAAACGAATTGACTGCACGTATCGAGGTCACTGCAAACATGAATCTAAATGTGTGTTAATTTGACTAAGAGCGACAAACGATTGACAAATGGGACAAGGTACTTGCTTCTCTTCGGGGCTGTCTTCGTTGTGACTGTCGTCCAAAACTATCTCAACGACCTTGGTAGTTTCCTTTTTGATGGATGACGTTGATTGTTTGGCTCCGGACGTGGACGGAATACTGATTTTTTGCGGACAACCCCCTAAAAGATTTCCTTGCCCGGTAAAAGGAATAAAAGATGACAAAGATGTGGGTTTAGATACAATGCCTCCTTGCGTCGGTCTCGCATCTTCCGGTTTTACTGTTTTTGCTGATCCAGCGGACGGTGATGTAACGGTTACAGTCGAACTGCCTTTGTTCTTTACCATCCCTACAAAGCCGGTCACTGTTTTTCCTTTACTAGGATTGCTGGACGTGCCAAAATATCCAGATATCGGTTTGTCCTTGGAAGGACTAGCTTTTTTGCCCGAAAATCCAGTTGTCGATTTCCCTTTCGAGGTGTTATTTGACTGTGGTTTTGGCAGAGGGCTTGCGACATTCGCAGCAGTAACTAATGCTTTACTAGTTGAAGGGCCAGAAGTAGGAGAAGCTAGAAAGCCACGGATATCACGTGAACCCGATGGCATTTCCATTTTTTGCTTTTTGGAGTCTAAACACGTATTTGACAATACAACGTTAATTATGCAAACATAACAATTATATTTAAAATAAATACCTGGTACTGCTTTATTCTCATCTACTTCTTTTTTCTTTTTCACGCCATAACCTTCAGGTTCTTTGATTTTGACAAAAGAACCACCACAGCTGGCCTGATGAGTAGCCCACCAGTTATCATTGGGCCCAGGAGCTCTATTCATTGAGCGCTTAACCAGTCCATAGAAGGGACGCCTATGTTGACAAGGTCCAGAACATTTCCACCAATGCTGTTTGTACAATTTTACCTCATCATGGAAGCTATGATAGATCTAATATATAAATTAGGGTTATGATAAAAAATGATTAATCATTATATCAATTCACATCATACTGTGATTTTGGTTCCACTTTCTTGATTGATTCTGTGCATGTGATATTGAAATTCCGGGCCATGGCCATCCCTATCTCTATTATTGTTTGTTAGGAACAGGAATGCATGTATCATTTCATGCTATAACAAGAATATTTGAGGAGCATGTACAGTTTTGATTTTAAAGCAACATTTTCTTACCAGGAGAGTTTCAACCAGATCCTTCCTTGGTCTCAATTTTAAAAGTGGAACACTAAGACTAATGGAGCAATGCCCAGATCTTCTACCTTCATACCGGCATAGACCAGCACAACTAAGACAGTAAAATTATTAATTAGGGAGAAGAATTAAAAGAATAAAAAAATAATTCTTAAGCTATACACAGTCATCCTTGGGCTCCATTTAACAACCACACTTTTCAGTTTGCTACCAAAGAAACGGTCGTCAAACTCGAGGAATAAAACGTGAATATCAGGAGTTGGGTCCAAATATTCCCACTCTTCGTCCACGATAGAATTCGGGTACACTCCATTTTTCTGTTTGCTAATAATACTCATTGGCTGACAGGAATGAATCGAACGATAAACCGTTCACGGAAACTGCTGTTTACAAATAATAGCCGCCTTCATGAAGTATCAACATTTGCCGCTTGGCGGTTGCAATATCGTCTGCTATCGGTTTCTGTGGCAACTCGGCGCCATCCGAGTTACAACTTTTCAAGCTCATAACTTGCTCGACGTTTCGGGCATTTTTGAAAAGGAAAATGGAGAGTAAAAATCGAAATAACGCTTCTACGGGAAAGAACAATGAAAACAAGATACCCTTAACACTTGATCAAATCAATTCTGATCGTGTTACACAGGTACTAGAATGTGGTGTATAAAATCTTTCAAAACTAACACACTGTTTCAGGTTGCTTCAAAATACTGGGCGCCACAAACTATTGGAAACCACATGGAGTTTGATGGCGATATTGTTGACCAAATTTATCAAGAAGAAATTCAAGGTGCAAGATTCATGATTCGAAGAATCATGATGCTTGAATTTAGCCAATACCTTGAAAATTACTTATGGCCAAATTACAGACCCGGGAGTTCCTCAGCATATCATGTATTATCAATAGTTATCATGGTTAATGAAAAATTCAGAGAGCGAGTATCAGCGTGGCAGGTGCTTATTGTCATTTTTATCACTTTTTGTGTGAAATTTCTGGCTAGAACTTATCTATCTTTTTATTTAGATCTTTCAAAAACTGCCAGACAATTTTCCAAGTTTTTTTAAACAGTTGATGGAAATGTCACTTGATGAAAAGTGGGGGCTTACTTTTAAGGAGCGAACCATAATTCTCATCTTTTTCAACCACTGTTTCAATAGCCTTGAAATTGATCTAATTCGTGATCAAGTTCAGAAATTGGTTTCACTATCAATCTGGACTTGCCTACCAGAGGTTAGTAACATTTCCATGTCGTTTTAAATGTTTTCTTCTGACTTAGCCTTCAACTGTGGTTTTATTTTAGGGAAGGCGAGAGCAAGAACTGAATAGTTTTCCTAAACTAAAAAAGTTTTGGAAAGTTATACAGAAAAAAGATGCTAAGGAGAATGAGGAATCAAGAACTAAAATTGAATTTGAACGTAGATTTCTTCAGCGTCTGATGCAAAAATTCCTTTCTCTTTTAGCCACCATTCCGTTAGAAGGTAAACACTTAACCTCCGCTTGTAACATAGTTCTTTGATATAAATGATTCTGTTTCTAATAGGAGACATTGACATCGAGGCAGTCCATTACTGTGAGCGCTTCTTAGAACTACTAATCGATTTAGAAGCTTTACTACCCACTCGCCGCTTTTTCAATGTCGTAATGGACGATTGCCATCTGGTCACGCGTTGCCATCTGTCTTCATTAAATCACCGCAGTGAAGGAAAACTTTTTGCACAGGTTAGTGTTTTCACTTTCAGTGTATTTCATTCGTGATTTTAAAAAACAGAACATGGAGCAGGGCAGTAATGTAAAGATATCAGAGGAATTGTAGGCGTCGTCAATAGTTTGTTAAAACAACATCGGTAGGCTAGATGGGTGTTCCAAGGGCCATCATTTCTTCGCCGTAGTAGTGTCCTCGATCCCGTGTTTTGGGTGGGAAGCAGCGACGACATAGCCAACACTGCGACATTTGCAAGCGAATTTTTAATAAATGCATGACGCGGCGTCCCTGCGTATTCAAAAATAGGTTAATTCAGCTTTCAAATAGATGTTATTATGTCATTTTTCTTACTTTGAGGGCGGCCCAGAAAATGAGGAAAGGCAGTGTGATGTCGGCCAAGATTCGTAGGCCGACCAAAATAGGATATTGTAACCAAGAAAACGTTTGGATTATCCAAACAGTTTCCACGATGAGAAAAAGACGGGTGAATGCACGAAAGCTAAATCAAATCATTGTGTTACTTTCGTTTTTTTTTTTTTAAGACCTTTAAGTAGGTTGCCTTACTATCCCTTGGTGCGATGGAACGTCCGTCCATAGTTCGTCTGATTATTAAGCGTAGAGCGGGTGGCAAAGTACACGTAAATATTGACCAGAAAAAGGAAAACGCAAGTAGAGCAGAATAGAGCCAATCCCAACCAACCTACAAACAAACAAAAATCGATTGCGTTTTAATTCGGTTTGGGTTTTCTCGTGTGTCACGTTTTAAACATTACCGATTCTATACCAAGTGAAGAAACTGTGCGGTGAAGTAGTTCCGAGTGACTGGTCTTCCATGAAAAAGTGAACCAATACTGCCAAACCTGTCACACAAACAGCTGATCCCCATGAATAAAGTGAATAGAAGACGTATCGTTTTCCTTCCGGTCGCATGGCTTCCTTCCGCGGAAATCTATCGATAGGGAAAAAAAAACCGGTCATTAAACTGTAGTAAAAGCTATCAATATCAGGAATTACCGAACAGCCGTCCAGGCTCTGTGTCCGATGGCACTAAGCCAAAAATGTACAGCCACATCTGAGCCGTGAACTACCGACTCTAAAAACAGTAAATTGAGGTACGGACTAGGTCGAGAATCGGCAGCTGAAAGAATTAAGTTGCTGGTCAAAGTGACGATCATCGAAACAACGAGGCTTATGAGCATGCAACCGCTCAGATCACGCAATTCTTTGAGAACCAGATGAATTCCAGTTAGGGTGAGCAATACAAGTAGACCGACCCCTAAGCCGATGGGGTAAAAGACTTGAACAAACATTTCGAAAAAATCACTCTCGTCCAGCGGGCCTGGCTCGCAGATGAGGGCATAATAAACAGGGCCATCGGATGGAGGCGACAACGGTGCTGAGCTTGTGTTCTCGGCACCGTCAGGCAATCCGTGTCCGTAATGGGAGACGGAGCCCAAAAGTCGAACGCCGTCCACGCAATACTGATCTAGCGCATATTCATGGTGACGAGGAACCTGAGCCAACTTGTCCACCACATGACGTAGGACACCGAATGGTCGTAATTGTAAATCTTCTTGAAAACCGGCGTACGTAAAGATGGGCCATGCTCGGTACTGTAGAGTACAAGTTTTTATTTTTCGAATTGAAATTCAAAGAGAAGAACAAGATTTTTACCGGTCCACATTGTGGTTTACCCACGATGGCTGAGATGCAAGGTCCGTTTGGTATGCAAAATTTCGTGATGTTGAAATCAGAGTCGACACTCTCTGCGTCGAGACTTCCTTCGAATGCTTGCAACTTGTTTTGTTCGTCGAGAAAATCGGGTGCCCACAAGAATGTCGTATCGTTTTGCAATTGGCATTCAAACTTGGAGCCAGTGTTGTGGGTGGTGGCCGTTGTTCGGCTGGCCACTTCCACCATCATGTGGGCTTCTGGGCAGCATTTCTGGACGTGAATCCAATGACTGCTGCTGCCCACGACAGGTCCATCACTTTCCAGGTTCTCTAAGGCTGTTGATGACGCCAACTGAATAATCAGCAAAAGCAATTGTGTGGCTATCCACTCGGACATGATGACGCAAGGTCGTTCCTCTTTTGAAGCCAGTTGACGAAGCTGCAGATCTTCAAAACGTCATGGCATCTTTGGCGATTTGAAACATTGAAACGAATCACTTGGAGCACCAGTTTCGTGTGCTGTTACTGTTTGCTGCTTTGAATGGAACAAAGTGTAGGAAATTTTCTTTTCTCTCCCTCGCTTAGGGAACAACAGACGACGGAACGAGGGGAGAAAATGAAAATGAGTGTATACAGTCTGGGCACAGCAAAATCGGAAATGTGGTAGACTGTCGGCTACAGCAGCCTTGTAGCCGCCGGCGGAAATGATAGAGGTGGGAAAATGACGAGCTTTTGTTCTCCTGAAAACACGCCCAGGTGTGCCGCGTTCCAGCCGCTTCGCTCTACGCTTGTCGTTTTTCTTTTCTTTTTTTTCAAGGCTTCTGGTAAATTCAAATGGAAGGGCACGTTCCCCCCCTCTTTCTTGTATTTTTTATTGTTTGATTATTCTTGTATCCTCAAATTTCGAAATAGTGGAAGAAAGGCTTATAGCTTGCTCGGATTAATATTAATTCTGTTTTCATCTTTTTTTTTTTTCCTGGAAGGGGAAAATTGATATTCGGCTTGTGTTGTCTAGTTTTCGCTGCGTCTTTATTTCATTTTCAAACTTTGTTCGGAAAATTTAGAATTTATTTATGCATTTATTTTATTTTACAATTTAATATTTATATTCATGTTCCTTTCTGTTTTATTTTCGTGCCTGTCATGTAGCTGTTGGATATGCTCAAATTCTACGCTCATTTTGAAATCAATGATCAAACCGGCGATCCGCTGACGGACCGCGATATGATGCAACTCCATTATGATCGCATCACGGCGCTCCAGAAGGCCGCGTTCGTTAAATACTCGGAATTGAGGCGGTTCGCGTTGACCAATGTGGCTAGCATCAATACCCGTGAAGCCCTCACAAAACACTTCGACGGTCTCAGGTTTGGATTTTTTTTTTTTTTTAAATTCTCTTTGATGTTTTTTTAGTATTTAATTCTTCGGCGTATAATAATATTTTTCATGATAAATTCCAGCACGACGGTGCTGCAAGATGTGGCGGCTTACCTCAAGCTGTTGCCACCCCCAGACAATTCGGATAAAGACGAAAAGGATAAACAATTTCTCATGGAACTCTTGGTAATTTCAAATACGAGCTAAATTCGAACCGATTTCTTTTATCCTTGACATTTTTTTTATTATTCTAGATATCCCGTCACGAAAGACGTGCTTCTCAACTGGAGGCACTGAATGAAATGCCATTGTATCCCACCGAGGATATCATCTGGAACGAGAACATTGTTCCGACTGAATATTTTTCGGGTGAAGGCTGTCTGGCCCTGCCTAAACTGAACTTGCAATTCCTAACGTTACACGATTACTTGTTACGTAACTTCAACCTGTTTCGATTGGAGTCGACCTATGAAATTCGTCAAGACATTGAGGATTCCGTCTTTCGCATGAAACCCTGGAAGGGCGAAGATGGCAACGTCGTGTTTGGCGGATGGGCCAGAATGGCTCAGCCCATAACAGCCTTCTCCGTTGTCGAGGTGGGAAAACCAAACATTGGTGAGAAACAGCCTTCGCGTGTGCGAGCCGATGTATCGGTCATCCTCGACGTCCGCAACGATGTCAAGCATGAGTGGGAAAACTTGCGCAAACATGACGCATGCTTTCTTCTCACGGTTCGCCCACCTGGCCCACCCGGAACTCACTTCAATTTCAGGTATGCATTCCATGGTTTCCTCTTCTAATGAAGAAAAGAAAAATGTATATACAAATCATAGATTAAATCATTTCATTGTCTGTGTTAAACAGAGAGCCATTTGTACCGCAAGTTGGCTTGGTCTACGTCAGAGGTTGCGAGGTCGAAGGAATGCTAGATCACCTAGGTAGAATTATCGAAGAAGGACCAGATCCTAGGCCTAAAATACCAGGTGGAAACAGAACGTTCCGCGTTTGGTACGTTTGAAAATCGAATTAATCGTTTAAGTTGAAGATTTAATTATTGGACGTTTTGATGATTTGCCTTAGGCTGGACTGCAATCAATACAAATTAGATATGGATCGCGTCTCGCAGAATGGAGAAGACGTTTACGACACTTTCAATATCTTGATGCGACGCAAACCAAAAGAGAACAATTTCAAAGCGGTGCTGGAAACAATCCGAGATTTAATGAACACGGATTGCGTTGTCCCCGAATGGCTGCATGACATTATTCTCGGCTACGGTGATCCAGGAGCTGCCCACTATTCGAAAATGCCTAATCAGATTCCAGCATTGGATTTCAACGATACGTTCTTAAGTTATGCTCACCTTAAGGAAAGCTTCCCCGACCACGAAATCCGCTCTAATGAAGAAGACGGAAAAGCTGAAGAAAAAGAAGGAGGGCAAGACGGTCCGACGAAATTGGTCCCACCGTTCCGGTTAACTTTCAATCTACAAGGAAAAGATATTTTAGTTGAACCCCATGTCATACCCAGTCGTGGCCCTTACCCGTTTAATGAGCCCAAAAAGAATGCCGTGCGTTTCACGCCGACCCAAATCGAAGCCATCCGTTCTGGTATGCAACCTGGTTTGACAATGGTGGTTGGACCTCCTGGTACCGGTAAAACGGACGTTGCCGTCCAGATTATCTCCAACATTTATCACAATTTCCCCGAGCAGCGGACCCTTATCGTCACTCATTCCAATATGGCGCTCAATCAGTTATTTGAGAAGATCATGGCGCTAGACATCGACGAGCGTCATTTGCTCCGTATGGGTCACGGCGAAGAAGAGCTGGAAACTGAAAAAGACTTTAGCCGTTACGGTAGAGTGAATTACGTGCTGGCCAAGCGCTTGGAATTGCTGGATCAGGTTCAGCGATTGCAGCAGTCCCTCGGAGTGACCGGAGATGTGGCCTACACGTGCGAAACAGCTGGCCATTTTTTCCGCCTTCACATTTTAGCTCGCTGGGAAGAATACCTTGCCCGCGTCAGAAGCGACAAGAGCAGCGGAGTCACCGTCGAGGATGTCGGCCGCTTTTTCCCGTTTGCCAAGTTCTTTGACGATGCGCCACAGCCAATATTCAAGGGTTGCAGTTACGTTGAGGATATGGAAATCGCTGATGGCTGCTGGCGCTTCATTCGCAAGATTTTCAGTCAATTGGAAGAGTTCCGGGCTTTCGAGCTATTGCGAAGCGGACTTGATCGATCGCGATACCTGCTGGTCCGCGAGGCCAAAATTATAGCCATGACCTGTACGCATGCGGCCCTCAAGCGCAGAGAGTTAGTAGAATTGGGTTTCAAGGTGAGCAGCGTTAAAATTCTGTTTTGTGCGTCATTTTAGGGGAATTTTCAACAACAAAAAAAAAGATTATTATTATTTATTTATTTATGTTTTTTGTTGTTAATGTATAATCCATCATCCAGTACGATAACATCTTGATGGAAGAAGCAGCCCAGATCCTGGAGATTGAGACCTTCATTCCGCTGTTACTGCAAACACCACAGGATGGTTTCAACCGACTCAAACGTTGGATCATGATCGGTGATCACCACCAACTGCCTCCCGTCATTAAAAATATGGCGTTCCAAAAGTATTCCAATATGGAACAGTCGCTGTTTACTCGCGTCGTGCGCCTGGGAGTGCCCACTGTCGATCTAGATGCACAGGGACGTGCCAGACCGAGCCTCTGCTCTTTGTATCAATGGCGTTACAAGAAGCTGGGCAACCTGGAACACGTCACGAGTGGACCCGAATACCGCGTGGCTAACACTGGATTCGTCTACGATTTCCAGTTGATCAACGTTGACGATTTCCAGGGTGTTGGAGAATCCGAACCCAATCCGTATTTTTTCCAAAACTTGGCCGAGGCTGAATATGTCGTGGCCGTGTTCATGTACATGCGGCTCTTGGGTTATCCGGCCGAAAAGATCTCTATCCTGACAACTTACAACGGACAGAAACATCTGATCCGCGACGTCGTCAACACTCGCTGCGCCAGCAACCCGCTCATAGGCAGGCCGAGCAAGATCGACACGGTCGACAAATATCAGGTATTATATTAGACACCCATCCATCAACTTGCCTTCCATCTCCGATGAAGCAGAATTTTCTTTAACAAAAACTCACACAGACGTGTCCTTGTTCTTTTTTCTTATCTCATTCTTCGTGGTCAACCTCTGTCGAGTTTAGGGTCAACAAAACGATTACATTCTCCTGTCGCTGGTGAAAACCCGAGCAGTCGGTCATTTACGTGACGTCCGTCGTCTGGTGGTGGCCACCTCGCGTGCCCGTCTTGGCCTCTACGTCTTCGCCAGAGCTTCATTGTTCGCCAACTGCTTCGAGCTGACGCCAACCTTCCGGTCGCTTTTGCAGCGACCTACTGACCTGCGATTGTTACCCGAAGAGACCTACCGGACAGAGAGACTCTCCACTAAAGAGCCGGATGAGGATGCAGCTATGGTGATCAACGATATGCCACAGATGGCCACTTTTGTCTACGACTTGTACCGCAAAAAAGTCGAGGCCATCGCCAAGGACCCCAATGTGAGTAGTTTGAATTTCCACCGCTAGATGGTAGTGGCGTCCATTTTCTTTTCGAGATTTTTATCTATTAGTCATTTCGTGCCTTTTTTTTTTATGATCTATTTTGTCTTTGGTAATAAAACTTGTAAAAAAATGAACTGAAACTCACATAAAGGCGGAGAAGCCCTGGGCGAAGCCGATCGAGCCCATGCAGGAGGATGTGAAGCAGCCGGTAGCGGAGGAATCGGATTCCGAGTCGTCGGAAGCGGAAGTGGAAGAGGTCAGGATCATCAATGAAATTGAAGAAGAAGAAGAAGCCTCTGGGCGAGAAACGAGACAGGAACCTGTCAAAAAGCAAAAGAAGAACGAAGAAGAAAAAGAAGAAGAAGATGAAAAAGAAGAAGAGACGGCAACGGTGGCCTCCACTCAAGAGGATCAAGACTCTTTAAGGAAATGACTTTAAGAGAAGAAAGGAGGGGAGTGAAATGAAAAGAAACGGATGAGCGATCAATACATTCATTTTCCAACTAAGTGAATTCCGAATAGAGACAGAAAAAATGGATTGTCGTTGACATTTTGTCGTTGATGAACCTTGGCGGACATGTTTTGTTTATTTGGCTGTTGGCCACTGGTTTAAAAAAAAAAACAACAACTGTTGGGGGGTAGACAGAATGCGAGAAGAATGCTGTTTTGTAGCACACGCAATATTTAAAAAGGCGCCTTAAATTGAAAGAAGAAGAAAAAAAAACAGAGGCTGTGCAGAAATGAATTTAACTGTTGCCAGACTTCTTTTATGACGAGACATACTGTGAATATGTGCACCAACTGTTTTGTTGTTTTGGGAATGAAGAAGGGACTAAAGGTTTTGTTGTTTGTTACCAACCGGAGCTATTTTTTTGACGAATGGATCGATGGTGCAACAGAGATTGGAAAGGTCTTCTCGACTGGACTGATCCGGATATGGGAAATTATTCAAAAAAACAAACAAAAAGACAATGTTCACCTTTAACACACACGACATACCGAAATGTATGCGCTTCTTATTTATTTCTCTCTTCTTTTTTTTTTTTTTTTAAGGTTTGCAGATAGAAAAGACTGGGGAGGGGACGAGGTGGATGGGTTTAGTCGCGGTAGGGGTTTTTTTTTTCTTTCAAGTTGACGAGCTCCGGTCCATAATTCACATCTGGTCGCTACTTCAAGAAAGAAAGAAAGAAAAAAAAAAAGGGAAAATATGAAAAGAGTCGTGCGCAAGGAGGATGACGGTGGCATGAATATCATATACGTACAGCATATATAGCCTACGTTCAAAACCACACATACCAAAAGAGGGTCTTCTTCTTTAAAAGGCGATCGCGCATCGTCAGCGTACCAGAAGCAACAAGCGCCACTGAGCATCTTGAAAAGAAGTTTTTGCGTCTATGGCTCTGGAGTAGGTGGAGGAATACAACAACAACAACATCGTCTTTTTCACACACACGCACACAAAAAAAAGGAGAAATCCCCAAAAGAAAAATATTGATAATAAAAATGATAGAATGGAAGAATCTTTTTAATAGTCTGGATGATATTTCGTACTAACGCGCGCGCGCGCCCAGCATTTCCACCGATTCAATGGGAAAAATATTTTCCTCTAAACTTTTGTTTGTGATGAGAGATTTTAGGCGAAAGGAGAAACGATCCTGGACACTGTCGAGTCTTTAAAAGAAAAAAGAAAAAAATTCTATAAAGAAGAAGAAGACTTCTTTTCATAAACTTTGTGACCGTTCCAGCCATCAACTGAATGGAATGATTCGTAGGAATTTAGCTGAACGCGTCACCGATTTTTCTCCTCCTTTCTCTGATGGCGACTCCGTTCCGGGCCAACGGCATCGATTTATTTCTCCATTACGCTGTACACGAAAAAAAAAAAAAAAATGAATGCGGATGAAGGGAACGGGAGACGAAGAGGAAAAAAAAAGACAAAATATCTTTATCCATTTTCTCGAAACAAAAATTCCAGGAGGGAGAGAGAGAAAAAACAAAACAAAAGAAAAAGAAAAAATAGTTTTCATATTCGACAGTTACAGTCGAAAAGTGCATGTTGTCCTCTGTGTGTGTGTGCTCCAGAAATCTTTTGAAAAAGGTCTCCCAACTGATGCCGCGTGACAACGAACAAAAGCGGATGGAGGAAAAGAATCCCGGGCGACCTTATCAGCAAGACTCGATCAGCTAGAACGTAGTATTTATTTTATTTTTTATTTTTTTCCTATTCTTTCGTATTGTGTGTGTTTGATCCGCGGATCCAGTTACTCAACAAGAGAAAGAATGAGAGCCCCAAGTTCTTTTTTTTTTTGTGAATAATTAGACCTGCGCCAAAGGTGGCCGGTTTCATTCCATTTACGGCTAAGTATTATACGTATGTCTATATTTGTTGAGAAAAAGCAGTCCGATAACAAATAATGAGCTAGATATATAATATTTTGCGCGGTAAAGGTCATCGCCTTTTTGGATTCAAGAGAAAAACGAATTGAAAAAGAAAGGGACGTGACAAAATGTACCACAATTTGGGGAGCTCGTTTTTCTTCTTGCACGGTGTTCTCTGAATTTTTCCAACTTTGTGTTTTGAGCTTCACCAGAGATCTGGATTGGGTAGGTTTTTCATGGTAAATGCAAGTTTAATGAGGCTTTGACCAGCAGTCTTTTACTTTTCCTCTCGCATTCATGTTGAAGTTAAAGAGGCAAGCTCTCTGTTTTTCACGTGTCACGTTGAATGATCGCCTAACGGTTGATTGGGGACCTTAAAGGACCGGGTCGATTAAACTGTCGGTAATATTTCACTTGGTCGCCACCAATTAATCGGTAGACAGGACTGGACTTGAACACTTCAAACGTTGAACCTCCGCCATTCCATCTTCCTTGAAAAGTTGTTAAAAAAAAAAACAGACACCCTTTAGTCGTCATTAAAAGTCCCTTTGCATAGCCGAAAATTGTGGTGACCAAATGGGAAAAATTATTTAAACGGTAGGCAGTAATAATAATAATAAAATTCCCTAAACAAAACCAGTTGCTTTTTTATAATCGTTAGATAGAGATTGATCCGGCAGTTGTAATCTAAGCGGACAACTGTGAATCGTGGGAAAAAGAGCCGACAAGTACATGCAGATAGCCAGTGAAAGCAAACACACACACAAAAGGAGATCAAAGTTTATGATAAAGAAAAAAAAAGAACATCACTAGATTGAAAAGTGTCAGGTAAAAAGGCATATACACGTTAGAAGGGTTTCCGCCTTTTGAATTTTAGAAATGGGGGGAGGAAGATGAAATATTTGAATGTTGGTATAATAATAAGAAGCCTCAACCCTCCTTCATCATCTCGGGGGTTAATTTCTGAAATGAGCAGCTTTGTTTAATGGACACGGTCAATGGAGTTTCTCAGATAAGAAAGCTAAAATGGGAAAGAAAGGCATTCTTTACGAAAGCACTCGTCTATATACATACATTATAGATAAGTCAAGTTTAAAAATAGAAGACGTTTTTTATTCAACCTCCAGCGTGACCGATTTGTCCGAAAACTGTTGAGAACCGGAAAAAAACAAAAGGGTAACAATTTGATCAAATTATTTCCGAGAGATTTATAAATAGAATTTTGTATAGATAAACATAAAAAATGAAGGTGCTCGTAAATGACACAATACAACAGTCCATTAAATTGTATAGTCACAAGCGCAGTCCAGTTTTTTTTTTGTTTTCCACTCTGTTGCTTTTTCCCGGATGTTGCATCCGCATCAATGGCTATAATAATCTCAGCGTTTCTATTTACTAGACTCGACAGCACTTTTGTTTTTTTATGATGTACCGACATTAGTCGGTTTATCCATTTGAAAAAAAGGCATCTTTTTTTTTAAAATGATTTTTGCTTGCGGTTTCACAAGGAATTATCGTCCGCACTTACAGCTCATTTGTTTTACAAGTGTTCCAGTTTTTTGTGTTGTTGGATGATTATTCAAATTTTCACAGAGGTGCACTTGATTGGCAAAGGGTTTATTTTTAAAATCTCTGTGCCTTTTTGAGGGCGGCTCGTTTTTTTCGCAACGTATACGCTTTCGAACCTTTCACCGCCATTTTGGGATCCGGTTGTTGACGACACAAAAGCACGAGCCCTGTCGTTGTATCCATCGTCTATTTTACATACAGTTATAAGACACAGTTTTTTTTAAAAACAAAAGCCAGTTTGTTTTTTTTTTACCTCTTTCTCCGAGTTGCATTTTCATTCTTTAACGTTCCAAATTTTGTAGATTTTTCCTTTTTTTTTTTTGCACGCGTGATGGCCAAAACTTGAAAAATGGTTGGGAAATTTATCAAACTCACGACCCGCCATCATCAGCTCACGAAAGAATTATAAACGACATTTTTTTCCCCCTTTTTGGATGTCGTTATTTTGATTCAAAAAAATGACTTGCTGCGGCTGGACCCATCGCCCGTTGACACGAGAAGCTCTTTTTGTGTATATAAACTCTTATTTAGGCTAGACAATGAAAAAGAACAAGAAAGAAAAAGAGCCACTTGAGATGAACTTGTTCTTCCTGTTAAAGTTCTTCAAACATTGGACAGTTTGGGTTGAGATAATTTGGCCGTTTCTTCTTAATTTCTTTCTTCTTTTCACGCCGATCCTGTCCATTTTCATACATTTCAACGTTAGTTTAAATGCACATCAGGTGACAAGTCAATGAATCAAAGATTGAAAAAAAACGTTATTTTTTTTTTCTTTCTATGCGTGTGTAACAATCAGAAAAACAGTTTGACGTTCATTTTTTTCTTCAAGTATCTTTTTGACTCCTTTGTTAAAATATAATATTCCTTTTTTTTTTTAATGCTTGTATATTCTTTCTGGTGCCAACTACGAAGGACACGAGTAAACACACCTGAAAGCCTCCTCCCACCTTTCCTTAATTCGAACATTACACAAACCAGTCCCTCTTAATTCCTGAAAGTCTTTTTTTCTTTTAACTCTCTCTGCTGGGTTTCAAAAAAAAAATATATATAGATATATATATATATTTTTTTTTGTCGGGAGACGAAGCCGTTCCGCCTCTCGAGATTGTGCTGACGTGTCGTCGTGTTGTCATTCACGCCGGAGTTTTAAAACGGAAGGGGGAAAAAAAAAATATCTTTTTTTAAGAGTATAAGGGAGGAGGAAGAACAGCACGTTCAACCCGAGTGTGACGAAGAGATCACATTGCCGAAACCTTTTTTTTTTATTTTTTTAACAGAATGCGCATCAAACCGTGATGACTCTTTTTTCTTTTCACGTCTTTTCCCCAAGTTAAAATGCGCTTTTGGAATGTTATTATTAAATTTGCTGTCGATTGTCCTTATAGAAATGATCTTTAACCACATTAATTGCTCTCACGTACCATCCGAAAACTTGCCGGAAAGAGGCTTTAAAAAACAGTTTAAATAGATGACAATTTTCTTTTTTCTAAAAATAACATCTTCATAGTTACAATTTTGAAATTCTAGAGACATAAAAAAAAAAAGAGTATTTTTCTTTTCACTACTGTCAACCCGTGTTGGGCTTGACGAATGAGTCCGGCAACGCTTGTGTCTTTCCCCATAGGTGACTGTTGAAGAGAGTTTGAGTTATTCATGTGTTAGGGGAAACCCGAAAGAAAATATACCGCTGATCCATTCGGATTACACCTGTACAAAAAAAAAAAAGACATCCAGACTCGGCTGATACCTCTGTGTGTGGTGCATCAACGTTTTGTTCCATTCTTCATAGAGACCGTCTCCTGCAAAAATGTCGTTGACAAACGAGATGCTCTATTTCCATTGGCTTTAAAATAAGGTATAGACACACACAAAAAATGCGGCATTAATTCTGTTTGATGAAACTAAAGATCTACTAGCAATATACCGCCGCCATCAGCGATTGACTGATGGCTGATGCTTTCTTCGTCTTATTGTTTTCAGAGAGAGACCCTTAGAAGAAGAATGAGAATTAAAAATGCTTCTCTGGTGGGGTATTTGTTTCATATAGTGCCTTATTTTATTTTATTTTTTTAAAGCATCACACAGCGGCAAATGGCCCTGATGACGATGTTAGAACTCGATAACCAAAATCTGATCAACCCGCTTCTCTTTCTTGTTTATTTCTTCTTCTCAATTTCTTGTTATTTTTATTTTTTTCGGGGGTCTTTTAAACATTTGACAGTTGCCTGATGTAGACATTAGTAAAAGCCAGCCAATCAATTCCTTTTAGGGACCGCGATTGCTCACATGTCTCTTTTCTTATATTGCTTTACCCAAATTCTTCCCACAGGTCTTTTATATTCGTATGTGTGAGAGTCAAATTGGGGAAGAAAAACGAGAAAACTTTTTTTTTCTTTCTTTCTTTCCTAATCTGATTTGAAGCAAGTGATCTGCGTTCTCTTTTCGATCAACAAACAAAACACGAGAAGACTATACGTGTTCCGAGAATCCTTTTCAATCTATTTTGTTCGACTTGAGTTTATATAAGGTATCGATGACTCGCATTTTCATTTTTTTTTTTTTAAACCTCTGATTGATTTGCTTGATTGGTCTGGGATAACTGAATTTAAAGGGGTAAAAACGGCCAGAGTAATTGGCTGGCCGTAAGCAGATTGAACGCGCAGCACATCAGAAAAAAGAATCACGAAATCGTTTCCCACCCAAAAGGCTTTGATTTAATGAGATGCCATCAATCTGTATATAGGTATTTAATAGAGCGGGAAAACCCGTATGGCATAGTCGATTGGCATGAAAATGTGTTGTCCATTTTTTGTGTATACACACGCAGACATTTGATGACGCGCGTCCGACATCACGCGCGTCTTTTTCGTTTGTTTTTGCATCATCGTTTGATTTTTCTTCTCTTCTGTAAAGTGAACCGTGTTATTCACGAGAAAGCGCCGCGTTTTCATCATTAACATAATGCAAACGTCTCTTTTTTTTCTTGAGCGTGTCTATTCGAAAAGAGGGGCGGGATCGATAGCTCTGAAAACTTGTTTGTTCGATTTTCAACCACCGCTCGTTCGACACTTAAATTCCCTCCTCCCATTTATGTGGAATTGCCCTCCTTTTTGATTCTCGTCCTTCCTGCTTGTGTAACAGCGTATGTCATACAACTATACACACAGCCAATCTGCTGCAAATTGATTGGGAATCAAACAAGGGTCGTCTTGATTGGCGAGCCTTTTTCGTATAATGCAGAACAATCTCATGATGTCAGTCTACGAGCCAAAGGAAAATGTTGCGCGGACATGTTCTAACTTCGTTGCAGTTATATAGCAAAGATAAGACATTCTCTCTTTATTTGAAATTCTGATGAAAAATGTGTTGCAAGAGGTCATCTTTTTCACTGAATTCTCTTGAATCATTACAGAACTAACGTAGATTTTTGGTTTGTGTTTGGGTCTTTTTTTTAATGACTTTAACCCTTTTTTTTTTTATTATTACATGTTCCGGCGACGCCATTCCGCCGGCATGTCCCGGTATGTTAGAATTTAAATATATTTTTTTTTTCAATTCTTTAGTGAAGTTTGTTTGTTTTTTCATTTTCGCTAGACGTCTCAATAGATCTGCCAGTTTTTTTTTTTTTTGTTTTTTGGTTCGTAAATATTTTTCATTGGAATGGATGTCTTTTTTATTTCTTTATTGGGCATTCCCGATAAAAATGCCAAAAAGTTTATCGTTCGGATTTCGACTGATAACCGTCGCCGTCGTACTCAAAAGATTTTTTTTTTTCTTTGTTTTCCTACTCCCTCCGACTTATTATTATCTGATTACGATGATTCGATTTTCTGAAACCAAAAAGTTGAAATGGCATTTTCAGGCGGCGAGGAAAAAGGAAACACTTTCAAGTTGGAACAACAAAAAGTAGTTAGTATTATTAGACGTTCTGCGTATTGTTTTTTGTTAAATGAAAAAAGAATATCTGGCGTGGCTGTTTAATATAGTTAAGAGTGCTGTTCTGGAGTATGTAAAGTGCATAAGTGTGTGCTCTATTTTTCCATAATGCACTTATCAGCAACCGGCGTTTTGCGTCCGCCCCGAAAGGGAAAATGAGCGGCGTTCTGTTTTCGTTAAAAATATGGAAATCAATTGTTTTGTGCGTTTTTAAATAGAAACAGAGAAGAACAGACCTATTGCTTATTGACGTTAGAAAATAATTGCCGTTTGGATCTGTTTAACGAATTTTTAATGCTACACACTTTATATAGGCCTTTGTAATATAGACAGGACCCGTTGTTATAAAGAGCTCGTTTTGAATATCAATTAGTCTCGATACACGCATTTAAAGGATTATATACAAGAAAATCCACTCTTTTTCTAAAAATGAGTTAATCAACTCGGGTCGAAATCTTTGGCCGTCATATGTTAATTTAACTACAGTTCTTGTTGCTTTTAACGAGGGTGACACAACTATTATATATGGCTGGGTCACGATACGAGCGTTCAAATTTTCGTCCTCAACAAAACAATCCCACACGTTTTTGCAATCCGTCATGGCTGTCTTGTAAAAGCATTAAACCGTAGAGCCAAAAATTCCCATATTTATCTTTTTGCAAACTTTTGACAGGCCAACTGTTTCTCATTATTATTTATTCAAAGTTTTACGGCTACCGTATATTTAACGGGCGTACGAGTTTCGAATTACTGTATGACTAGCATCTTGGGACCTTTTTATTGATTTCAAAAGAAAAATGGGGGTGGTAGTTCCGATACTTCATCATTATTGAGTCGTTATTGTCATAAAGGAAATAAGGAAGCATATGATTTCCATTAAAAACACGCTCCTGTCGCACGAGCCGGATGCGTTTTTCTTCCGGCACTTCAATTTGAATTTTTTTTTTTTTTTCAAAGGAGAAAACGTTTGTCGTCAGCGTTAGTAGAGGAATGCTTCTATATATTATTCGTTGTATTCAAACAGCTGCTTCTCCTCCCATCTTTCACTCCCGACCCATTAGCTCGTGCCCTCACGACCTTCTCATCCTCCATTTAAGTTTCCAATGGAACAAGTTTCTTCCATCGTTTTTTTTTTTTAATGCGTATATTACATAAAAGAATTGAGTCAATCAAATGGATTATAAGTCCTAGTTATGTAAATTTTGATTTTAAAATTTCTGCCGGCCGACGCTTTAACTTTGTCGTTCAGGTCACGGTCATAAAATATATGGGTTTTGCTTGCCAGATTGTGCTCTCCATATAGGCCTGTGCTGCATATATTATCTCCCCCCACCCCATCTTTGAACAAGAAGGAAAGAGAAAAAAAAACGAGCTCATCGATTGAAAATGGTACATTTCTGTTGGCGTCGTCGTCGTGCGACATAATGTCACCTGGAACTATATAGAGTCGTGTGGAACTGCACAGACGGGGGAGAACGTAAGATGGATGGTTTGTATACGAAAAACAACAAAAATATGAAGTATCAAGGATCTTGCTGTGTATACGTTAGAACGAAGCGTCGTGATGGCTCCCCCCTCTCATATTTAACCGTCCGGAAGAAATCCGGGGGTCACGTCCTCCGCCAGCATTTTTTGAAAGAGGGGAAAGACGTGCGACAAAAATAGTAACCCATCGCTCATCAAAAAATTGAAGCAGGTTAACGTCACTGTTAAGTTTCCTTTAAAACGAGACAATCTGAAAAGGTAAAATGTTATTGGCGTCTCTTATGTCAACTTTTTTTTGCCCCCTCTGTAATAGCTCCTTTGTTTAAAACAAAAAAACAAACAGCACTTTTGAAATGCATAACATAAGAATTTAGTTTCTTTGATTGTTTTCCGAGAAGCCAGTTTTACTTGTTTCTGAACTTAGATTACACACAGTTCATTCCGCCATTGTCTCTGATTTGAAACGAAGAAAAATGTCGGGAATTTTTATTACGAATCAACAACAACAAAAAAATATCATCGCCATATAATATTATTATAATCAAAAAGTCCGTTGGATTTTCGATCCGTTTATAGGATTTCACTCTTTTCTTACATGGTCATCATCGTCTAAGAATCGCTCAACAACAATTTCCTTTCCTAATTATTATCTTTTAAGATAGACGTTTAGTGTGCTAAGTAGTACCTGTACACCTATGATCATCAAATAAGATTTAAATTCCCTTTTTTATTTTCAGAAATTCTCACTTGGGCGGGTGAAAATCATCCTTAATCAAAGAAGAAGAAAAAAACTCGTCTCCTTTCATTTGCTTGTTACAATCCCATTTGAGCTATTTCTAGGAATCATTTGTTAGTACTCTAATGTTACTCAGAGTGTGTAATTGATACACTCTTTGACCTTCCACTAGAGATAAAAACGCGACGGTTGACGAGAGACTCTTGTTTTTTAAAACGTATACACAAAGATGAGGGCCTTTTTTTTTGGAGATGTGTGTTAGCAAAAAAGAAAGAGCAGCCTTCTCATTATGATGTTATATTGCTGTTGAGAGCTCGTGATGGAGCGGCAGGTGACAAGAGAAAAAAAAAGGACCTTTTTCCATCGCCATAGAACCTCAAAGACAAGAATATATGGCTCTTTTTCTATTCACTAAGAGGCGACACACAAAAGAAACGATGGGCTCGATATAGTCAGCCTCCTCTTGATCTTGCGCGTTTTAAAATTGTTAAAGAAAAGAAACAAAAATCGTTTGGAAAGCGCGCAAATAACAATGGCAACAGTGGTAGTAAATTTGTTATTGTCTGGACAGTGGTTGAGTAATCATTTAGCTGCCGAGAAAAATATTCAAGAAAAACAAAGACACACACAAAAAGGAGACCTTAAAGACGTAGGGGGTGAGTGACTTGGTCGTGTTATCTTTTCTTTTTCCAGGTTCGTTTCGAGTATAAGGCTAGATGTACACTATACGTCAGCTCACGTGTCCTTATCGTAATCAATCTCTAGACTGAAATCTAGACGAAAATGGGAAAAAGGATCCCATTAATCCCCTTCTCAATTTGAAACTGTTGAAATTTCATTTTGAAAAGCGCGCGCTAAATTTGAAAAAGAGCGCGCCGCAATTAAATTCAAGTACAAAGACATTGTTATGCTCATTATACGTACGTGTTTTTTTTAATGCTGGATAAAATTGTTGTTTCGATAAAATAGAAGAACAACGCACCGCGTCAAATTGATCATCGCAATTTCTACATTTCCAAGGATCCATCGCAAAAAATCGCATTAGCGTTTTGCGTGATTAACATGTAGCATTTTTAGCTTCTTCAACAAAACTATTTTCAGTTCATTAATTTTTTTTGTTGTTGTACTCATTGCTTGTCTTTTAATCTCTATTTTCGGATGATGAGAGGAGCCACTCTGAAATTCTATACAATTTTTTCAGAGAAAAACACAAGTGCCTTGAAAATATTATTTTTTTTTTCGGTGCATTTTTGCGGTTGAACCGACACCCCGGCGTGTGTTTTTAAAACACTCGGTTCAAAAGTTCATTTGCTTTTTCCTGTTTTTCCATCAACTTTTTTGGTTTTTTTTTCTTTTTCTAGAGATAACACACATTGGCCTCTACCTTGGCTTATTATTTTTTCCTTCTTCCCCTCCACCTCTCTCTACCCACAGCCGAGTTAATGACTTAATTACCCGAGCCATTACACACAACAGTGGAATTGTTTTCGGTTTTTTTCTGTTTAGTTTTCATTTTGACTAGAATTTTCTTTCATCATCGTCAAACTCGTATAACGTTGACATTTCGAAACGAATTGCCCTTTACAAACTAATGATCCCAATCATTTTTAAACCTTAAAAAAATTTCGATTTTAGAATTCATTCATTCCAGCTAAAACACTTTGATTTCAATCATAATTGCACACGATTTGACCTAATCCCGATCAACCGGAAACCCTATTACAATAAGCCTTCATTTTTAAACGTTGATGTGGGAGCACAACCCGATTGACCTTTGCGTGCAGATGATGACGCGCTTCCAAACACAAAAAAAAAAATAACGTAATAATAAAAAAATAATAACAATAAAACAAATTAAAAAGCAGGAAAAAAAATGAAGAAGACACACACAGTCATGTGAGAAAAAAATAACGCGAGCAGCGCACGTCACGATGTAGCAACCCCCCCAAAAAAACCAGGGGAGGAATACAACACGATAAAGAAGAAAAAAAATTCAAACGTTTGCAGTGCGTGTCGTTCTCCCGTCACACGCTCATATGTATGTATGGTAAGGCCCTAGTTTAGGTTTTTATTTTCCCTCACATGATACACTCAAGGAAAAAAGAAAAAAAAAACTTTCCGGTTGGGATCTTCATTCGACGTCATATTTTTAAAGCTTTTTTTTTTATGATTGTTGTGCGTATGTTTCCTCGTGATTTCTACACGTAAGAAATAGAAAACTTTGGGGTTTTCTTGTGTGGCACGTCAAAAATCCACTGGCACGCTCACGTTTTATTTTTTTTTTTTGAGTTCTAAAGGACGATGTGACCGCAGAATTCTCACTGTATAATTTGTTATATGGAAGTCTATAAATGTATTGTCGGTGGGACAGTACGTAATGTAACACGATATCAATTTTTTATTACTGGAACATCCTGTGTGATCGAGTTTATTTTCGAATCACTCTCAGACATTGGGGATATTATTCGAATGCTTTAGATGTTGAGATTCCATGCGTTGGAATTGTTTTAAAATATCGCCCTATTTCAAAAGCGAAATGCAGACAATATGGCGACACCGCGCCCATTTTGAAAACGCCTGAAATAGAAATAACAATCATAAACAAAAGTGGATAGGTCAATATCAAGTGCACTACTAATAGCTCCATACTAATAACGATCTTAGAACCCCTTATAAAATTGCGGTTGAGAGGCCTATATATATAGTTATCCGATATGTTAAACATCGTGAAAAATTTTTTTTTTTTCCTCCACCATGTGTAGACTTAAAAAAAAAAATGGAGGATGTCATACGAGACTTTTTTCTGGGGATGCAATAAAGTGAAGTCGAAATGTTTGGACGCATAGACTTGGACACAATGGACGATACAAATAAGAGCCTTGTCATTTTGGCTAAATACGTATTGAGAGACGAACAACGGCATGTCCAGACCCGAAAGGTCCCCCCCTCTCCCCGCCTTCATTTTTGTTTCACCCCCTCGGTGTGGGGCTGCTCTTTTTCGATGGCTGGGAAATTAGCGCCCGTTTCCCATGTTCGACACGGATCACTTCTTTGTTTTTTACACAAGGATGTCGCCTTTTCTTGTTTCTCACGCTCAGTCTTGTGTCGCCCCTAGTGGTCAACATGTACGAATTATCATCGACACGCTGACCCCGCGCAATAATGTCACAGTGAAATCAGGATGTATTGACAATTAATATTTTTTTTTAAATTAAAAACGAAGTTAATGAACAGGTCAACACTAATCAGGCGGTTTAAATAAAGTTCAAAAACGAAAACAAAAAGGAAACGGAAAGGGGAAGTTATTGGAAGGACAGCTGGCGTCGCCACCAAGCGGTGGGAAATGGACAAGAAAAAGGAACAAGTTCCGAAATGGAGTAGACAGCGTGGACCACATGGTCGTGTCGTGCCTACACCTACTCTCTTTTTTTTTTCTCTCTTTCGGGGTAGTTAGGGAGTAGTGTACAACTGTATACCACTCTCAATCAGAGCCTCCCACCACCCAGGGAAAAAAAAGAAAAAAAAAAGGCGCCCTTCTCCATTTCAAAAAAAAAAAAAGAAAGAAAAAAAACGTGGGGGGAGGGGGGAGATACACACCGAAGGGGGAAGGGCAACAGCAGCTCTACAGCCACGAAACTTCGAAAAAAAAAAAGAAACTAGTGTGTGTGTGTTGCTCCTCCCCCTTCCTACTCCTCCCTCCGGGGGGGTGGTGGTAAGGGGCTGGGTAAGAAAAAAGTCGCTTTAACTCGACCGTCCCGTCCTTGGTCCTCAGTTTCGAGTTGACTGTCGTCCGGTTCACAGGTGTCGTTTCTGTTCCACGCTGTTCCTCTCACACAGACACACACACAAAAATTTGAATAAATTAAAAATTCAAACAACTACTCCTGATTAAAAAAATCGTGATTGTGCTGTTTCGAGTTGTGTGTGTGCACGTGCGTGAATGTCGCCATTGATTTGATCGATTTCTCTGCTCGGTGATTGGCTTTCATCGTCTTGATCGATTCCACGCAGTTTTTCGTCGAACCACGTTAATTTTTTTTGTCTGCTAGTGACTCTCACCCCCCCCCTTTCCAAAATAAAAAGTGGATTTACTACTCGAGATGATTATCACATCACCAAGTGTCTGACTGAGAAACAAAAGAAAGCACACAGTGAATTATTATTATTTTTTTTTAAACTCCCGTCAAGTTTCATTTTTTTGTTTGTGATTTGTGCATGTGAAACGCCCGTGTGACGATTGGATTAACAACACACAGCTCACCTTTTTTTTTTTTTTTTTTTTGAATGGAGTCGTTTTGGTGGAGGCGACCATGTCGGACGATTTCAGACAAAAATCGAAATTGTAGTAAAAGAAAAAAGAATTGTCGTACGTTAAGTGTGTCGTCAATGTCGTTCACATCGTCCGCCATGATTTGGATAGTCCTACTCTTATCCACAGCTCACCTGACGGTACGTTTTAAGTCTGGTTTTTTGTGTGTGTGCTTTGATCTATTAGATGATTTGTAATTTATGATTTTTTAAGAATCTTATTTTTTTTTTTGGTGGGGGGGGTATTCATCTAAAGAGGGAGTTTTTTCTAAAGTTAATGAGGAAGGGCGAACAAAATGACTAAAAAGCCAATTGGCATGCAAATGAAGAACGCCGCTCTTTTTCAGGGCCATGTTTTGTTCTTTCTTTCTAACCCCCTTTCTCAAATGTTTGCTAGGCGGCAGGGGTGAGGGTAACCAAAAACAAAATCGATACATATATTAAGGATCAAAACCAATCAGAGCGTTTCCCTCCTTTTCTCTCTGGTGGGGGTGGCGGTGGGGGTATGTTTTGAATAAATTGACATTAGTAGTTCAAATTGGATTGGTCTTGTTTTTTTTCCCCTTCGGTGTTTTTTTTTTCGTTTTTGTTTAAACGATTTCGATCTGAGAGACGTATGGGTTTTTGATGGGTGGCAATCAACTAAAAAATAAAAAGCCTAAAGTTAAAGAGAAACAGGTAGCTTTTGTTTTTCTCTCTACCCCCGTCTATATGAATAATAGATCTCCATAACCAGATTTGAAATGATGGATGAATGTTAACGTAGAGAGATACACACGTTTCAGCAACACCCCGACACACAGATGGGGAAACCGGTCGAAACTAAGTTGTACACACTGGAGTGTATGTTACTCCACCGGTGTGTATAAATGGAACACGATAACAAAACGAAAGGAAACAAACGTTTTTTTTAACTGGTTTTATTTTTTGTTTCATGAAATTCAATCGACATTAAAATAAAAATAAAAAAAAATATCGGGAATTTTGAGAAAAGAGAGTCGAAGAAAATATTTGTGATTAATGAGGTTTTAGAACATTCCTTTAAAAAGTTCCCAATCTCAAATGACGGCCATGATGATGATGGCCGCCATTGTCACACCTGTTCAGGTGGAAAAGTCTCTTCCTCTCTTTTTTTTCTTCTTCCCCCGACTTGTGTACCATCCCTCTTCTTTTCATCCAATTTTTTCTGACCTTGCCGGCCCCTGGAAAGAAAATGGTGCGCTGATTCTTTTATGACCAAGAACACGGAATCTCTCTTGTCTTCCATTGTGCATCGTAGTCTTTTCTCTCTTTTTTTTTTTTCATGGCAAGTTGAATGATTAGCACAAAAAGAAGAAAAGTCGACTTGTTCTTCTTTTTTATCCCTTCTTCTTTCTTCAAATCATTATTATATACCTGCGAATCGAGAACGACTCCTCCCACATTTTTCTGTCTCTCTTTTGTCTTGTTTTTATTCCGTAAAAAAAAAAAAAAACACAAGAACGAAATCGCTTTCAAATGACACTGATCCCTCGGAGCTCTTCCCCTAAAAATAATAAAAACAGTTTACTCTAAATTTAATGTGTTAATCTCTGTCTTTCTCTGTGTTGAAGATGGCGAACGCGTCGGGCTTTTTCGAATTGGAAGTGGTTGCATTGGAAAACCCTCAGGGCCGGCTGGCCAATGGCCAGTGCTGCGGCGCGGACGAGACCAGTAGCTCAAACTCTGGCACCTGTCATCGCCAATGCGCTACTCATTTCCGATTGTGCCTCAAGGAGTATCAGAGCAACGTGACCGTCTCCAGTCCGTGCACCTACGGCAATGCGTCCAGTCCCGTCCTGGCCGGCAATTCGTTCACGTTTGTCGAACCCGGTAAATCCAACGCTCGACTCGTCATCCCGTTTTCATTCCGCTGGCCGGTAAGTCACTCACTTTTTATTTTTTCCCACGGTTTTTTTTTTTTTGTTGCACCTGTCGCGGCTACCGCTTGATCTCATTTTTTAAAAATCTGAGAGATATCGACATGTTACTAGTGTGAGGGGTGGGGGGGGGGGTTATTATCAGTTGAATTATTTGTTTTTGGGCGCTTTCTAGTCAAAGGTAAAAATGCGCGTGACAGGTTTTTGATGGACAGGTGATTTTAGTGTGTCACCGATTTTTTTCTTTTGTACAAAATCGGTCAAGAGCGTGAGAAAATTCACGAATTTTTTTTTGGGGGGCTGTGTGAGATGCCCTTAGGGGTGGACCTGTTTGGTCTCGAGAGACGCGCTGCATATTTCACATATTGAAATGATTTTCTACTTAAATTTTTTTTTTTGTGACTCGAGTGCCAAATCAAATGTCGGAATGAGCTTTTAAACCACAATCCTTTCGGTTTGTTGTTGTTGTCACTCGCACACACCTTGAAGATTTTGTCAGTTGTCCTAGCGGGGGGGGGACACTTTTTTTTTTTCCTTTTCAAATGTGGATCGAAGTCCCAGTGAGACTTGCACGGTAGTGAGTATCTGGTATAACCTGGTTCCCACGCGAACTAAACCTCCCCCTCAAGAAAATGATGTGCAGAGGGGGTAGTAGATATTATACCTCTCTTACCTGGGATTTTTTTTTTCTATTTTGTTGGTCTTATTATCATCAAAAAGGGGAAAATGAAACAGGAAAAAAAAGGGGAGCAAGCAAAGCAGAAGCTTCTCTCTATATAAAAGGTGTGTGTGTATACAAGGGGGAAGAACAGGTGGCCGAGTAGGTAATAACCGGTCATCATTGTTCCCTTTTCTCTTTAACTCTCCCCCTCTAACCCCCCCCCCCCCCTTTTCTTTTTCAAAAAGAAAATGGACTTGTAGAGGTTTAATTTTTTTATTATTATTTGATCGTCTTGTTGTATGAAATTTTCTTGTTCTTATCTCGAAACCGCATCTTTCATTGCCCGTCTCTACCCGAGAAAGGGAAATAAATCAATGGTCAGACTTGGATTAGATCTCCCCCCCCTTTTTTTTTCTTTCTTTACTGTTTGCCTTGAGAAAAGTAAACTAAAAATTGAAATGAAAGTGTATTTACGCAACGCAGATGTGTGTCCGGAAGCGGCCCATTTTTTTTTTTCGGGCGTGCAACCCTTTCAAATTTTTTGAGACACATGTGACACACAAAAAAAGATTCGTAACATTCCCCCACAAAAAAAAAAGGAGCTATCCATAACATCTTGTCATCACTTAATTTTCTATTTATAGAAGATTCATTTCTTGTGGTAAACACATTTTTCGAACAAAAATTTTTTTGCTGTTATTTCCGGCGGATGACGGAAGAGGCCCATGTTGCCCATTCAACCGTGAAAATGCGATGGCGAAAAAAGGGGGGGAGAAACCAATCAACCTCGTAAAAAAAAATATATCTTTGTACCTTGAATAACAACATGGGGGAATGGAGGGAAGTGCGGTAGACTAAAGGGGGGAGTCTGAAAAAGTTTGCCAACAGTTTGGAAGGAAACGCCCCACGCACGGGGGTCGTATTTATCTTTTTAAAACAGTTTCGTTTTCGGGAGAGGGTAATGAGCTTCTTTATTGGATCTTTTTTTTTTTTCTTTTCTAAACTGTCTGACGTCGTCTCTATAATTTGGTTTGAATTTCTTGTTTGCATGTCGGAATCTTCTTCGGCTTTCAAGAGATGCCGCGATATTATTTTTATTCAAACACTTGAATAATCACTGACAACGAGTTCAATCTATTTTAAGTAGACCTTGAGAATTCAAATAATGGAAGGTGTGTTAAAATAAAAAAAAAGTTGCACTTGCGGCGTCTTTATAAAAAAAAAACAAATCAAATAGAAAACCATTAAGGGGAAGATATGGCGAGATATGGCGACATATTGAAAAGTGAGTCCGGATGGGAAGTTCCCTCTAAAAAGAAAAAAAACCTTTTACCAAACATTTTTGAATTCTCCTTCTTTGGAACTCTAGCGTCAGCTGTTTTTCTCGTTGATGCATTCGATATGGATTGTATATATACAGGAAAAAAGAAAAAAAAAGGACCTCATTAAATAAAAGCTCTTCTTCTTCTTCTTGTTTTCTTGTTGGCGTTTCCCAACTCCTCCCACTATCAAGTCGAAACTGTGTCTTTTTTTACCTGTCCATCTACCTGTGCCAGAGTTGATTGCTTCCAGTTTCTCTGAAAGCTTCCGAGAGAGAGTTGCTCCTTACAAGCGAGTCATTATTATTTTTTCGCCAAGACCCTCCGCGTGTTGCTTTGTGACCGATAGTAAGAAACGAAAGCGTCTGCGTTCTTTTTTTCCTTTAGGGCGACGACATACCTGGGGACTATGCCCCCCCCGTCTCCTGTTGGTAAATCAGTGATTAGTCAGCTGGTAGCGAAAAAAAACAAAAAAACAGCAGCAGCACAAAAGATGCCGTAAATCTTTTGTGTGTCTACACGCAGGCAATTTCAAGATGGATGAAACAAAACACAAAATGAGTTTAAAGAAGATTTTTTTTGTTTTGAGGGGGTTAACTTTGTAGATAAGTTTTAATTGTAAATGAGACCTTCGCCTTTTTGTGTGTGAAGAAAACTCGTACACGGAAGAGACTGCGGATGATGGATCGTCGAATGTTATCTATTGTTGTACACTTTTTATTTTATTTAAACCGCATTTGTTTTTGTGTGTGTTGGTCGTAAAGGGGGGAAATGTTATTTTGCTCTCAATTAAGTGAGGCACAAACTAGTTTCTTTTTTCAGGGGGCTCCAAACCACAACCGCCTTTCCTAAATAATAATAAACCTTTGAACTGTGAGCTCGTTTTCTATATCGCTCCTCCATCATCAGTTTTATGCATTTCTTTTCAGAAAGAAGCGGACCCGACTTTTTCTTTTTTTCATACATTTTTTTTTTTTTTGGGTGGGGGGGGGAGCTTAAAATCAATCGGTGAGAAGATTTTTGAAACTTCTTGTTCCGTAAGAAAAAAAAAAAATGACACCGTCACGGTGTAATAGGACCTGGCCAATGACGGGCAACTTAACACTGACCCCT
The DNA here is from genome assembly GCF_020631705.1 of Daphnia magna. Lineage (NCBI taxonomy): Eukaryota > Metazoa > Arthropoda > Branchiopoda > Diplostraca > Daphniidae > Daphnia > Daphnia magna. The sequence goes on along the minus strand of NC_059189.1, from coordinate 3,914,152 downwards.
TCGGCCAGGTAAAGAACACAACCGGGGGCTAACGCTAAGACACTCTGGGATGAAGAGAAGGGAGAAAAAAGAAAAGACAAATGACAGAGCGCGGCAAATATTTGAACAAGGGGGGGACCCCGTGAGTTGCGTGTGGGGGAGGAGCTCAAGTCTCTCTCTCTCTGTGTGTATAGTGTCTCGAATTGTTGGGGCACTGATTGCTACAGCGTCGAGCAGACCCTTGGTTCTTTTTCTTACCTTGTATATCATTAAGCATTATAAAAAGGAGGTGAAAGAGAAGCCCGTCTTTGAAAGAAAATGCGCACCATGTGACTTTTTTCAACCGCTGGATGACGACGATAGCGGGTCGGGATGATAATTGACGAGAGAGCTAAGAAAGAAACACGAAGAGGTACAGAAAAAGAAGAAGGGGCATTACTGGCACGCCAAGTCGCCTGATGCGTCATTTACTGGCGTTCTTCTCTCTGTGTGTGTGTTGTGAGATTTTTTCTTTTTTCGGCGTGTCTTGCGACAGTATTTCACGACACGCATTCCTTTGCTTATACACACACACACACCTCCCTCACCTGAAGACCTTTAAAAAAAAAAAATCATTCAACGTGACACCTAGTGGCTGTTGATGATTTGTGACTTGATTTTTCTTTCCTCTTTTTATTTTTTGATCGTCTTATTTTTTTTAGTTTTCATTTCAAAATGTTGTATCACCTGTGAGGCTTGCCTTTAGCTACAAACAATCACGGACATTCTACACACACATATCTGGTTTTCTCGTGTGCCTTTAGAACGCACACACTTTAAAAACAAAAAAAAAATGGTACGAGTGAAAAACGCGTTCACACACGGAACCCTAATCGGAACGCCACGGGCATTGTTTTTCAAAAAAATTTCGAGAGAAAGGAGAAAATGAATGCAGTTCATTTTTTTTTTCTCTCTCTCGTTGTTGTCTATGCCGTCAAATCTCATTTTTACGCCATCAACAGCCAGAGAGAGAGTTACACACACACACACACACACACATGGTTATTTATTATTAATCATCGTATGTATTGCGTGGCAGTTGGGTGGCGGTCGTTAGTTATATACCTGTGCATCATTTTCCTTTCTTTCATACGTGTTCCAGATCAAATAGAGATCCTCAACTGGATGATGATCGTGTGAGCTCATTTTCCATCTCTACGAAATGTGATTTTAATTGTTCTAAAGGAAGAAAATTGAGAAAAAGATAATCATTTTCTATTATCTTTTAATCATTTTTTTTGTTTTGTTTCGTTGGTAGTTATTTTCATTGCAAAGATGATTGAATCGGGATCTCCCCCTCTTGCTCTACTAATAATAATAACACACCCCACCATCTATGAGGAAATCATCATCAGGATGTCGACCGTGAAATGTTTTTATTTCGCCCTCTCGTTGTGTTCTCAATGCACAACAGATGCGTATCGATGTTGACCCCCTTGAAAGCTGTCGCGATATTCCAGCGGCAACACGATCCCTCTGTATGTGCTCAACAATAACTACTTGATGAATATACGTGACGGTTTGATTACGGGTGGACCTTTTTTTACGAGGGGTACGGCAAAATGATTGGTGCACATTCTTAGCGATGATCTTTTTTTTGTTTTCCGAGTTTAAAGCATCTCTTGTTTTTTTTTAGCGAGAATCTGACGGTAGCGATCGGACAAAGATGATAAGAAAAAGGGGGGAAACTTGTCTCTTGTTTCAAAAAAGAAGAAGATTCTTTGACGATAAATTAAAAGTTTTGCATCCCTTTTGGTGTGGGAATCTCGTACACACACGTGTGTGTGTGTGTAGGTTTTTTCTTTTTTTGCCCGTTTGTCGCAGCTGGAGGTTTTGTGTGTGTGTGTGTGTTTCGTTGGCCCTTGGAAAGAGACGAGTGTTTCCAGGTAAGGAGCTGTTTCGGTTAGCCCCGAAAAGATAGTCATCATCTCAGCGAAAGAAGAATATAAAAGAGAAAGGTTCTATCACTGAGAGATCACAGAGACACAGATCATCTTTTGTCCTCCTTTTTTTTTTCTTTCCCTTCTTCTTATGTGTCTACGAAGAAAAGTCACCAGACGAAAGAATCGTTTTGTGTGTGTTGTGGCGTTTCCCAATGGGAGGCCTGGCATTTTTTCTCGGGTCCCGCGTTCTTGGCATGGGTCCCTGTGTGTCTCCTGCATACCATCCGAAGGGGGGGGAGGGGGAAAAGAAAAAAGAGGAGAAGTTCCACATATTATTATTATTATTATTATTATTATATCTTTTCTAGTCTCGGCGACATTCCTGAATAGGCTGTTCCATCATCCTCTTTTTTTCTTTTCCCCTCCATCACCTTTTCGGGGTTGTCGTTTCTTCTGCAAACGATTCCGAATTTTTTTTTCTTTCTTTTTTTAAAAAAGAAAAAGATTTTCGTGAGAGGTAAAAGATGGTCGTAGTGTCAATTCTTTAGACAAGTAGCCACGTTGATTGTTGTAATATTATTGCCCAACATCATCCCAACGAATGGTTTGATTTATTGCGATTGTATACGACGTTGCATTTTTTTTTTTGGTGGGTGGGGGGGACGGTCGGGATCTCCTAAAGGAGGGTGAGGAGCAGCCGTGAAACGCGCGCGCACCTGATGAATAGATTTGTGTGACTGGGTTTTAAGTTTAGCAGCAGCAGCGTGAAAGGCTTCACTGATTGAAAGTAAAAACTGATGTCTTGCATTCATCTCGCCAGTTGAACTTGAATCGTAAAAAAAATGAAATGAATTTCTTTTTCTTTAACGTAATAAACTTGGGAACTCGCATAGATGGAGTCGAGAAAGGGAACTCTATAAAAAAAAAAACACGATAGGAAGAGAAAAAAAAGGGAAAACGAATGAAAGGGAATGAAAAGGTGTTAAAGATGTAGCTCCATAAGAATTGAGCTCTAATGAAAATGCCACTCAGTCTCTTTCTAAATTTATTTATTTGGGGAAGAAGCGCTTGAAGCGCGCCCATCTTTTTATGATATATATATATTTTTTCCATGATATTTATATATTCCATCTATCTCCCTCATCTCTCAAGTCTGGGAATGAGATGGAGGGGGGGGGGTTTCAATGTTACGCGATAAATTTTCGCCCTGGCATTTTCTTTTTTCTTGTGTGTGTGTGTGTGTGTGTGTGTGTGTATACCGCTACTTGTACACTACCGAGAGAGCCGCCCCCGAAACTAACCGATCGTATTATACACCCCGCTGATCGCTCTAATGAAACTCTTCTTTTTCTTTCTCTCTACGCTTAGACACACACAACACACAAACCGGTACGGACTTTTTCCCCCCTCACTTTTTTTTTTTGGGGGTTTTCGTGCGTGCGCGTGTGTTTTTTTATCTTCTCGATCATAAAAAGAAATTATTAATTCATTCGGAGAACAGACGAAACAGAGCGAAGCACGAAACAAAAAAAAAATGTGAAAATCCCACCCCGTTATTCTGAATTTAATGAGAGTCGAAGTTTTGGGAAGATAAAAGTCCCGAAAATGTTTTGAGACCGCACGTCAAATTATTAGCGGTGCACGTGAATTCAACAAATTGTTTCAAAAAAAATTCCGCGTTTTGCTTTCGAAATTGCTCACTTCGCTGTCTGAATAAGTCGGAGATCATTAAAAACGCGGACAATAATCCCTCCATCTCGGAATCCGAAAAAATCCTTTCATTGTGCGCACGATTTTATTGCCTATAGCGAGAAGCAAAAAGGTAAATGAAGAGAGATCAACGCGTTTTTCTTTTTTTTTAACCAACTCCCAGACCAGTTTTGCTTTTCATTGTCGTGTGAAAGCGGATTTTGAACACGGTACACATTGTGATGCACCGGCTCATGTTAGGCGCCTTAAATAATAATAATAAGAAAAAAAAAAGGTGTCGGCGGTACACACAATTTTCTTTTGGTGGCGTTGAATGGCGCGCGGGTGAAGAAGAGTAGGAAGGGCGTAGCACCTTGCGTTACCTGTTAACAAAGAGAGCAAATAATCCCCCCCGACTCCTTTGAGCTGCGGCACTTGACTTTCCTTCTTGTTGTCTCTTTAATAAAGAATTTTTTTCTTTTTTTTGGTTAAGGATATTTAACATTGACCAGTGAAAACGTGGGGGCGCGAAATTCAAAACGGAAGAGAATCAACTGCACCCCCCCTCTCCGCACGGCTGCGTGTGAATTGCATTTTTCTCGAGTGTGACGTAGTTATGTCGGCGTCTCCATCCTCCATTGAGGGGATTGTAATGTTTACATTTGTCTTTTGTTTGAATCGGCTGTGTTGGTTTGTTGATTCAACGGGTTCCTCCGAACTTTGGCTTAGCCATTTGACACTGGTGAAACAAACAAGGGCTGGGCTCCCAACTTCTTTCGCTCTGTTGTTTCTCCGTGTGTGAAGGGGCAAAAGCGGAGGAGGATTTGCTTTTTCACACCGCCGCCGTTCTTGGCTTCTTTCTTTTTTCTTTTTTTTTTAGCCGCTGCTTTTGAGAAATTTTCGTGTGTGTGTGTGTGTGTACACAATTAAAAAAGATCTCGAGAGAAATAACAAAACCCCCTTTTGTGTTCAGAAAAAAAAAAGCGCTTTTTGTGGGGCTAGTTTAGGAGGGCGCGTCTATTACACGTGTTTTGGAGTTCTTTTTCAGGATGTTTTTTTTTTAAAGGGGGGAAGGAATTAATCGCGGTTCGTCGTGATGGAATTATTAATGGCCATTTGGGGGGGGGGGAACTGGATTTTTTAAAAGAAAATTCAAAAATCTTATTTCTTTTTTGAAGGGTTGCAACCATTTTCGCAGCGGGGTCACCAAAAGCGCTTAACAAACGGCACAAAATTTAAAGGGTCAATTTCTTTCTGCCTTTACGAAGGGGATAACTTTAACGGAGGGGGTTATTCCTATAAAGGAGGACTATTGTGTGTGTGTGTGTGTGTATCCCCTTTCCATTTGCATTCCGTAGACTACACACAACAAGAAGCAGCATCTTTTGAAAGATCTTTTTTCTTTTCTGAAAGAAAATGTTGGGGTTGTGAGAGAGGGGGCAAGTTTGAATCAGCGTGATACCACGGTGATGTGTAGTTTGTTGTGTGTAGAGCAAACGATTTGGAGGAGCGGGACCCCCTCCCGATGGGCCGCCACCACTACGGTCCGTCCACCACTTCTACCCGTTTACAATAAATTATATCATAAATAATATTTGATTTTTTTTTTTTAAGGAGGGTTTCTTTTTTCTTTTGATAAACAGTCCCTACTCTTTCCTTAATCAAAAAGATGAGAGACGTTTGTCCAGCACGAGAAACAAACGCTGCCGGATTGTTTTTTTTTTTTTTTTTTTTTTTTTTAAATGTCTGTCGTGTCTCATGAAATGGCGCCTTGAAAATCAAAGTTGACATTCAAGTTGAGTAACATCAAGGAATTTTTTCTTGTTTCTTGTTGTAGTTTTTGACCCATTCTACTACCCCCCCCTGTTTTAACCCTCTGGAAAGAACGAAAAAAGATGGGTAGTCAAAGACGGAAGTATTCCGGGCCATCACCTTTTGTGACCCATTCCCCCCCCCCCCCTTTTTTTTTCTATTGTTCTTTTTTTTTTTTTTGATTTCTTAAAAATAGAGAAACGTAGAAATAAGTAGGCCTTTCTATGACAGCTGTGGTAGATCCTCGTTTTTTTTTTTTTTTCAAGGGGGTATGGGCAAAGACACTTGGTGTGAGGTGATGGCAAAAAATAAAAAGGGTAGAAAGGTTGAAATTTTTTTTTGGTGTTGTCTACCTCGTCCAGCGTTGCTAATTTCTAGGTGGGCTCCCATTAACAGCTGGGCATTTTTTTTTTTTGGGTGGCTGTCCGGCTGTTGTCCGTCACACGATGCACAAAAATTCCAGGTGGTGGTTTCAAAGTTATTGGATGCTATAAATTTCAATGTTTTTCGATGTGATTTTGTGGAGGTAACACAGGTGTGTGGCTGGGTAAAAAGATTTTGTTTTTTTTTGCGCGCAATGATTACGACGAGCTTTTCTTTTATTTTCATGGAAAACAAAAGGAAAATGCGGGTTGAGGGCCATTTTTTTTTGGTGTGTTTTCTTGGAATTCATCTAGTTGTTCACCTGATTAACATTTAAAGTGCAGCAGCAGCAAGCAGTCCGTTTCAATTGAAAACTTTTGGGGTTCGTCTCTCTCTCTCTCTCTCTTGTTTTTTTTGTTGCATAGAAAAATTCTACAGACGGCCAGAAGAAAGGGCCATTCCACAATTTAAAAAAAGGGCTTCTTCTTTTGAATTTTAGTGTGTATATATATCAACTGTTTTGCTTTCATGATGGATGAAGAATCCAGGCTTCACTTCTATTTTTTTTTTTTATTTATTATCTTTGACTGGAAATCTCACCTTTTTTTTTTGTGTGTGTGTTCCAGAAGATCTTCTTTGCTTTTGTCATCTTGTCAGTTTCTTTTTTCTTCTGGGGTCTCCATTTCACATATTTCGTTTAAAGAAGCAAAAATAAGCCGCTCGCCTTTTTCTCTCGATGAGACGGCGTTGTGTCTATGGAAATGCATACGTAATCAAACAGGATAGAAGTAAAAAGAAAATGCATAAATACAAAAAGGGGGGGACGGTACTGCGTCTCTGTGGCCGGTCCGATGGCCGGCCCAGATTAAAAAATCGAGAATAAAATTTCTCTGCGTGAGATTTTTGTTCTTTTTGTCTGGCCAAAACAAAACATGTCGTATACACCACGAGATTTGGTGGAACTATTGTCAAGTCGGGGGGGTCAGCAGAAGTCGTACAAGATTTCATAAATAAAAAAATTATGATTTGTTTTTATTCGTTTTGTTTCTAGTCGTAAGACATCGGCGCCCCGCGTGTCGTTCACGCTGCACGGGGTTGTCGCCGTAGACGAACGATCTTAATCGCTATGAAATATGTCATCGTGAAAGTTTTTTTTTTTTCTTTTTCTTTTTAATATTTTTGATGCCGAAATGATAAAAAAAAAAAAATTCAATTTTCATATTTTGCTCCTTTGAGGGGGGCGCCATCTTTTCTTCCATGTATCCACCATACAATTTTCCCTTTTTAGGCTTTGGGTCTTTTCGCTCTTTTACTATTTTGTCCACCCCAATGGGGGAAAAAAAAAAAGGAGATGATGACATCACATTCTGTCAGGCTCCCTTTTGTGTATTTAATGAGCTCTCCAAGTCCCCCCCTCCCTTCCTAGTTCACCTGTGTGAACGCGGTAACGCGCGTCAGGAGCGAAACAAATAGGGAAAAAAAAAAATTTAGGGGAAAGGCAGAAGGAGATGAGGACGATGGATAATGATTAAGGAGGAAAAATTGAAAATATCTTACGGAAAGAAGAAGAAAAAGCTTTCAGAGTAAAGGGGCTGCTCTTACGTCATTATCGTTAAAAGAAGAAGGAGAAATAAGAGGACAACTTAAGTTGTCAACTCTGGTCCAACCTGTCGACTTTATCATTTTTGGGGGGGGGGGGATGGGGAGAGGAACGCCGGGGTGGATTTCGGTTGAGACACACGAGCCAAATCGGATGATCAGACCACCAGCATCAAGAGAGACCACCGAACAGCTGATGGTCTCATGACTTGATTGCAATCAACTTGTGAGGCCATTGGAATGTTTCCCTTCAAACCCCCGCGCATCAAATAGAAATTCACGTGGCATCTTCAGAGGGGGGGTTTGCGAGTTTGTCATCTAGTCATGAACGTTTTCTTTTTTCTTTCAATGGCGATCGTTTGATAGTTGGTGTTATCTCTTTAAAAAAAAACAAGAAGAAATGCTGGACATGTAACTGCAATTATTTCTCTTTTTATGATTTTACAGTCCGGATTTATTTCTTTGATTGCGGATGCCATTCAGCTTTTTGTGTGTGTGTGTGTGTGTATTCTAACTCTGTGCATATCAAATTTTTTGGGTTTTTTTTTTCCGGGTGAGGGCTAGAGGGGTGCAATTGTAAAAACCGAAAAGAGTGATAGGTTTTGACGGCAGAAATGTTGTTGTTCGCCTATGTGGCGCATACATTTACCTACACTTTTATATGTATATTTATACGTATCGCTTATGTATGTAGACCGAGATAAGACGTTTCCAGTTTTTCTTCAGTTCTAATCTGTCTGCGTCTCTTGATGTCTGCGTTCCCCAACAAACAGAAAAAACGAGAAAGAAAAAAAAAATGATCTTATTTCATTTTTTTTAAAATCATTTCTTGTTTCTCCGACATGGTTACAACTAGGCGAAATAACATAATTTTTAAAAATATATTTTTGAAATGTGCAGTGAAACAAAAGACTTGTCTTATCCATCATCATTACGCAGAAAAGAAAAGTCCCCCCCCCCGTACATTTAGAAAAAAAAAAAGTCAAAACAAAAGAAGATAGTGAAAACAAGACAACGACACACGCCCATTTTGCGCGCGTGTTTTTTGAAAAAAAAAACACAACAACATTTGTGATAGCGTTGGGACTGACTCGTGTTAACAGTTGGGGCAGTATCGAATGCTACACAACTGAATCCAATTTGATTAGGGATTGAAATATTTTGTGTTGATCTCATCATCTTCTAATGCAGCAGAAAAAGGAAGAAAAGTTGTTGTTGTTTGGCTCGGCAAATCGTCGTCTCGGGCAAGAAACATTCCTGTCTAACGAGCGCGTTCTTGACACACGCGGACGTAAAGGGGCAGCAAGAACCATCGCATAATGGTGGGCGAGTAGAACCGGAGCAAAGGAATAAAAAGATGGAACGCTATCTTATACAATATTTTTTTTGTTCCTTTAATTTTAATTCAAAGATTTTTTTGTTTTTTCTTTGAATTTCTACGAAAAAAGAAAATGTCCAGTTTTATCGAATTTTCGTTGATAAAGTAAAACAGCTTTTGTGTGTGGATCTTGCGTCATCAAATTTTGACCCGATTTTGCTCGAGGGCCACACACACACACGCACGATAACAACAGATATTGGTGTCATGTTTTTTTCTTTTTTTTCTTTTTTTTAATATACAAGAAATAGATGAGAAAACTAAACAGGTCAGCAGCCATTAACTGTTATTGGCGAAAGAATACATTTTAAATAAGAATTTATCAAATTCCCACCTGAAGCTGAATGACACAGCACCGCCCGATTGTAACGGAAACGTTTTCCCTCCCCATTTTTTTTTTTTAACTTGTTTGATTAATCGCGCAATGTCTTGTTTTTCAAAATTCTTTTGGGCATCGACATAATTTCAAAAGGCTGCAGTGTTTGAATTGTCACACGAAAAGCGCATCGGTTGACACACTAAATAAAATTCAGTTCCTCGTGATTTTTTTGGAATAGAAACCAACAACAACAACAAAATGGGTGCCGATAGAAGCGACACTAGCACGTCATTCCTAGCGGAGAATCGTCAAGACATTCCTCACCTGCTTCCATTTGTGTGTGTTGACCTTTACGCTTAAAGTTTTAAATGGGGAAAAAATGCCTCGTCCTAACATCAAAATGTCGTGATTTTGAATTTACGTACACGCCCAACAGCGCCATTTTTCCAGTGGCGGTCGACCTTCTCGTCTTATTATTATTATTTTTTTTTTAATGTATCTTTTTTTTTTTTTTGCGTTGCCCTTCCCGAGTTGATGGACTTGCTCCGACTACGCGCAGTTTGGATTGATATGCGTTTTGTGAAAATAGTGTCGACGTCGGGACTGTTGTGCGCGTTCACTTCTCCCGCTGTGAAAAATGGAAATTGTTGATAGACTAGAAAATCTTCTTCTTTTTCTCGTTTTTTTTTTTTGTTCGCATTTTTCCGTGGGGTTGGGATCACGATTTCATTTTTTTTTTTATATATGCAGACATGGAAAATAACAAACAAACAAAAAAAAATTTTTTGTTATATCGCTCGTCTGTGCTGCCCGCAGTCGTTGCTTGAGACGTCATCGCTCGTGCGTGAACTCTTTGGTACGTGACGATCTCGAGTCCCGGACTCGGGGAAAAAAAAAAGAGCTTCTTCTGGCGTGGCTTTTATTTTGATCAAAAAGAAAAAAAAAAAAATGTGCGACTAGTCGGGTCATTTCGACACACAGAGAAATGGAATGTGAAAATAGACGCATGTGCGTGCATTCCAAAGGTGTTTCTTTATGACCCGTTTTCTTATTTTATTGTGTGTCTTTTGATTGACTGTGGCGCGGCCGCAAATGAAACAAAAAAAGAATTGAGATACAAGCGACGGAGGAAAAGGCCGCTCTCTTAAAAGCATTTGAAACAAATGATAAACGCGGCACGAAATGCGCAAAAGTCGATTGTTTTTGGTTTTTTCAAAAACGCACTCTAAATTTGAAACATTTATTCTTTTACCGTCTTTATAATCGAACCGTTTCCTTTTTCGGGCGGAGGAATCTAAACATGGTCACGCGCACACACACACATATCGATGTGTAACCGCATCAAAAAATAATCCTTTGACTATAGTTGGATGCTAATGAGGATGCGCTTGTTTGCGGGGGAGTTGTGATCCTGATTTTTGATGGTCATCCATTGATCATTTCTGTTTGTCTTGTCGAATAGCACACACACACACACAGCGAAAACTAAAAACAAAGCAGTCTTTTGTTTCGTCATGTTGTAACCTTCGATTGTATCGGGGTAAAAAAAAAAAAATAATAATAAATTCTTTTTTGAAACGGTAATCAGATGCATAGATCAATGTCTTATCTGGTTATGGTACTGCGACTTGGAGACGAGTATTGTGGAGAGACATTTTCTTTTCGACTCCACAGGTGTCCCATTTCTTGTCCCTTTCTTTTTCTTCTGATTTCATCTTTTTTCTTTTTTTTTTTATTATTATTTAAATATATATATACATTTTTTTTTTTTATTATTCGTTTCCGTCGTACAGCTCGACATTTTGTGTGTGTGTGTGTGTGTCTGGAACGCGCCAAACGGGTTAAACCTATCGGAGGAAATGTGAAAGAGATTTTTCGTTCACTGTTGTTGCTACTTTGCTGGCTCCCTATTCAAAGAAATAAATGGGGGTCCTCCCCTCTTGCTCACACACACACACGAAGCAAAAATTTTTTGTTTGACAGGAAGGGCCAGCAGGAGCACACAGGTAGCAGGCAGTAGGTAGCTTCTAATAACAAGCGGGAGACTTTCTTCTTCTTCTTCTTCTTTTTCATGGACGAAGAAGAAGAAGATGATAAAGGAACCCCACACCACCCCCTGGTGGTCTCTTGTGTGTCTCGTCCCCCAAAAAGCCATCAAAAAAATGTCCTTTGGAAAGGGGGGGGGGGGATTGTCGCGTCGAGACCCCACGGAAAATAAAAATGAAAGGGACTTTTAAAAGCCATTTTCTGAAATACGTAGCGACTTATAGCCAATTAATCACTTTATCATATTTTTTTTTTTTTCTTTCCTCTATTTTAAAGGAAGGGGGGGGGAGGGCACTGGAAATGATTGTGGGTAGATGTTCTTGTAGCTAAAAGGGAAAATGAATTCAAGGGGGAAAGGTTAAAGGCTCCGCGAACTTGCATTTTTTAGCGAAAATGTTTGTCTGATACGAAAAGGAAAATCACGAACGCTCGACCTTGGAATTCCTTGGTTTCAATAAGAAGAAGAAGAAGAAAAAAAGGGCTATTTAATGCGGTACTGGAACACGTGAAGCGTTGCACGAGGACACAATCTGCAGGTCTGGAATACTCGCGTGTGAAATGCGTGTACAGGTTATACTAATTACCTTCGCGCTCTGTAAAGCAAAACACCCCCAACAAAAATGGCTCATGACCTCGTCCACTTTTCTTTCCTTTTTTTTCCAACTTTTTACACACGCACAAAAACCAAAAAAATTTAAATATTTTCCACTTGGACGATGTCGTGTAGATCTTTAACACACACACACACACACAAAATCGTCGTCGGCAATCGATCTGCTTGTTTCATTCTCATTCAAAAAATACAAAAAAAAAATTCATTTTTTGTTGTTGTTTTGTTTGATCCATTGCGTTTGCCGTTGGACACAAACTTTCTATTGTCTACCTTTCGACTGTTGTTGTAAATACACACTGTAGAGATATATTTATATATTTTTTTTTTGGGAAGGGGGGCTCTTGTGTGTGTGTGTTAGCTTTGGAATGCGCGTGTTATCTAGTGGACACAATAGGCAGCGCGCAAAAGGGGTTAGCGCAAGAGAGCCACTTGAAAAGGAGGGGCAATCTCATCCATTATAATCCGTATCGTGTATGTATATATATATATATTCCTTTAGTCTGTGTAGGAATATAACCGAAACCTCGTTTTTTTTTTTTTTTTTCAAGTGGAACGAAGAAGAAAAAAGGAATTTTTTTGTTTTGTTTTGTTTTGTTTTTTTTCCCTTTTGGCTTTTTCGAGCCTACAGCGCGCAAGATTTTTTCCTTATTGTAACGCACGCCATAACGAGCTCTGATTTCCTTCTCTTCTACCCTTATTTTTTATTTTTTTTGTGTTTTTTTTGTTTAATAGACTTGATGGAATGTTGCCAGACTCTCTGAGCTGGTCATATCGGCCATCATTAGATACTAATCAACTGATATGGAGCTCTCTCTCTCTTTCTTTCTCTTTTGTAGGCTCTCATTTTATCGCCATTAATATCCTAAATAATTATTCTTTATTTATTTATTTTTCCTGTTTGGGGCTCTTGTTTATTTTCTTTTGCGGCATTCTTGTCCCGTTTTCTTTTCTTCTTCTTTTTGGGAAGGGGGGTGGGGAGGCGAAATGCAAATGGACAGGAAACCAAATATGTGCGACGTGCTTTGGCCGCTCGCTCGTCAATTTGCCACCCCTTTGTTTTGTGTTCCGGACGTGTGATTTCCTGTGTGTTATTTTTTGTTGTGTTTGTTTTCTTACTTGGCATTCCTTTCACACGCAAAGTGAACTTTTTCTTTTCATTTTCTTCAGAAAAGAAAAGAAAAAAAAAACGAGTAGAAATGATTTTTTTTCTTTTTCTTTTTGGTTAGAGATAAAAATGCAGTCAAAACGTGTAATTGCTAATTTGTTTTGTTTCTTTTACTTGTTTTTTTATTTTATTGCAGAGGTCCTTCACTTTGATGCTGGAAGCGATAGACTACAACAATTCTACACGACCATCAGGTAAGAAAAAAATCACAAAATAATTCGTTTTTTTTTTTTTACTATTGGCTCATTATCTTTGAGTTTGCTGCACAAGAATTTCAAAAAAGTGCCGTTTTTTTTTCTTCATATTTTAAGTTACTTAACGATTCGCTAACAGCCAATTTGTCGCCTCAATTCGATCGTGTCCACGAACAAAAAAAAAAAAAAACTAATAATTAAAAAAACAAATCGACCGCTTCTCTTCGACGCCAATGACGCCCGCCATCCATGACGAATGAATGGCTGGGAACGTTTTTTTTTATTATTATTATGGGTTTTATTATTGTTGTTATTGTTGTACTGACTCCGTCGCCAGCACGAAAGAAAGAAAGAAAGAAAAAACATTTTAATATATCGCGCATGACCGGCCATATCAAATGTCAATTTGGAAACCCCCTTCCTACCCCCCCAATGTTTGGGGTAGGGATTGGGAGGGTTGCAGACGGGAATAAGTGGGTGGGTCGGGAGCAGAGTTATTTGAGCGGGGTGAGGCCACGCTCTATAAACACACTAAAAAAAAAAAAACGCAAAGTGAATTATCCGAAAGAAGAAAAATGCCGTTGCGCGAAGATGAGGGGGGTTTTGTTGTTTTTTTCCCGCGCGCTCGTTTTGATTTCGGGCAACCGGAACGGCGGCGGCGCCAGTCAAACGGTAGGAATCGTTTTGTGGGTTTGTGTTGTATTAGAAAATTTAATGCGGCAAAACTTGAGGCAGCGGGGGGAAGAAAAATAGCCATAAACGACTCGAGATTTTTGGAAAATGGCCGTGTCAAAATATTATGAAACAGTAAAAGAACGTTTGAAATTATATTTAAAAAAATATATATATATAAATTAAATAATAACCCGGGAGGCTAATTGCTATTTGATTGAAATGATTTCGCTTTTTTTTTTTTTCTTTTCATTTTTATTGCTAACCGCTTCGAATGCGCACAAAAAAAATTGTGGGCGTTTACACTGAAAAAAATGCCGATCGTAGAGTTCCCTCCTCTTCGATTAAAATCTAAAAGCCTTTTTTTTTTTTATATAATTCTTATTTCATGATTCTAACGTATAGATCTACATGCATACGCATTAGACGGACACACACACACGCTATCGTTTTGCCTCGACCGTTTTTCTTCTAAATAAATGTGGCCATCTATAATCCGATCCGTTACTCCTCCTCTCTGCCCCTTTTATAGTCCTCCTCCTCTTATGTACAGCGTTGCGATGAATGATGAAAGGCTTTTTATCATATCATCCGGGGCATTTGCGTTTTTTTTTCTTTTCTTTTCTTTTCTTTTTCTTCGTTGCTTCCCATTTTCCCTACACGAAACAAACAACAAACGACTACATCTAGACAATAAGTCTTAGATAGACGCAACCGAATCAAATGGCGGGGCAAGAAAAACGAGGTAGTAGTTTTTGAATATTTGATTGCAGATGGCCGGCAGCAGTTTTGATCGAATGCGTAACCATTACAATAAACGCTTGAGCGTTTTGTTGAAAGGTTTTCTCTTTTTTGTTGTCGGAAAATAGCCGATAAAATAAAAAAGAAAAGGGTTCCATCGGAGATTGTTCCATGATCGACATACACACACACACCCGTTATTATGTAAATATTATGCCGGTAGAATTTCTCTATTAGTAACGAAAGGCTTTCCGATGATGGATTCATTTCGGTTTCGATTCTTCTTCCAACTGAAATGAATGTGGAATAAATGAAGGATTGGGTTTTTAAAAAAATTTGAAAAATCGAATACATTTTCAATGTTGCAGGCGATGCTGTGAGTGGGCGTGAAATTGAACGGGCCGTTTATTCGGGCATTTTGGAACCGAGCGCCGATTGGCATTCTTTGACTCACGAAGGATCGGCCGTCAACCGAGACTTGCGACTCACTTACCGCGTGAGGGTGCAGTGCGAGCCCAACTACTACAACGCCACGTGCACGAAATTCTGCCGGCCGAGGAACGACATGTTCGGCCACTACGAATGCGACCGCAACGGCGATAAGACTTGCATGCCCGGGTGGACTGGAGCCACCTGCGAAACAGGTCGGTTTATTTATTTATTTTATTTCATTTCTTGTTACCTTCTTTGCCCGTATCGATGTATAAAGAGTCTTACGACGAATCAGCTACAATCTGAAAGAACAAGAGTAAAAAATCAAACAAAAGAACTGAAATAACCACACACACACACACACACCAAAAGAAAAGTTGACGGACTTGTTTTTTTTTTTTCGTTTTATGTAAATTTTTGTTCCCGCGTGCAATGGCGTAGGGAGGTGGGTTAGGGTGGGAGATGAGGGTTTTTATAGCTTGGCCGACTACATCGAGTCGTTTTGAGTGCTTTAGAAAATTCCAGTCGAGTCTGCTACTTGATAATTATAAAAGCCAAGCGAAAACGAAAGAATTCCACATTTCACGAACGCCACACGCACGCACAATTGAATTAAAAATAATAATCATAATTCACCAGCCGAGTCTGAATTCAATAGGCTTTAGAAAATAAATAAAACAACCGAAAAATGAATCGTAAAAAAAATATAAAAATTAAAATGATCTACTTAAGGGTATTAAAAAAAAATTTTTTATTTGGAATGAAACTAATGAAAAATAAAAGTTTTTGAGTGCGTCGCGAAGTGCGAGTGAGACTTGCTCGGGAGTGGAACTCGCGGGTTGGTGAAAGCAACAACAACAACAAGAAATAAGAAAAAGGCAGTGACACAGGACACGTCTTGGGTTGCACCGGCCTAATACAATCTACATAATAGGATCGCCTGCGAGTGTGTGTGTGTGTGTGTGTGTGTATAATTGATACGCGCGTAACACGAGAAACGAATAAAAATACAACACTCTGTTTGTCCAGTGAGTCTGGCATTTCAAAACGATTTCGACATGTTGAAATAACAAATCAATTCGGATTTTATTCTTACTATTTTCTTTTCTCTCTTTGGAAATCATATTTTCATTGTTATTTTATTTTCTTTTTGTGTGTGTCTGTGTGTGTCGAAACAAAAACAGCTGTTTGCAAACCTGGTTGCCATCCCATCAACGGCCAATGTGAACAACCCGGCGAGTGCAGGTAACCATCATTTTTTCTTTTTCTTTCTTCCCACTTTTGTGTGTGTGTATTTGCCTTCACCGCATTCCACGCATATTATCCGTACATTTTTATTTTTTTTTCCGCTAAATGTCTGTGTGATGTATTCAAATACCGCGCCATATTCTCACGGATGGCAACCCCTCACACTAAAGAGGAGGGGGCGACCGCACAATGAAACGCATTCACACGACGAAATTTCAATTGGCAAACCGGAAGAGATAAATGACTTTATTTTATCCCGTTTAAAAATAAAAATTACATAGCATTTGAATTTGAGAAAAGAAATTAAAAACGGAAATTGATGATTTTGAATTGAAATCAATCGTTTGTTTTCTTATTTGGTTAATCAGCTTGTCCAGCGTGGGAACACGGGTTCACCTGTGTTTTGTTTTCTCCTTTTTCTTTTTTACGTTGTGCTTGTGTACTGTCGACTTCATCAATATTCCAAGCATGCTCTATCCCACCTTCTTCACCCCCTTCTTGCATGAAATAGTTTGAAAAAAAAAAATTCTCGCAACAATTGAAACGAAAAATCAAAAAAAAACTTCCTCCCCCCTTTTTTTTTTCATGTTTCTCGTTGGAAATTGCTGGAACACAAGAGTCATCACATTTCCCGCATTCCCCCCCTTTTAGATTCTTTGAATAGAAGAAAAAAACAACTCGAAAATGACAAAACAAATGACAATGTCTTAATCAACTTTCTTTTCGTGAACGCACCAGGTGTCGGTGGGGATGGAAAGGTGAATTTTGCGATCAATGCGTCCCGTATCCGGGATGCAAACACGGCTACTGTAACGGCAATCCATGGCAGTGCATTTGCGAAACAAATTGGGGCGGCATCCTCTGCGATCAAGGTAAGAGCAAACTCAAAGAAAACGTTGATTTTCTCCGTGAAATGTAACATGATTTCAATGGCATTGGAAATGCATTTTAATGCTTTTGAATAACGTGTCACGACGGGCCAACCTTACGCATTCGAATCACTCGAGAAAAAATGTATCGTGAAACAAAAGAAATGAAAGTCGTATTACACGAAGTTACGAGGGTAGAATGGGGGCAGAAACCTGTTCCTCCAATTCCCCATCATCATTAGTTTTTTTTCTTCTTTTCCTTTTCTTGACATTTTCTTGTGGGCACATTTCCCCCCACGTCAACAGTTGTCTTTCATCTCGCTAATTCCCTTAAAAGCTCTTTGGACTTTTAAATATTCTTTTTTTTTCTTTCCCCTATTGAAATCCCATCAGCCAGGAGGGGACGACTTGTTGTATTTGTCTTGCCTTTAACAAAGACATAACTGGAACGACATCTTAATTGGGGCCGAGAGAAGCTCTTATGGTCACAGCCACACTATGTGTGTTTATCCCTAAACCTTAAAGTTTACCTGAAGCTTTTTTTTTTTATTTCTTATCTTTCTTTGTTTATTTTCGTTTTAAATTGACGCGGGCTTTTTTGAAATGAGACATCAGGAAAACCTTTTTTTTTTTTTTTTTTTTTTTATTTAGTGACACATAAAAATAGAGGGACATTTTGTTGTTGTGCGCGCTTTCCATATCAGCACAGTGGACTATATGTGGTCTTGTAATCTAATAAACTCTTAGGGGACGACATTTGGCACTTTACTCGAGTAAAAAAGGGGGTGCGTCTGTAAAATAAAAAATGGGTTTTAATCTGCCATCTGTACAGGAGCCATCTGACGTTTTTTTTTTTTTCCTTTTAAGTTGTCCAGCCAGTTGTTGCACTTAACAAAAACATGATCCGATTTGCCATTCATCAATTGGGATAAGGCAAAAAAAAAAAGAAAAGAGAAAAGAGAATTTTAATCCACTTGAGCTTCGAGTGGAGTGGGGAGTTGAAGAGTTTAAAAAATTAAAAAGAAAAAAATGAAATGTTTAATTTAAGATCGAAATCAGGTGTATACAATATAGGCCTGCCCCCCTTATCTTTCCATTTGAACGATCTTTTTGCTGAGCGATTGGAATCGTGACGTCATCGCAGATTATGTTAAGTAGTTACAGCACTCGCTCTCTCTGTTGCGTGTCTCTCTCAGTTTTTTTTTTTTAACAGTTTTTGATTAACGATTTCATTCCATTTTGTATACTCTTTCTTGTTTTGTTTATTATTATTATCTCATTAATTTTTGTCGTTTTTTGTTTTCAATTTATTTTTAGATTTGAATTATTGCGGAACTCGGGAGCCGTGCCACAATGGCGGCACATGCGAGAACACGAAACCAGACGAGTACCTGTGCAAATGTCCCGACGGCTTTTCCGGCACTAATTGCGAAGTGGTGGACAACGTCTGCGCCACGGCTCCTTGTCTCCACGGCGGCACTTGCACCGTCGCCATCAACGCATCATTTAACTGTTCCTGTCCGCCAGGATGGACTGGAGCCACTTGCCAAATTAGTAAGTTTGTACCGTAGTCAGTTTTTTTTTGGTTTTTTTTTCTGAATTTTATTTTTTTAACAAAAACAAAGAAGGAATTTGATTTTTAATTAATTTCTTGTTTTGTTTTGTTTGGTTTTGTGAAAGAGGAGGAAACGAAAAGGGAGGAGGAGGAATTTAAATTGTGTATTTTTTTGGAGAAGTGGGAGGAGGTGGGGGGGTCGTTGTTTTGTTGTTGGCCGGAAACTGTAATGGAGTTAATTAAAGCTCTGGAACATCATCATCAAATGAAAATGAATGACATTACTAGCGCCACAGTCTTTCCATTTTTCCCCCATTTCCCAGCGAGTTTTTTTTTTTTTTTTGGTGAATCGTGACTTGGCCTTCCAGAACGAAAGAGAAAACACACACTGGCGGGTTGTTATTATTATTATTGCCTAGTTTGGCCCCTCTTTTCAAACGCTCGGCAATCTTATAACCCTAGCGTCATTTGCGTGCGGCTGACCTTTTCAACCTTGACCCGCGTTCAACCCACCCGAGTGTCGCGTTTCTTTTGAATCCCTTTTTTTTTTTTTTTTTTTAAATAAATGTCGTGAAACGCGGGAGGAAGGCCGACGTCATTTATAAAAATGTTTTTTTTTTTTTCCCACTGCCTTTTTTTTTTTTTTTTTAAATTTCGTGATTGATGTTAACCGTTTTTTTCTTTTGGTTGTTATCATCAGATGTGGACGAATGTCTGTCGTCGCCGTGTCTGAACGGGGCGACCTGCGCCGACCTGGAGAACGGCTACCGCTGCCAATGCGCAGACGGCTGGCAAGGCGACACTTGCGATCAAGGTAGGCCATTTAAAAAATAGACGCTTATTTACAACTGGTGAGCAGTTGCGTGTAGCGCTCTCTCTCCGACATTAAACGAAACCCATTTTCGGGAGAAGGACAACCTTTGTGAACCTCGTTCACTCTCATTACATCTCGTTTCCTCTTCTTTTTCTTTTCTTTCTTTTTCTTTTCGTTGTTGACTTTGTTGACTTTCTTCTTATTATTTTTCTTGCTGTTGTTGTTGTTGTTGTTGATGACGTGACTGGGTTTGGGGTTGAAATGTCTCTTCTCTTTGGCTGTCGCATTGGGACAACGAAGGACAGCCGCAATAATTGATGTGAAATTTTTTGTTTTGTTTTGTTTTGTTTTTTCCCTTGCGTGCGTTTACGTACAGATGTGGACGAGTGTTCGATGGCCGAATTGTGCAGAAACTCGCTGAGTTGCGAGAACACACCTGGCAACTACACCTGTCGCTGTGTCGAAGGTTTTCACGGTCGCCAGTGTCAGTACAACGTCAACGATTGCGATGGCCATCAGTGCCTCAATGGCGCTACTTGCATCGATCTGATTGGCCAGTACCACTGCGCTTGCCGACCCGGTTTCAACGGTAAATTATTTGATTTGATTTGATTTGATTTTTCTTTTTTTTTTTCTTTTTGTATTATTTATTATTCCGTCATTGTTTAGTTTGCCTTTGCGATGCAATCTACTTTTTTTTTTCCCCGTCTGACTTGTGAACTAGTTTTTTTTTATTATTATTATTATTCTTTAACATGTTGAAAATGAAAAGAAAACGTGACGCTTTTTTTTGGGGGGGGTGAACTGGTTCTGACGTCAGAATCAGTTCCCCTTGATTGGCAATTTTCGGTGAAACGTTGACAACAATTTTTCTCTTCTTTTCTTTTGAGAATGAAATTTGAATTTTGACTTGTTTTGCAGGTCAACGGTGCGAGATCAACATTGACGAGTGCTCGAGTCAACCGTGCGCTAACGGAGGCGAGTGCGTCGACCTAGTCGACGGCTTCAAATGCATTTGCCCTTTGGGCTACACCGGTGCCCAATGCCAGGTCAGTTTAAATAGCTCCAAATTCTTTGGATATTTTTCTTGTTTGGTAAGAGAGAGAAATGAAATTCTCCGTGCGGGACGATTCGTCTTGTTTTTGTTATTATTTGTTGGCCCGAGCAAAAGTTTGGCCGCCTCAAATTGACGGATGAGTTGTGGCCGTGAATCGTGAATAATGTATCGTTTCTTTTCCCTCTTTTTTCTTTTTATTTTTTTCCCCATCAAGCAGACGGATACGGATTTGTGCCATCCGAACCCGTGCGCCAACGGCTCGCCGTGTTTCAATACGCTCGGACAGCTCGGCGGACCCGACTACTATTGCCTCTGTCAGAGCCACTGGCAAGGCAAAAATTGTTCACGATACCGACAGCCCCCTCCGCCGCCCCCGCTTCCAGCCAGCCAACCTAGTCCACGTGAGTTTTTTTTTTTTTGGGTTTTTTTCCTCCCCTTTCTTTTTTTTTTTCAATTCGATTCGATTCATCATGTGGCAACACGAAGCCGCCGCACGTTCCATCCTGTCTCGTTTGAGAGCGTTACTATCGTTTCTGGCGGTATTATTAGGATTATTATTCACGCATCGTCAAAAGGCATTTTTTCTTCCTTCCTTTTCAATCGTTCACTCACGAGGAGGGATTGTCAAAGTGAAACTCTTTTGATTTTTCAGAAAAGAAATGGGGGATAGCGAACGGACGCGCATTCTCCGTTTGAAAGGGCAAAGGAATTCGGGAAGCATTTCAATTTAATTGAAGGATCACGTCTCGATGACTGTGTCGAAAACTTTTGCCTTTTCGGATAATGGGCAGATGATGGGAGAGGGGGAGTATTCGATTGTTGCATCACCAACATCTTTTGATGTTTGCTTTTTATTTGATTATTATTATTAAAGCTTGTTAGCGTGCATGATGATGAGCTTCTATATTCGAAAATGCGCACAGTTTGGTCTAGCGAAATTTCTGAAGGAGTGACGCTGTCTGAGATTGCGCGGTGATGCCAGACGTGTAGAATATCGTAGTTTGTACAGTTGCCGAGTCACTGCAATTGATGAATTGCTCCCGTTATTTAAATTCATTGGGGGTTTTTTTGTTGTTGTTGTTGTTGTTATTATTGTGCGGGTTGGATTTCTGTGTCAACCGTCCACCTGCGTTTTTTACTTTCGCCAGTGGATATTATTTCTCGCGAATCGCCGAGTCGTTATGCAACTTTTTTTTTCTCTTTTTCTCTCAGAGAGAGTGTTCATAATCTGTTAAGGAATTTCTGAGAAAAAAAATAAAATTTGCATACCTTATTTGGTTGACATTTTTTTTTTCCCCCAGCAAGTAATTTACATTCAAACCCAAACTCTTTTCTATTATTATTATTATTATTATTATTTATTCAACATTTTCTTTTTATTTTCTGTATCTGTTTAAACATCACGAAATGCCACAATTGAAAATGACCACATTGCATCTGCAGAGTTGTTTAATTTATGTACATTTTCTGTGTTTCTGTGCAGAAACAGAAGCGGGCAGTTGTTGGACGTCCAAGGGTGCCGGCCATTGCGTCCACGGTCGTTGCGTCGCGTCAGAAGATGGTTCGACTTTCTCGTGCCAATGCGATCCGGGCTATTCGGGTCATTTTTGCACCGACAGTAAGTCTCCCCCCTCTCCTTATGTTTTGTTTCTATCCCATTCTCCGTAACCGGCCAAATGAAAAATCACTGCCGCCATTGTTACACACACGCGCAAATAGCTCCACAAATCATTGCGTATCCGCTCATGTTTTTGTTTCTTCTTTGACTCTGATAGACGTTAACGACTGCGCTGATAGCCCTTGCCGGAATGGCGGTACCTGCATCGACGGCATCGATTCGTTTCACTGCGTTTGTCCCAAAGGTTACGACGGACTCACCTGCGATCACAGTAAGAATCCTTTCTCTTTTCTCCCGTCTTCGCAATTGCTGTTTTTTTTTTCTCTATGCATCGTGAGAAAGAAAAAGAAGAAAAAAAAATGCAAATTTTGGAATGAATGAATTTTGTTTTGTTTTTGTTTTCAGACGTAGACGACTGTGCAGCCAATCCATGTCGCCATAACGGCACGTGTGTCGATTTGGTGGCCGATTTCGTGTGCCGATGCGTCGACGGCTGGAAAGGGCGCACTTGTTCCAATCGCAACCAGCACTGCCAACACGGTGAGAACCCTTGCCTGAACGGTGCCACTTGCGTCGATGACTCAAACCCCGAAGCCGGATTCACGTGTCGCTGCTCGAGCGGATGGCGCGGCTCCATCTGCCATCTGGGTAAATATAGACACATGTCTATTTCGCTATTCTTCCGTCTTGGCTAGTCATTTTTTTCCATTGTCTGCTCCGTGTTTGTGTTTCACTCGATCCGCGCTCTCGATTCATGTCGAGTCACTGTCAACTCGATTCCGTCATCCGCCCCTTTTTTATTTTTATTTTTTCCTTTTTTCTTTTTGAAAATGGATTGGCTGTGTGTGTGTGTGTGTGTGTGTGTGTACTCATCTTTTTTTTTTTAATTTTTTGCTTAGCTGAACATATGCCTTGCGATGCCAATCCGTGCCGCAATGGCGCCACGTGTTTGAACACGGGCCAGTCGTTCACCTGCGTCTGCAAAGACGGATACGAAGGTCAACATTGTCAGATGGAGCTGAGACAAACGGCCGCGTCGACGACGGCCAGCCCCACCAGTTGCCAATGGTCGGGCCGTCTGTATCCGGATCATTCGTCGTGGGACGATGGATGTAACAAGTGCCAATGCAGGGCCGGTCAGGCTGTCTGCACGCGCGTTTGGTGCGGTGCGGCCAACTGCCTCGAAGATCCCGTTCATAAAGTGGGCAAATCTTGCGGAGCTTCGGAAATTTGCCTTTCGGCCCAGTCTGGATGTCTGCGACCGCCGTGTCCGGCCTACGGTCAGTGCCGGCCGTTGAAACCCGGTAGGCTTTTGCCCGTTCCGGCCACCACCGCCTCTTGCTGGCCCAACTTGACGGGCAATCGGCTAGCGCCTACCTGCGCTCGATTGACGCTCGTGCTGGACCGATACAGGGCCCAGCCGGGATTCTCGGTGCAATCGCTGTGCGGCCACTTGCGTAAATTGGCCGCTGCTCAGAGCCATCTGTGGGACGATTTCCCCGGACAGCAGCAGCAACAGTTGGAAAGACCATCTTTGGTCATCCTCTGCGATCTCAAGGACCATCTGGAGGATGTTGTCCAAGTCACCATCGTAAGTCCCCACCCATTTCGATTTGATTCACTTTCACGCTCACACGCCGCCCACTCATTGAAATTGCTAAACATTTTCCTCCTTTTATTTATTTATCCTTTCCCTAAAAAAATAAATGAAATGAAATGAAATGCAGTCCATGTCGGAGACGTCGTTGGAACTTGGAGGAAGCCGGGCCACGGCTGCTGCGCGAGTCTTGGGCAATGTCCTGACGGCCTACTACAAGGAAGGGTCCTCTATGGGAGCCGTGGTGGACGTCAAGGTGGAGACACCCTATCCGGACGCGATGGAATCGTCGGACACGTCCTCGCAGAACCATCCGTCATCGGACTCGTCCGGCAGCAATTACGTGGTGGCCATCGTCTGTGCCATACTTGCCGGCCTCGTCGTCGTGGCCGGTCTGCTGCTGTTGCTCTTGTGGCGGCTGCGCAAGCGGCCAGCTCATTCGCCGTCTCACAGCGTCAACAGCTCCATGGATCGATCCATTGAAAAATCGAACAATCTGCAAAACGAGGAGAATTTGAGGCTGCAGCAGCGTCGCATGAAGACGCTGAACGTGGCCGAGCTGGTGGACCATCCGGCTAAAGGAAGTGGCGTGCCGCTGTCGAAGAAACTGAGCAAAGTCGTCGAAGACGCGGTCGTTGTGGCGCAGGAAGATTCGTCCTCCGACGAGTACTCTGGCGGCCAGCGGGACGTCATCGAATCGAATCCCATCTACAAAGCGCCCATCAGCGTTGACGTGCGGAATAATATCCACTTGGCGGCGAGAGCGGGCCAGATGATGGACAAGGAGCTTAGCCTCAAAGTCGTTGTCGTGTGAAAAGAAAAAAAAAACAAAACACTTCACCTAGAGAAAACGGGGCGCTTCTGTTTGTCCACTTCCTGTCCTCCTCAAGTCCAGTGAATTTCATTATTGTAAAACAAAAAACAAAAAAGGGATAAAGAAAAAGAAAAAAAAAAAAATTTAGAAAGGGATAAAAAAAAATAAAACAAAAAGTCGCACGCCATTTCCGGCTCCGGAATCGGATTTTCAAGTATCTCAATAGTTGAGAAAGGGAGTTTAATTATTAATATTATTATTATTATTATTATCATCATTATTATTATGATTTTTTTTTGTTCTTTCTGTTTAACCTATATATATATATAAAACATGTATATAAGGTGTGATGATGTAAGTATCCTAAATATTTTAAAAGAAGAAAACATTTGTATATAAATATTAACAGTTTTTGATGGTTGTAAAGTGTTGGTACATGTTGAATTGTGCACATCTGCCTCACGAAGAAAATGTTGTTCACCAACTGTAGTTCACTGGAAGACGACAATCCACCTCCTTCACTACCGCCAGACCCACCCCACCACCCAGCAATCACGAATGAATGTTCCAATTAAATCCGACCCTTTTTGTTTTCAAATCACGTTTAACAAAATTTGATTGAGAAAAAAGGAAAGGAAAATGGGGATACATATGAAAAAAAAAAAAGAAAATTAACTGACGATTGTCAAATTTGACGCGCGTTCAATTTTTGATATTGAGTCGGCAAAACAAAAAAAAAAACAAGTTTCAGTTTATTTGGAGTTTCAATAGAACAAGAAGTTAAACGGTCGGATTTTACTTACAATAAAAAACAGACCAACACACACACACACGCAATACACACCCTGACTTTTGATTATTATTGTTTTTTTTTTTTGTTTTGGTTCTTGTCCAAATCTATTTCGTTACCGTTGTGTCCAGTCCGTCATTTGATTTCAGTTTCTAAATGTTTTGAAAGAAATGTTGTACATAAATGTTTTTGAGTTTTTTTTTTTTTTTCCTACAGCGACATGATGATTCCTCTTAATTCATTGATTTTCGCTCGCGTTTGATCGTGTCACTGTGTCAGAGCTGCATGCACATTTTCAACTACCCTACTCCCACCCCCCAATACTGCTCTCCCCGGCCCTCCCAAAAATGATGAAAACGTCGTTGAAAAAAACAATAAACTATTTTTCCACAATGCCCGTCTTGTTTCCACCACCTCGCACAAATCTTGTCCATAACAAACTTTAAAAACGACGATTTTGGTCCGTTTTTTGTTTTTCCAGTTTTAATTTGCTTTCATCAAGTCAAAATGGATCCCACGCTCTTTAAAACTGGCGGCGCCTGCAACCAGAAAACAATCAGCGTGATCACGTGGTGTGCATATCAGTTCCCGTTCTCCTTCCAACGATAAAACATCAGAAACGATGACTGAAAAGGTAGTGCGAGGTTCGGGGAAATGGGAATGCGACCAACAACAACGAATAAAAAAAAAAAAAAAATCCAATTTGCCCTGTAAAACATGTACAATTAGATTACGCTCAACTGGGGCCCTTCATTTGGGGAGCCCGTTTTTATTCTCATTCTGAAACGGAAGGGAGAAAAACACAAAAATGACGTAAAGGGAGAACCGGGATGTTTTTTGTTTTTTTTTCAAATGTAACAACACGAGAAAACATTACCAACCGAAAATATACATCATGCAGAGCCTAACGTGTAGTTTCCCCTGAAGGTATTTTTTTTATTTAATTTTTTGTTTTTTGTTTTCTTTTGTTTTCACCTGTTGTGTGTGCTCGGATTCTTCTTGTTTTTATTTTGTTCTCGTGCGTGTGTGTGGCGACTTAGACTGAGAGACAAGAACGCTTCCCGTCAAGTGATCGATCATGTTGAGACGATGCGGGATCGCTGGAGAGGGAAGAACTTGAGAATTGCGTCTGCTTCTTCGACTTCTCAAGAAGAACGAAAATGTGTTTCAAACGCTAGCCTAGCAGCCAATTACACGCCACGCAATTAGACGGGAAGAACACAAAACAAAACAAAACAACAACAACAACAACAAAAAAGAGCTTATATAGAGTTGGAGTAGATGTAACCTCATTCGTGTATATGCAGTGCAGTTGGAGATCACATCATCCATCAGCTGTGATTTTTTTATTTTTTCATTCTCTACCACCTCTTTTTCATTTAAATACACGTACGATGTCTAAAAGTATATAACCACACCTTTCGGGCTGTTGGGAAATATTCGTTGCAGACGACTTTTTTGTTGTTGTTGTTGTTAAATTTTGATCCCGTTGACTTTCATAATTTTCCATCATCGTGTTTTAATTAACGTTTGGGAAATTCAGCTTTTATTTTTCTCGTTTAGGGCCTCCAGAAAAAGATGAAAGTGAGCCTACTCTGAAGATACTATCAACTTTTATACAATTCGATCGTCAGAAATGTTTACCTTGACATTTTTCTCCACAGGGTCAGCCAATGATTATACGAAACATATAATAAATATATAATATACCACCTCCCCATGTGCTACATTATAATATGTATAGCAGTGAATCTGTTTTTTTGTGTTTTTCCAGTCGGCTAACGTTCAAAGCTCAGCTCCTCGCTTTCTTTCTTGCATCATCAAGTGTAATTAAACCACAGCGTACGCGTCTACCTACGTTACCTACGTGCAATGGGTTTCTTCTTTTTTTTTTCCCCCCTTTTTTTCCCAGCAGATATAGACAGACACGCTTTGCTCAATGCATATCATTCATCTCGTTTCAACGGCTGTTGACTTTTCAGACAAAGTGCTGTAGGCCGTGCCTACCATCTGGCGGTGTTGGTGGGGTTGCCGCATATACGCTGTTCGCTGCAGTGTGCTGTATATAGACATTCTGGCTTTTGTTATTGTTGTTGGGTAGGTTTATTTATTTTTTGTTTTTGTCTTGTCTGTTTTCCACTTTTTTTTTTTCTATTGTGGCTTTTAAATCGCTAATGCATATGGGCGAAGCTGACTTCAAAAAGTAAGCCGTTATTACCACCGCAATCTCGAAAATAAAAAGGAAAAAAAAAGGAGTGAGACGTTAATGACTGAGGCAAACAGACTTTGTGTTACGACGGTCGCCTAGAAACTGAAAAACAAAAGCACAAGCAAAAAAAACTAGTTGTTGTTGGGGGGATAAACATGAATGATGACATTGATAACTATACGATAGGGTAGTAATAAATCGAAATCGTGGTAGTTGCTTTTCGTAATCCAATCGTCTGTTGATTGTTCTGTTTAGTTTTTGTGTGTGTGTGTGTGTGTGAGTCAGGTGAAACTTTCCAAACGAATCGGTTGACTGCTCACGGTTATGATAATAATAGTGCTACGACTTCTTTTAAGTTGCAACGTTTTATTTTCGAGACAAGAGAAGCTTTTTGTCTTATATTGTTACACACTATTCAAAATTTTCGTGAATACAACTAAAAAAAAAAAACAAAAAACCTACAGGACCTGAGAGAAATTTATCTTTATACAAGAGACATGAAAGTGTTCGTTCTCTTGTGACAGCTGAATCTGTATACATTCATTCCGTAATGGCTTTGGACGAATGATTATTCTCGCAAGCAAAATAAGAGTATGCAAACTGAATAGGACGAGTTATTATTTTTATTGTTATTTTAAGAAAATTGGTTTCAAGCCTCTTCTAAACGGTGTGCAGACAACAACACACACACGATAGTTCATTTGTTTATGATTATGACTTGGGGCAATATTTACAATTGTTGCTTCAAAGTACTGCAGCGTAACCCAAACAAGTTCAATGACAAATCCTTATGGCTGTTTTATCAAGGTTAAAAACAAAAGGTGAAATGCAAACAAAAAAAATCATTGAAGATATTGGAGAGGACAGAGGAGACAGGATTTTTCCAATCTGGCAACGCTGTCAAATACCTGACAGTTCATTCTGTTACTTATGGACTTTGGTACGCCCTTACATTGTCTCTTCACAGTCTACGGTTCTAGTTTGAGCCGTGCCCAAACTTTAGGTTATAAATGGTTAAGAAAGAGTCTCCCAACCGAGTGATTGCCTTTTTCGAGTGGCTATGGTTCGAGTATCTCATATTTACTGCACTCTACATGCTTGGAAGTCGGGAAAGGATAGCCTTCAGTATGCTCAACTATTTACAATTCCTATGAAATCAATTGTCACTTTTTTTTTAACAATGATTACCTATCGTCTCCCGGAAACGAAAGCTAGTTGTTTAGTTGCTTTCCTCGCCACTGCTTGCTATTCGAGCTACGTGTTCCTGCCTCATTATCTTGGCTCTCTACTTCATTATCTGGGTTACACTGCTGGCCAGAACTGGGAGTTTGGAAACCACTTGTAATAGGACAATTCATTCCACCTTTCTCCTTCACAATGGGCTCAAAGTCTGTCACTACAGAGGTAAAATTATAATTGTTTCGAAAGCCATAATGTGAAAGTTGATCTGTTTTTACGGCTTGTTTACTTCATACAGATTGAAAAGAGAGAAAGAGAAGTAAAGCAATTTTATCATCGAATAGAAACAGTAGAGAAAGCCCTTAGGCTCCGTGAACTCACTCCTGATCAGAGGACTGAATTTGAGAAGGAGCTTGATCTGTTAAAAACTGTGTTGAAAAACAATGAAGAGCAGCTGAAATCTCTTCAAAAAGAAAACTACAAAACAGGCATCATTGCAATGGCTCTCATCTTTATTTGTTTTTTAGTTTATGGTTTACAAGTCATGTTTTGGAATAAATCCTCACATTAATGCAGCCAGTGTGTCATCCACATTACCACCTTGAAGCTCAAAAGCTTGGATAACATTGAGGCTTTCAGCGCTGAGTTCGAATTGCAATTGGTCAGTCACTTGCTGCGTGGAATCCGAGCCAACGACTTGAATTTCAATTGGTCTTCCGTGCTCGTCGGGAATGATAATGGTCTGAACATGAGAGACGTCATGATTATCCATTCCGAGACCGAGGCCGTCGGCACTTTGAATCTCTAGCGTGTCCCATTCCATGGGATGACTTTCTGGCTCCATCTCGTGACCTGTCAGGACTTGCACAATTTTAACAGCCGCTCCTGCAGTTTCTGGGTCGCCATGCCTTTCTTCAGTCAAATGTTGCAACAGGGCGGGCTTTCTCATGAAGCTCAGGCCGCACACCTAATCCAAAAGAACAATTAAGCTGAAGTACGTTTAAAAGATTTTCACTGGAACGGTTACCTGGCATTCGTACGGTTTGCGGTCGCTGTGAGTGAAACGATGACTATTCCTGTTGTCCTTGGACGAAAACGTCTTTCCGCATATCTCGCAGGCCCACGGTTTAATACCGGAGTGGGTCAACAAATGCTTCTTGTAGTGCTCCGGATAAACAAACGTAGCGTGACAAATCTCGCAGTTGTAGGGCCGTTCTCCAGTATGAACACTTCTGATGTGATACTGCAACAATCTTTTTCGTTTAAAAGTCTGCGAAAGAGAAAAGTCAGTCGAGCGGTGGGAGGCAGGCAGGTAGGAATTCAATTGCGGTACATACTTTGTCACATTCGTCACACTTAAACCGTCTTTCTTGAAGATGGACGGCACGATGGTGGCTATCTAAATTCGACCGCTGGGCAAACGTGGCTCCGCAAGCGTCGCACTGGTAAGGCTTTTCTCCCGTATGAACTCGCATGTGGCTCTACAATGAAATAGTGCTAAAATACGATCATATATTATGGAGAAGAAAGAACTTACTTCCAGTTGAAGCTGCGACACCAACAGCTTCCCGCAAACGGTGCATTCTACATTCTTTTTATGCTTTGAATGCGTTTCTAAATGCTGTTCAAGGACTAGCTGGCTGTCGAAGGCTTTACTGCATACATCACATCTAGACACAGTAAAGCACTATTAAAGAAAATGATATGGATAATACGGCAACAACATTCATACTTGTGCGGCTTATTGTGTTTTTTTAAGTGAGTGTGAAGATTCTCTGCTGACGCAAACTGTCTGCTGCATAAGTTGCAACTAAACCTGGAATGCTCGCCGTGCAGTTTTTGGTGTTTGATGTACGAATGATTGGAGCGAAACGTTTTGTTGCAGCGATTGCAGGCATATGATTTATATTGGTGAGTCAACATATGATGATTCAGTTTGTTTTCATCATCAAACTTCCTACCACACTGTGCACATCCAAATTTTTTCTGCAACTCATGAAGTTTGTCATGTTCCTGAAAAGCTTCAAATGTTTCAAATCCTTTGTGACAGCTTCCACACTGGAAAGGGAGAGGAGCATCTTTAAGATGAGATATTCGGTGCTGATCTATCTCACATTTCAAACGAAACTCTTGCTCGCAAATATCACACTTGTGTAAGAGTTTACCATGAATTTCTTGCATGTGATTGATTGCAAAGGTGGAAGTCACAAATTCTTTTTTGCAGAATCGACACCCATAAAGTTCATTTGCCCTTTTCAGGTCTGAAATTCCTTCTACTACTTCAAAGTCAATCTCTGTACCACCATTTTCTTTTTCTGTAATGGTAATTTCAGCATCCATGCTAATGATGGATTGTAGAGATAGGCCCTCGGGACTTGAATTTTCTTGGTTTTGGATTGGAATGGCTTCCTTAGTTATATGTAGAACCCCCCAAGAATCATTAGACATCCTTTTTTTCTTGCCATTCTTTGTTTGTGACCCACGACTTTCTGTAAGCTTCTTTAACAATTCTGTCTGTTTATTGCTTAATATTTGTTGTAACTCGGAGAGCGATGAAAGTTCTCTAAAACACGAAAGGCACGCGTGGTCTCCAGCTAGTTTGCCTGCTTTAGCCTTTACATTGGAAGTTGACACCAGCTCTGTGACTAAATCCGCCAATGTTTTTTCACCATTTTTCCCATGTTTGATTTCCTTCAGGTTTTTCCATCTTGTTTCGCCAAGAGAACAGCAACACACGATACAAGAATACATGGTTAAAGAATGTTAAAACTCCGCTATACAACTTGGATTTTCCGGTGTGATGTTTCCATTTGTTGTTTCCGTCTGCTATTCACGAAGATGAATTCCAAAGATGCCGTTTGATTTTAATGATATTACGCTTTGAACTTCGACTTCGTAAATTCGTATTGTGTGAATAGTTTCATACTAGTTAATACTACTATTGCAAAGAAATGTTATTAAGTTTTTCACACAAGTGATTGTTTCAAGCTGAAAAATATGTATTTCGAGATCTGGCTTGGTCTACAATTTACACGAATATGTTTTACGGAAAATGGAAACACTAATTGAGGTTTAGTATCGGTTGATACAACGAATTTGATAACTATTTTCATGAATAATGGATTCTTATCAGCTGTTAACACTTAATAATTGATGGCTAATAATCCACCCACCGAGGCGACCTCCGACTCCGAGTTTTTTTATTTCGAATTTACGTTCGGTTGATGTTTGGCAGTTTGGCAGCTGGGTACGTAAAAATCAAAGCGTCGTCTGCTGTCAACATTTCAAAGCGCCGGGAAATTAGTCCGAAAAACTAGTTGCCATGAAAATTATCTGTTGCGTTCATCGTATGATACAAAAGAACACATAGTTTACAGAGGCGTTCTCGTGTCGGTTAATGACTGCACCTGTTGTTGTTTAAAAGAGAACGTTCTTTTTCCCCAGAAGTTTCACTATCGCATTTTCAGTTCAGTCTTCTTGCATCCATTTCTATCTCGCTGAGAGCTGCTCTGCATATTGACGCAACTTGCCCATTTCCTTTAGTGTGAAAAACAACTTCTGCCAATAATGACTTACACTCAGATGCCTGTAAGGGTATATGAGACAATGCCTTCTTTGGTCCAAATTCAAGTAAGATATTCCTATTTTGATTCAAAAATATAAATTAAAATAAATTTGCTTGACCAAAAAAAACTATTACCCGATCAAATGAGCCATAGCTGTGCGAGTTTTCTCTGCTAAATCACTTTTGCTTGTAGTGATAGACTGAATAAGTTTTGAAATATGTTTAAGACACAAAGAACTTGAACACAATTCAAGAGTTAATGGAATAGTTCCTCTGTATAAGATTGATTGTATAAGACTGGAATAGGTTTCTAAGCAAGTTTGCAGTAGCTTTTCTCTTAGTTCTTTGCTACTGTATCTCTCCTGCATTTCCGATAATGAGAAACAGTATATATTTAGAAGGAGTATAGAAGATCCAATATTTTACCTCAGCAGTTGAAAGCTCGCCATAAAAATGTAAGCGGCGGAGGACAGCCGTCATGTACATTTGGAACCCCGTCCGACCAACGGCCGTCGCCATCTGGCCGAAAGCAGCTACGCAGCGTATTTTTACTTCTGTTGGTAAGTTTTGGTTAGAATCTGTCAAAATGAGCAGTTGCCCCAGAAGTTTGCTAACGTAAGGTATTGCTTCTGAATCTAGAACGCGGAAAAGAGTGCCAATAGCATCCACGACTAGGGCTAAAGCAGGGTCATTTTTAGGGATGCTGCTGATTGCTAACGTTAAATAGGAAACGAGTGAGTCTGCATGGAGCTTCAGCTCCCAGTCAAGCATTGGAGCAATTGTTGATACAGCCAAAAGAGCTTCTTCTCGTGCCATTCCGAAAGGGAATTTTGTTAGAAGACTCAGCAGGTAGGTCATAAACTTGTGACAAAGTTGTTTTGAAGTTGCTTTGCCTAATTCCAAAATTTCTACAACGTTTCGTAGAACAACGCATATCAACTTTTGTACAGCCTCGTGGCATTGGCATCCCACACGGTCCGGTAGCTCGACAACCTACATGTGATGAAGAAGTTGTAGCAATACTACTTTTACAATTCTCGGTATCCAAATGCCTGACCTTACGTAGCAATAGGAGCAATTCATTCGTAGTTTCCAACACGACCCAATAACAATCGGTGGGAGAGGTAAGCAGCAACTGACGAAGAGCTTCAAAGGCAGCTGTTAGACGTCTCTTAGCGGCCTTGACGAGCTGATCGGCTATCATGTCATAATAGGGTGACAGCACAGAGGTAGGTGGCCGTATATCTCCATCCGCCTACATCCAAATGGAAATGTATTAGACATAACACAGTATGAAACAATGCACTCACTTGTTGTCGGGCTAGTGTGTGAGAGGCTTTGACAACTGATGTCAGAGCAATACAACTTGAGGGTGACACTCGACCTTCGCCGTCGTTAAGGCAAGCAATTAAGTCATCTAGAAGCAGTTGAAGATCTTGTAAAGTTGCGGGAACCACTAATAATGGCGGATATTTTTCGACCATCCAACTGATAACCCAGAGAGCAGTGTTGCGTATTCTTGAACTTGCCTTATCTCGTATCACTCCTCGAATCAGAGGAAAGATATGTTTGAGAGTTTTTTCTGCATGTTTCGGGTCCATTTGTTTGAGGAAAACTAACATAGACCAAAGAGCTGCATGGCGGTGTCTCCAATCCGCATGCTACCATCAAAAGGGCATTTTAAAAAACGTATAATTTTTCTAGTAGTAATGTTTTACCTGAATTTTCTTTTCAACAAGAGGTAGTACGTAACGATCTATAGTGTCGGGGTAATCTTCACATAGCTCACTGAAATATATTATCACCTCCCTCGGTGGCGTCCAACCGTCGGGTGATTGCTTATTCTTGAAAGTTTCGCCTCGATTCTTTCGAGAAGCTCGATCAACCTTCGATATCGTATCACTTTTACTTTGCTTTTTCTCCGTCGCATTAGAAGCTTCTAGATCTTCCAAAGTTAGATCTCCCTTGAAAACAGTGTCGTAACATGCCTGTTCGGCTTTGACGGAGGAATTGTTAGCCACGTCAGAATCCTCAGGTGATAAATTGGCAAAAATTTCTCCTCTAACCAATTGAGCGAAAAGGCAAGGAACGATTTTGATTCTGTTATTTTCTACCAAATAACAGGAGGCTTCTCTTTGTTCCGTTTGGAGTATCCGCCTTCCCTCAGGATCGCGAGGATTTTCCACCTGGCTCACAGCCTTCCAAAATTGTAGACCCATTTCGTGAATATCACCTTCTTCTGAATTTATTGCCGCCGTGGTTATCTGCGTGAGAAATTAGAGTTGTGAGAACGTGTTTCGGTTTAGACAATACGTGCCAATTGTACTGGGATGATGACGTCGATATAGTCTTTCAGGTGTTGATAACAGAAAGATGCAGCTTTGATCAGCAACGACAAGGCTATCGACCGAGTACCAATATCAGATGATTCGGCGGCTTCGAAAATAGCTTGCATGACAATTTTATGTTCCCCCTAAAGCTTGAACATTTCTTATATTTTTCTTTTACAATTACCATAACGTCTTACTGAATTTTTGAAATATGCATGGGCGGGCTCGAAACAAGACATCAGCATGTTGAGGATTGCTTGCTGAGCTCTATTTGAGAGCTGATCCATGCGAAGGCTGGCGAGCAAAGGTGCCATTATGTAGCCAACATATTCAGCCATTCTTTCCGTTTTCTACAAGTAGGGATATTCACGATCCTTCACTGCTTATGCAAAAAAGAAACAACATACCAACTTTTGACACATAAATGTCAATGCTTCCACAGCTGATTCTTTCCCTCCGCTGTCCAATTGATATACGATGCTGGATAATGTAGGTACGAGATCGGGCCAGTTATTCTTAAGCGGTATTTCCATCACTGCGATGCAAGCAATTATCTCGACAACGGTAATTGAGTAGCATAATGAGGTTGTAGGTAAAGCGATCAGAAGGTTGCTTTTAATCATGTCACGAACGTCGGCTGCAATGGCTCTCCAACGTTTTTGCTGTTCCATTTGCGGCACAGAACCTTTCATGTTCAACTGCAATTGTAGCTGAAGTGCTGCGCGCCTACAAGCCACTGGAGAGAATTTTTTATGGTCGGCCATTATTACCGACATAAAGCACAAGAATTGGTCCTGTTATGGACCACATGAAAAGTTAATGGTAGTGGTGGAACTGTATCACGTTCTTTCTACTCACCAAATCACTTTCAGCTATCTTACCGAGTTCCAGTTCTGCTATGTTCTCTTTCTGACCTGTATAGTCTCCTGTAAGTGCATGCCAAGATAAAAGTTTAAATTAGAAGGTTAACACTATGCCAATTTAGTTGACCTGCTGATGTCTTGGAAATGTACCTTCCGAGCACACCAAAGGAAGACTCTCTAGCATTTTGACGACGAATTCCAGTGGGAGCATCTTGTTTAAAATATTTTGGGACCAACAAATAATGACGTTTTTATTAAAACTTTTTTTCCCCCTACAAACTCTTTGCTTCAGTAGACAATCGGAAACTGGCGTCGGGATATCTGAGCGCGATTTGCTTTGTCTGCCTCTTGGTGGGAGATCAGAAGCTAAGGTGAGCGGTCAGAGGTACGCATTTTTCTATTTGTCCGCAAGGTGACCAGCGACAGCATTAAGGTTAATTACTATGTCAACAAATTTTATTTTTGTGCCTATGAAAATTAACACACAAAATAAATCTCACGTTTAAAATATTTTCTTTAATCAGTGATAAGTCATGGCTTCTGCATCTCTGTAGATGGCTTTCCGCCGTTCTTCGTGCGGATGAAATGGGAAGTTTCATGGCTGCCACCAACCTGCATCGTTCAGAATCAGTAATAGGCTTTGCAATATCGCTGATCAACATAGCCATCCCCATCCTACAATGCATTTCCTTGGAATCATAAGCAAAGTAAAAGTGTCAACAACAAATCTGTGGCAAAATATGTATATTTTTTTTCCAACATGGTTTAAGATACTTGCAAGTAGTTTTTTCAAGAATTTCATCTAAAATATTTTTTTACAGAGCATTCAAACTGTTTTGAGGTGACTAGTGTTAGGTCAATAATTTTTCTTTACTGTACAACAAGTTAGAATTACTCCTCTTTTAATAGAATTGGAAGGAAGCTCAAAAACTTACATGGTTAGTATTTGTTTGTCATGGCACTTATTTTATTCTGAATTTCTAAATGAACACTTTTTGTGCACAGCTTCAGATATCCAACTTGATGGTGAAGTGATAGGACATCTACTCATATTAGCAGTTGACTTTGTAATGTCTGCCAATGAGTTATGAGGGGCTCTGATTAGGATATGTGAAAGGCCCAATGCTGAATTCCCAATCACCAACAATAGATAGAGGTATGTAACTTCTCCATTCTAAAGTACTAGATACAAAGAGTGATTTAAGTTAAGTGTGTTTTTTTGCTCTCCTGATTTCTTGATTGATGGGTTTTGTGTTGGTCCAGTGCTAAAAACAGGCAGGACTTGTAAGCAAGAAGTGCAAATCAAAGACTAATCTGATACACAACTTTGAACTTTAACTGAACTTGTAACTTTAGAAACAGGGGAAATTACTGTAGACACTATCAGTACCGGTACATGATTCCTGATAATTATCCCACATAGACTTTAGACTTGTAGAAATTGTCCTACAGGATTTCAAAACACATTTCGATCGGCCTATCGTTTATCAATTTCCCTGTAAAGCCTAAGACGCCGAATACGGATTTGTTAAAAATGAGGTATGGAATCAGAATACATTAAAAAGTTTGCCTTTAAGTTACTAGGAAAAATAGAGAGAAAATATAAATGACCCGTTGGTCAACGTTTGATCATTGGTGAGGTACGCTGAAGATTCGGAACAACGGAGTTGGAATGATTTGATTTACGAATGTTGCTTAGACAAATGATCTTCACACTCTTTATAGGACACGCATACGGAGTTGTATCATTGGCCAGATTTAGATGAGAAATATTATGAACCGTAGTATAGACTTTTGACATCGAAAAATCAATCAGCTTTGTCGTCTCGTGAAAATTTCTTAAACTCGCTTTTTAAGAGAAGTTCACGTGATGACTTGTTGACTATTCCTTAAATATAAATGCACAGTTGTTGGAAATAATGGATGCATTTGTTTTTCGTCAAACAAATTAAACATTGTTAATGTGCAGCTAGGTGTGTTGTTGCTCTCCCTTGTAAAACTACCCTTTTTCGCCAAATTGTTAATCTCATTCTTTTGTAACGTTTGAATGTCGCCCAAAGCGGAAGGTCATTCGAGGCGTTATGCCATTTCTTGAAATGGAACATTCAGAAAATGTGGTATATGTTCGCAAATGGTTAAGATCTATTCAGATCGGTACCATAAAGTATGACTGAAGGAAAAGGGTACGTAGGTGAAGAACAGCTCTGGCGTCTTTGGTAAGCGGAAAAGTTACTGTAAAGGGAAGCGTCACATGACGGTTTTAAGGATGGACTCTTTCGTTTGCTATGCCAAATGAATCTGTGCTTGGAACTGACAGGTGGTGTTTAGCAGTGGCACCCAATCTTTATTCTTAAAAGCCAGAGGTGTTCTTCAATTTTCAGGGGGACTGATTGATGATAGTTGTTGGTTAAACCATGAAGAATACCAATATATGGATAAGTAGAGGGGTATAAAAGTATAAAACAATTATTTATCATGTCATTTTCATTCACGCATGCGCGACAGTTCGTGAGCAGACGAACCATTGAAAGAGCCTTGCGCAGTCTAGCGTGCATCTAGCCAGATACTAGTAGAACCATGGACTACTACATCTAGAGGACGGGACTCTTTTCCTATCTCGCCGTGTTAAAGCCCGTCGGGTGGGTCAATTTCACGGGGAAATATATAAAACACATCAATCGATAGAGCTTTAAAAGGCGGTTACAATTATGCAAATGGATTTTAGAAAATCTTTGAAATGAAATAGATATTTAAGTTTTAGTATTAGGAGAACGGGAAGAAAGTCGTTTCACCGGTGCCCCCTAGCGACTAATGTAAGTTCTAGTTACCAAGTCCTTGTCAAAACAAACAAAACAATACAAAGGTTCGACTGCTATTCTAGAAACGTTTTGTGTGTGACAGATTTTTTGACAAATTTTGCCGGTCGCAGACGTTTAGTTGTAAGAGCTTCTGGAACTTGGCCGCTAGGTAGCACCGGTGAAACGGACTTTCTTCCCTTTCTCCTGTAAGGAAATTACAAATATCTAGAAAACTATTAATTACAAGTATAGGAACATTTATTAAGTCAACTAATAATTTTTTGTGCTTTTTTCACTGCTGATGTAAAAAAAATTACATGGCCGACATAGGAAACCTCGAAGAGTCTCGTCCTCTAGATGTAGTAGTCCATGGTAGAACCCGAAACATTGTTTGATAAGTACTGTCATATTGCGGTTACAGGTTTTCACCAAGTAGCCAGTTAGAAAAGGGTTTAATCGTGTTAAATGTATGATTTTTCGATTCGAGTCTATTTATTTGTCAGAACTGAAATTTTACTTCTAGAACTTTTAAAACAACGCATAACTTTTATTAACAATAGTTTACTTTTACAACTATAAAAATGTTGTTAACCATGTTAACCATGTTAACCATTCTAGAAAACAGCTAAATTTTAATGTTTAACGGTATTGTTTACATTATGTGTAAGGAAAAATGAGCTGCGTTGTAAAAGGGTGTCATCATACCCAGGGCCTACGACAATGAAAATTGTAAACAATACCGTTAAACATTAAAATTTAGCTGTTTTCTAGAATGAAATACCCTTAATTTAATATTAAAATGTAGCTAGTTCATTTACCTTTAACACAAAATTATTGCTAGCATCCTTTGGTAAATTGGGAAGGTTTCACAATTTTTTTTTTGCGATCCCCTTTTTTCCCTATAAGGATTCCTCAGAGGAAAAACGGACTCGTAACAAAAATGGCGAAATCCGCAAGAGTGCGTTCACAAATAGAGAGAAACGCGTCAATCACTTGCTTTATTAAGTTGGTGCGCTAACAGCACTGTTTTCGTTAATTTAAAAAACGGCTAGTTTAACGAGAAAACCAATGACGAAATCGAAATCAGCGTTCAATTTCGATTATGCCGTGTGATTTTTGGATAATTTCAAGAGATGTCGTTTTTGGCCGATTTTGACAAAAGTAGGAAGGCTATACCCTTCCCACTTTTTCATTTTTGGCAAAATTTCAAATTTTGCTTAAGATACATGATTTTGATTCAGAATGGTATGAAAATCACGGAAATCAGTTTTATTTTTCTGTTGGTCTTATAGTTTTTTATATAAACGTTAAAAACCATAAATTAAGTTGGTGCGCTATCAGCACTGTTTTCGTTAATTTTAAAAACGGCTAGTTTAACGAGAAAACCAATGACGAAATCGAAATCAACGTTCAATTTCGATTATGCCGTGTGATTTTTGGATAATTTCAAGAGATGTCGTTTATGGCCGATTTTGACAAAAGTAGGAAGGCTATACCCTTCCCACTTTTTCATTTTTGGCCAAATTTCAAATTTTGCTTAAAATACATGATTTCGATTCAGAATTGAATGCAAATCACGAAAATCAGGTTTATTTTTCTGTTGGTCTTACAGTTTTTTATATAAACGTTAAAAACCATAAATTAAGTTGGTGCGCTAACAGCACTGTTTTCGTTAATTTTAAAAACGGCTAGTTTAACGAGAAAACCAATGACGAAATCGAAATCAGCGTTCAATTTCGATTATGCCGTGTGATTTTTGGATAATTTCAAGAGATGTCGTTTTTGGCCGATTTTGACAAAAGTAGGAAGGCTATACCCTTCCCACTTTTTCATTTTTGGCCAAATTTCAAATTTTGCTTAAAATACATGATTTCGATTCAGAATTGAATGCAAATCACGGAAATCAGGTTTATTTTTCTGTTGGTCTTATAGTTTTTTATATAAACGTTAAAAACCATAAATTAAGTTGGTGCGCTAACAGCACTGTTTTCGTTAATTTAAAAAACGGCTAGTTTAACGAGAAAACCAATGACGAAATCGAAATCAGCGTTCAATTTTGATTATGCCGTGTGATTTTTGGATAATTTCAAGAGATGTCGTTTTTGGCCGATTTTGACAAAAGTAGGAAGGCTATACCCTTCCCACTTTTTCATTTTTGGCCAAATTTCAAATTTTGCTTAAAATACATGATTTCGATTTAGAATTGAATGCAAATCACGGAAATCAGGTTTATTTTTCTGTTGGTCTTATAGTTTTTTATATAAACGTTAAAAACCATAAATTAAGTTGGTGCGCTAACAGCACTGTTTTCGTTAATTTTAAAAACGGCTAGTTTAACGAGAAAACCAATGACGAAATCGAAATCAGCGTTCAATTTCGATTATGCCGTGTGATTTTTGGATAATTTCAAGAGATGTCGTTTTTGGCCGATTTTGACAAAAGTAGGAAGGCTATACCCTTCCCACTTTTTCATTTTTGGCCAAATTTCAAATTTTGCTTAAAATACATGATTTCGATTCAGAATTGAATGCAAATCACGGAAATCGGGTTTATTTTTCTGTTGGTCTTATAGTTTTTTATATAAACGTTAAAAACCATAAATTAAGTTGGTGCGCTAACAGCACTGTTTTCGTTAATTTTAAAAACGGCTAGTTTAACGAGAAAACCAATGACGAAATCGAAATCAGCGTTCAATTTCGATTATGCCGTGTGATTTTTGGATAATTTCAAGAGATGTCGTTTTTGGCCGATTTTGACAAAAGTAGGAAGGCTATACCCTTCCCAC
The DNA here is from genome assembly GCF_020631705.1 of Daphnia magna. Lineage (NCBI taxonomy): Eukaryota > Metazoa > Arthropoda > Branchiopoda > Diplostraca > Daphniidae > Daphnia > Daphnia magna. The sequence goes on along the minus strand of NC_059189.1, from coordinate 3,873,137 downwards.
TTTTTCATTTTTGGCCAAATTTCAAATTTTGCTTAAAATACATGATTTCGATTCAGAATTGAATGCAAATCACGGAAATCAGGTTTATTTTTCTGTTTATCTTATAGTTTTTTAAATAAACGTTAAAAACCATAAATTAAGTTGGTGCGCTAACAGCACTGTTTTCGTTAATTTTAAAAACGGCTAGTTTAACGAGAAAACCAATGACGAAATCGAAATCAGCGTTCAATTTCGATTATGCCGTGTGATTTTTGGATAATTTCAAGAGATGTCGTTTTTGGCCGATTTTGACAAAAGTAGGAAGGCTATACCCTTCCCACTTTTTCATTTTTGGCCAAATTTCAAATTTTGCTTAAAATTCATGATTTCGATTCAGAATTGAATGCAAATCACGGAAATCAGGTTTATTTTTCTGTTGGTCTTATAGTTTTTTATATAAACGTTAAAAACCCATAAATTAAGTTGGTGCGCTAACAGCACTGTTTTCGTTAATTTTAAAAACGGCTAGTTTAACGAGAAAACCAATGACGAAATCGAAATCAGCGTTCAATTTCGATTATGCCGTGTGATTTTTGGATAATTTCAAGAGATGTCGTTTTTGGCCGATTTTGACAAAAGTAGGAAGGCTATACCCTTCCCACTTTTTCATTTTTGGCCAAATTTCAAATTTTGCTTAAAATACATGATTTCGATTTAGAATTGAATGCAAATCACGGAAATCAGGTTTATTTTTCTGTTGATCTTATAGTTTTTTATATAAACGTTAAAAACCATAAATTAAGTTGGTGCGCTAACAGCACTGTTTTCGTTAATTTTAAAAACGGCTAGTTTAACGAGAAAACCAATGACGAAATCGAAATCAGCGTTCAATTTCGATTATGCCGTGTGATTTTTGGATAATTTCAAGAGATGTCGTTTTGGGCCGATTTTGATAAAAGTAGGAAGGCTATACCCTTCCCACTTTTTCATTTTTGGCCAAATTTCAAATTTTGCTTAAAATACATGATTTCGATTCAGAATTGAATGCAAATCACGGAAATCAGGTTTATTTTTCTGTTTATCTTATAGTTTTTTAAATAAACGTTAAAAACCATAAATTAAGTTGGTGCGCTAACAGCACTGTTTTCGTTAATTTTAAAAACGGCTAGTTTAACGAGAAAACCAATGACGAAATCGAAATCAGCGTTCAATTTCGATTATGCCGTGTGATTTTTGGATAATTTCAAGAGATGTCGTTTTTGGCCGATTTTGACAAAAGTAGGAAGGCTATACCCTTCCCACTTTTTCATTTTTGGCCAAATTTCAAATTTTGCTTAAAATACATGATTTCGATTCAGAATTGAATGCAAATCACGGAAATCAGGTTTATTTTTCTGTTTATCTTATAGTTTTTAAATAAAAGTTAAAAACCATAAATTAAGTTGGTGCGCTAACAGCACTGTTTTCGTTAATTTTAAAAACGGCTAGTTTAACGAGAAAACCAATGACGAAATCGAAATCAGCGTTCAATTTCGATTATGCCGTGTGATTTTTGGATAATTTCAAGAGATGTCGTTTTTGGCCGATTTTGACAAAAGTAGGAAGGCTATACCCTTCCCACTTTTTCATTTTTGGCCAAATTTCAAATTTTGCTTAAAATTCATGATTTCGATTCAGAATTGAATGCAAATCACGGAAATCAGGTTTATTTTTCTGTTGGTCTTATAGTTTTTTATATAAACGTTAAAAACCCATAAATTAAGTTGGTGCGCTAACAGCACTGTTTTCGTTAATTTTAAAAACGGCTAGTTTAACGAGAAAACCAATGACGAAATCGAAATCAGCGTTCAATTTCGATTATGCCGTGTGATTTTTGGATAATTTCAAGAGATGTCGTTTTTGGCCGATTTTGACAAAAGTAGGAAGGCTATACCCTTCCCACTTTTTCATTTTTGGCCAAATTTCAAATTTTGCTTAAAATACATGATTTCGATTTAGAATTGAATGCAAATCACGGAAATCAGGTTTATTTTTCTGTTGATCTTATAGTTTTTTATATAAACGTTAAAAACCATAAATTAAGTTGGTGCGCTAACAGCACTGTTTTCGTTAATTTTAAAAACGGCTAGTTTAACGAGAAAACCAATGACGAAATCGAAATCAGCGTTCAATTTCGATTATGCCGTGTGATTTTTTGATAATTTCAAGAGATGTCGTTTTTGGCCGATTTTGACAAAAGTAGGAAGGCTATACCCTTCCCACTTTTTCATTTTTGGCCAAATTTCAAATTTTGCTTAAAATACATGATTTCGATTGAGAATTAAATGCAAATCACGGAAATCAGGTTTATTTTTCTGTTGGTCTTATAGTTTTGGGTTTAAACGTTAAAAACCATAAATTAAGTTGGTGCGCTAACAGCACTGTTTTCGTTAATTTTAAAAACGGCTAGTTTAACGAGAAAACCAATGACGAAATCGAAATCAGCGTTCAATTTCGATTATGCCGTGTGATTTTTGGATAATTTCAAGAGATGTCGTTTTTGGCCGATTTTGACAAAAGTAGGAAGGCTATACCCTTCCCACTTTTTCATTTTTGGCCAAATTTCAAATTTTGCTTAAAATACATGATTTCGATTCAGAATTGAATGCAAATCACGGAAATCAGGTTTATTTTTCTGTTGGTCTTATAGTTTTTTATATAAACGTTAAAAACCATAAATTAAGTTGGTGCGCTAACAGCACTGTTTTCGTTAATTTTAAAAACGGCTAGTTTAACGAGAAAACCAATGACGAAATCGAAATCAGCGTTCAATTTCGATTATGCCGTGTGATTTTTGGATAATTTCAAGAGATGTCGTTTTTGGCCTGATTTTGACAAAAGTAGGAAGGCTATACCCTTCCCACTTTTTCATTTTTGGCCAAATTTCAAATTTTGCTTAAAATACATGATTTCGATTCAGAATTGAATGCAAATCACGGAAATCAGGTTTATTTTTCTGTTGGTCTTATAGTTTTTTATATAAACGTTAAAAACCATAAATTAAGTTGGTGCGCTAACAGCACTGTTTTCGTTAATTTTAAAAACGGCTAGTTTAACGAGAAAACCAATGACGAAATCGAAATCAGCGTTCAATTTCGATTATGCCGTGTGATTTTTGGATAATTTCAAGAGATGTCGTTTTTGGCCGATTTTGACAAAAGTAGGAAGGCTATACCCTTCCCACTTTTTCATTTTTGGCCAAATTTCAAATTTTGCTTAAAATACATGATTTCGATTCAGAATTAAATGCAAATCCCGGAAATCAGGTTTATTTTTCTGTTGGTCTTATAGTTTTTATATAAACGTTAAAAACCATAAATTAAGTTGGTGCGCTAACAGCACTGTTTTCGTTAATTTTTAAAACGGCTAGTTTAACGAGAAAACCAATGACGAAATCGAAATCAGCGTTCAATTTCGATTATGCCGTGTGATTTTTGGATAATTTCAAGAGATGTCGTTTTTGGCCGATTTTGACAAAAGTAGGAAGGCTATACCCTTCCCACTTTTTCATTTTTGGCCAAATTTCAAATTTTGCTTAAAATACATGATTTCGATTCAGAATTGAATGCAAATCACGGAAATCAGGTTTATTTTTCTGTTTATCTTATAGTTTTTTAAATAAACGTTAAAAACCATAAATTAAGTTGGTGCGCTAACAGAACTGTTTTCGTTAATTTTAAAAACTGCTAGTTTAACGAGAAAACCAATGACGAAATCGAAATCAGCGTTCAATTTCGATTATGCCGTGTGATTTTTGGATAATTTCAAGATATGTCGTTTTTGGCCGATTTTGACAAAAGTAGGAAGGCTATACCCTTCCCACTTTTTCATTTTTGGCCAAATTTCAAATTTTGCTTAAAATTCATGATTTCGATTCAGAATTGAATGCAAATCACGGAAATCAGGTTTATTTTTCTGTTGGTCTTATAGTTTTTTATATAAACGTTAAAAACCCATAAATTAAGTTGGTGCGCTAACAGCACTGTTTTCGTTAATTTTAAAAACGGCTAGTTTAACGAGAAAACCAATGACGAAATCGAAATCAGCGTTCAATTTCGATTATGCCGTGTGATTTTTGGATAATTTCAAGAGATGTCGTTTTTGGCCGATTTTGACAAAAGTAGGAAGGCTATACCCTTCCCACTTTTTCATTTTTGGCCAAATTTCAAATTTTGCTTAAAATACATGATTTCGATTCAGAATTGAATGCAAATCACGGAAATCAGGTTTATTTTTCTGTTGGTCTTATAGTTTTTTATATAAACGTTAAAAACCATAAATTAAGTTGGTGCGCTAACAGCACTGTTTTCGTTAATTTTAAAAACGGCTAGTTTAACGAGAAAACCAATGACGAAATCGAAATCAGCGTTCAATTTCGATTATGCCGTGTGATTTTTGGATAATTTCAAGAGATGTCGTTTTTGGCCGATTTTGACAAAAGTAGGAAGGCTATACCCTTCCCACTTTTTCATTTTTGGCCAAATTTCAAATTTTGCTTAAAATACATGATTTCGATTCAGAATTGAATGCAAATCACGGAAATCAGGTTTATTTTTCTGTTGGTCTTATAGTTTTTTATATAAACGTTAAAAACCATAAATTAAGTTGGTGCGCTAACAGCACTGTTTTCGTTAATTTTAAAAACGGCTAGTTTAACGAGAAAACCAATGACGAAATCGAAATCAGCGTTCAATTTCGATTATGCCGTGTGATTTTTGGATAATTTCAAGAGATGTCGTTTTTGGCCGATTTTGACAAAAGTAGGAAGGCTATACCCTTCCCACTTTTTCATGTTTGGCCAAATTTCAAATTTTGCTTAAAATACATGATTTCGATTCAGAATTAAATGCAAATCACGGAAATCAGGTTTATTTTTCTGTTGGTCTTATAGTTTTTGGTTTAAACGTTAAAAACCATAAATTAAGTTGGTGCGCTAACAGCACTGTTTTCGTTAATTTTAAAAACGGCTAGTTTAACGAGAAAACCAATGACGAAATCGAAATCAGCGTTCAATTTCGATTGTGCCGTGTGATTTTTGGATAATTTCAAGAGATGTCGTTTTTGGCCGATTTTGACAAAAGTAGGAAGGCTATACCCTTCCCACTTTTTCATTTTTGGCCAAATTTCAAATTTTGCTTAAAATACATGATTTCGATTCAGAATTGAATGCAAATCCCGGAAATCAGGTTTATTTTTCTGTTGGTCTTATAGTTTTTTATATAAACGTTAAAAACCATAAATTAAGTTGGTGCGCTAACAGCACTGTTTTCGTTAATTTTTAAAACGGCTAGTTTAACGAGAAACCAATGACGAAATCGAAATCAGCGTTCAATTTCGATTATGCCGTGTGATTTTTGGATAATTTCAAGAGATGTCGTTTTTGGCCGATTTTGACAAAAGTAGGAAGGCTATACCCTTCCCACTTTTTCATTTTTGGACAAATTTCAAATTTTGCTTAAAATACATGATTTCGATTCAGAATTGAATGCAAATCACGGAAATCAGGTTTATTTTTCTGTTTATCTTATAGTTTTTTATATAAACGTTAAAAACCATAAATTAAATTGGTGCGCTAACAGCACTGTTTTCGTTAATTTTTAAAACGGCTAGTTTAACGAGAAAACCAATGACGAAATCGAAATCAGCGTTCAATTTCGATTATGCCGTGTGATTTTTGGATAATTTCAAGAGATGTCGTTTTGGGCCGATTTTGACAAAAGTAGGAAGGCTATACCCTTCCCACTTTTTCATTTTTGGCCAAATTTCAAATTTTGCTTAAAATACATGATTTCGATTCAGAATTGAATGCAAATCACGGAAATCAGGTTTATTTTTCTGTTGGTCTTATAGTTTTTTATATAAACGTTAAAAACCATAAATTAAGTTGGTGCGCTAACAGCACTGTTTTCGTTAATTTTAAAAACGGCTAGTTTAACGAGAAAACCAATGACGAAATCGAAATCAGCGTTCAATTTCGATTATGCCGTGTGATTTTTGGATAATTTCAAGAGATGTCGTTTTTGGCCGATTTTGACAAAAGTAGGAAGGCTATACCCTTCCCACTTTTTCATTTTTGGCCAAATTTCAAATTTTGCTTAAAATACATGATTTCGATTCAGAATTGAATGCAAATCACGGAAATCAGGTTTATTTTTCTGTTGGTCTTATAGTTTTTATAATAAACGTTAAAAACCATAAATTAAGTTGGTGCGCTAACAGCACTGTTTTCGTTAATTTTAAAACCGGCTAGTTTAAAGAGAAAACCAATGACGAAATCGACATCAGCGTTCAATTTCGATTATGCCGTGTGATTTTTGGATAATTTCAAGAGATGTCGTTTTTGGCCGATTTTGACAAAAGTAGGAAGGCTATACCCTTCCCACTTTTTCATTTTTGGCCAAATTTCAAATTTTGCTTAAAATACATGATTTCGATTCAGAATTGAATGCAAATCCCGGAAATCAGGTTTATTTTTCTGTTGGTCTTATAGTTTTTTATATAAACGTTAAAAACCATAAATTAAGTTGGTGCGCTAACAGCACTGTTTTCGTTAATTTTAAAAACGGCTAGTTTAACGAGAAAACCAATGACGAAATCGAAATCAGCGTTCAATTTCGATTATGCCGTGTGATTTTTGGATAATTTCAAGAGATGTCGTTTTTGGCCGATTTTGACAAAAGTAGGAAGGCTATACCCTTCCCACTTTTTCATTTTTGGACAAATTTCAAATTTTGCTTAAAATACATGATTTCGATTCAGAATTGAATGCAAATCACGGAAATCAGGTTTATTTTTCTGTTGGTCTTATAGTTTTTATAAATAAACGTTAAAAACCATAAATAAAGTTGGTGCGCTAACAGCACTGTTTTCGTTAATTTTAAAAACGGCTAGTTTAACGAGAAAACCAATGACGAAATCGAAATCAGCGTTCAATTTCGATTATGCCGTGTGATTTTTGGATAATTTCAAGAGATGTCGTTTTGGGCCGATTTTGACAAAAGTAGGAAGGCTATACCCTTCCCACTTTTTCATTTTTGGCCAAATTTCAAATTTTGCTTAAAATACATGATTTCGATTCAGAATTGAATGCAAATCACGGAAATCAGGTTTATTTTTCTGTTTATCTTATAGTTTTTTAAATAAACGTTAAAAACCATAAATTAAGTTGGTGCGCTAACAGCACTGTTTTCGTTAATTTTAAAAACGGCTAGTTTAACGAGAAAACCAATGACGAAATCGAAATCAGCGTTCAATTTCGATTATGCCGTGTGATTTTTGGATAATTTCAAGAGATGTCGTTTTGGGCCGATTTTGACAAAAGTAGGAAGGCTATACCCTTCCCACTTTTTCATTTTTGGCCAAATTTCAAATTTTGCTTAAAATACATGATTTCGATTCAGAATTGAATGCAAATCACGGAAATCAGGTTTATTTTTCTGTTTATCTTATAGTTTTTATAAATAAACGTTAAAAACCATAAATTAAGTTGGTGCGCTAACAGCACTGTTTTCGTTAATTTTAAAAACGGCTAGTTTAACGAGAAAACCAATGACGAAATCGAAATCAGCGTTCAATTTCGATTATGCCGTGTGATTTTTGGATAATTTCAAGAGATGTCGTTTTTGACCGATTTTGACAAAAGTAGGAAGGCTATACCCTTCCCACTTTTTCATTTTTGGACAAATTTCAAATTTTGCTTAAAATTCATGATTTCGATTCAGAATTGAATGCAAATCACGGAAATCAGGTTTATTTTTCTGTTGGTCTTATAGTTTTTTATATAAACGTTAAAAACCATAAATTAAGTTGGTGCGCTAACAGCACTGTTTTCGTTAATTTTAAAAACGGCTAGTTTAACGAGAAAACCAATGACGAAATCGAAATCAGCGTTCAATTTCGATTATGCCGTGTGATTTTTGGATAATTTCAAGAGATGTCGTTTTTGGCCGATTTTGACAAAAGTAGGAAGGCTTTACCCTTCCCACTTTTTCATTTTTGGCCAAATTTCAAATTTTGCTTAAAATACATGATTTCGATTCAGAATTGAATGCAAATCACGGAAATCAGGTTTATTTTTCTGTTGGTCTTATAGTTTTTTATATAAACGTTAAAAACCATAAATTAAGTTGGTGCGCTAACAGCACTGTTTTCGTTAATTTTAAAAACGGCTAGTTTAACGAGAAAACCAATGACGAAATCGAAATCAGCGTTCAATTTCGATTATGCCGTGTGATTTTTGGATAATTTCAAGAGATGTCGTTTTTGGCCGATTTTGACAAAAGTAGGAAGGCTATACCCTTCCCACTTTTTCATTTTTGGCCAAATTTCAAATTTTGCTTCAAATACATGATTTCGATTCAGAATTAAATGCAAATCACGGAAATCAGGTTTATTTTTCTGTTGGTCTTATAGTTTTTGGTTTAAACGTTAAAAACCATAAATTAAGTTGGTGCGCTAACAGCACTGTTTTCGTTAATTTTAAAAACGGCTAGTTTAACGAGAAAACCAATGACGAAATCGAAATCAGCGTTCAATTTCGATTGTGCCGTGTGATTTTTGGATAATTTCAAGAGATGTCGTTTTTGGCCGATTTTGACAAAAGTAGGAAGGCTATACCCTTCCCACTTTTTCATTTTTGGTCAAATTTCAAATTTTGCTTAAAATACATGATTTCGATTCAGAATTGAATGCAAATCCCGGAAATCAGGTTTATTTTTCTGTTGGTCTTATAGTTTTTTATATAAACGTTAAAAACCATAAATTAAGTTGGTGCGCTAACAGCACTGTTTTCGTTAATTTTTAAAACGGCTAGTTTAACGAGAAACCAATGACGAAATCGAAATCAGCGTTCAATTTCGATTATGCCGTGTGATTTTTGGATAATTTCAAGAGATGTCGTTTTTGGCCGATTTTGACAAAAGTAGGAAGGCTATACCCTTCCCACTTTTTCATTTTTGGACAAATTTCAAATTTTGCTTAAAATACATGATTTCGATTCAGAATTGAATGCAAATCACGGAAATCAGGTTTATTTTTCTGTTTATCTTATAGTTTTTTATATAAACGTTAAAAACCATAAATTAAATTGGTGCGCTAACAGCACTGTTTTCGTTAATTTTTAAAACGGCTAGTTTAACGAGAAAACCAATGACGAAATCGAAATCAGCGTTCAATTTCGATTATGCCGTGTGATTTTTGGATAATTTCAAGAGATGTCGTTTTGGGCCGATTTTGACAAAAGTAGGAAGGCTATACCCTTCCCACTTTTTCATTTTTGGCCAAATTTCAAATTTTGCTTAAAATACATGATTTCGATTCAGAATTGAATGCAAATCACGGAAATCAGGTTTATTTTTCTGTTGGTCTTATAGTTTTTGGTTTAAACGTTAAAAACCATAAATTAAGTTGGTGCGCTAACAGCACTGTTTTCGTTAATTTTAAAAACGGCTAGTTTAACGAGAAAACCAATGACGAAATCGAAATCAGCGTTCAATTTCGATTATGCCGTGTGATTTTTGGATAATTTCAAGAGATGTCGTTTTTCGCCGATTTTGACAAAAGTAGGAAGGCAGTACCCTTCCCACTTTTTCATTTTTGGCCAAATTTCAAATTTTGCTTAAAATACATGATTTCGATTCAGAATTGAATGCAAATCACGGAAATCAGGTTTATTTTTCTGTTGGTCTTATAGTTTTTTATATAAACGTTAAAAACCATAAATTAAGTTGGTGCGCTAACAGCACTGTTTTCGTTAATTTTAAAAACGGCTAGTTTAAAGAGAAAACCAATGACGAAATCGACATCAGCGTTCAATTTCGATTATGCCGTGTGATTTTTGGATAATTTCAAGAGATGTCGTTTTTGGCCGATTTTGACAAAAGTAGGAAGGCTATACCCTTCCCACTTTTTCATTTTTGGCCAAATTTCAAATTTTGCTTAAAATACATGATTTCGATTCAGAATTGAATGCAAATCCCGGAAATCAGGTTTATTTTTCTGTTGGTCTTATAGTTTTTATATAAACGTTAAAAACCATAAATTAAGTTGGTGCGCTAACAGCACTGTTTTCGTTAATTTTAAAAACGGCTAGTTTAACGAGAAAACCAATGACGAAATCGAAATCAGCGTTCAATTTCGATTATGCCGTGTGATTTTTGGATAATTTCAAGAGATGTCGTTTTTGGCCGATTTTGACAAAAGTAGGAAGGCTATACCCTTCCCACTTTTTCATTTTTGGCCAAATTTCAAATTTTGCTTAAAATACATGATTTCGATTCAGAATTGAATGCAAATCACGGAAATCAGGTTTATTTTTCTGTTGGTCTTATAGTTTTTTATATAAACGTTAAAAACCATAAATTAAGTTGGTGCGCTAACAGCACTGTTTTCGTTAATTTTAAAAACGGCTAGTTTAACGAGAAAACCAATGACGAAATCGACATCAGCGTTCAATTTCGATTATGCCGTGTGATTTTTGGATAATTTCAAGAGATGTCGTTTTTGGCCGATTTTGACAAAAGTAGGAAGGCTATACCCTTCCCACTTTTTCATTTTTGGCCAAATTTCAAATTTTGCTTAAAATACATGATTTCGATTCAGAATTGAATGCAAATCCCGGAAATCAGGTTTATTTTTCTGTTGGTCTTATACTTTTTTATATAAACGTTAAAAACCATAAATAAAGTTGGTGCGCTAACAGCACTGTTTTCGTTAATTTTAAAAACGGCTAGTTTAACGAGAAAACCAATGACGAAATCGAAATCAGCGTTCAATTTCGATTATGCCGTGTGATTTTTTTACTCCAACGCTATCGAAAAGTTCGCGAACAGCGGCGAGCCGTTGAGTGTAATCAGAGTATATACGGTTGCCGCAATTCAAGAGCGACTACGTATACAGCCCAACCCTATCGGGAACTTCCCGATCGTAGGCTTCTAGTGATAATCACGTAAATCAAGTTGATTTTTCATTTGGCCTTATAGTTTATTAACTAAACGTAAAAAACGAAAACTTAAGTTGGGGCGCCAACAGCACTGTTTGTTTGTTTTTTGTTGTTGTTACCGTTTGTTGTCACCGGGAGCAGTTGAGTTTCAACTGACGAAAGCACGGCTAAAAGCTCAACTTCCGAGGCTGCACGTTAGAGTTCGTAAAATTGAGTGTGTATCTTTCTAGAGCACGTACAAAGCGCTGTACCCTACTGGCGCGACGGCTGAGACGAGGTTGTCGGAGCTTTCGGATCCGTAAAACACGGAAAGCAGACGCACACATTTGTAAAGTCAATTACGTTTTCACGTGGTAATTTCAATTGAAACAAACATAGATCTTTTAACACAATATTTTCTGACCAATTTACTTTTTCTAGGCCCTAGCCTAATGGCAGAAATACTTTTAAGTGAAGCTGAAAAAGCTTTTATTCATCATGGGGTACAGGTGGGCAAATTACTTTATCTATCAGCTAATATTGTATACAAGCATCTCTAGAAAAACTAGTTATAAGGTTACATGAAGTGGAGCACACATTTTCCCATGGATCAATAAATACTTTTCTCTTCTGCAACATGTTTTTATGGAACATGAAAGGATGACTTACGTGATGTGATGGCAGGACAAGACTAGATTATCGTCCCATAATCCTTGAGACTGGTTTGGTTTCCAATGCTAGTGGCTCATCAAGGCTTAGACTTGCCAACTCTGATGTTCTTGTGGGAGTCAAAGTTGAATTGGCTTCACCGTTATCTGAAAACCTTCGGAAGGAAGGCTGGAATTCTTTGTGGACTGGTCTGTTTAAATTAAGACATATAATGTTAAAATCATGTTAAATGTCAATCATTTTCAAATCAAAGCTCTGCAAATGCAACACCGAATTTGAAGGAAGAGGTGGTGAAGACTTGGCAAATGAAATATGCAGATTTTTGCAGATGTCTTACATGTCAGGAGATACAATAAATTTAGCAGAACTCTCTGTTTTGACAGGCCAACAATGTTGGGTCTTATATGTTGACATATTGGTAAAGATTAATTACTTATTTACAGGTCATGGATTTGTTGTCAACATTTTTCTAATATTTAAATAGATTCTTGAATGTGGTGGAAACCTGTATGACACAGTGTCATTGGCCGTAAAATCTGCTCTTTATACGACGCAAATTCCGTCCATTAAAGTAGCAACCATGGATGGAGATCAACCTGAATTAGAGCTGTCCGAAGATCCTTACGATACTAAGAGATTAAACACGCAAAACGTACCATGTCTCGTAACGCTGATGAAAGTAAAGATTTTTTATTTGTTTTGTTACACTGTTTTGGAACTTAAACAACATAATTATTTTTATTATCAGATTGGAAACCATTACCTTGTTGATCCGACACCAGAAGAAGAATGTTGCAGTTCTTCGGGTGTTGTTGTTGCAGTATCTGGTACCAAGAAGATAACGGCTGTTAGGAAAATCGGCTCTGGAAGCTTACACCCAGAAAGCCTAGTGTCAATGCTCAAAGTAATACTCATTAACACAATATGAATATCAATTATATTCAATTAAGCCGCCAAAAATTATGTTTCTTTTGCTTTAACAGACAGCAAGCGAAGTAGGCACAGTTGTTAACAAGATTCTTATGAACAAGCTATTGGAGGAAGAAAGGGCGGGGAAAACCCAAAAAGTCGGTTTCATGCGGTGAACTTCATTTAGTGTAAGAAGTTTTGTAATTGAATCAGTTCAACAATATTTTTGAAATTACAATTTTCCCATTAAAGTTCGATCTATTGCTATTTTATTGTTATTCAACTATTTGTACAAGGACTGTCATGTCTGGTGCACGACCAAGCCAAAATAACACGCGAAGACCCCAAAAGGTTAGCCTCATCTGGGTTTTATCCCACCTGGTTGATAATTGCATTTTATCAATAAACAATGCCAAAAAACGATAATCGAATCTTAGTTTCGGTATTACCATAACCGCCAATCGAAGAGAAATTGTTGCCAGACTCCTTGAAGACGTTGCCGGAATGAAGCCCTGGAACTATGAAAAATCCTCGTGTGGCGCTTCTTGCCATCAATGTGTATCGATCGACGAGACTTCCATGGTCTTTAGTTATTGCCCTAACAGTATTGATATTCCTTAGAATATAAAAAGAAGCCGTTATTCAATTTAAAAAAGGATTTGTTATACAAAATCATCTGTTTTCAAACGCCGTTTTAGTTTGACGTTCAAGTGAGTATTCTATAACTTAAAATAATAGAATTCAAACATGTAGCAAACTTAATCTATCAACTTTGCTGCATAATATGCTTTTCTAACGTTACTTCAGACTATACTCTGAGATTCAGGAACTAGTTGTCTGGTGCTATTACCTAATAGTTAAAAGCATCGTTCTTGGCATCGAACGAAGATTGTTCATGATCATGTCGAAACGCTGCGCTGCCATTTCCTGCATGTACTTCATATCACTTTCAGAAAGTTGGTTCAAATTGGTCAAATTGGGAGTTTGATTTCCAACTGGTCTTTGAAGAAGCATTTCGGCGAAGAGCAAATAATCTACGGAAACAAAACCACGAAAAAGTTTTTGTGGTGGTTTTATCTTCTTATGAGAATAAAATTAAATAAATAAAAAGTAAAAAATAAAAAGACTACTAGGTCTTAAGGGATGCATTTGATGCAGCAAAATTGATGATTTTTTTTTTCAAGCTGCAGAACGTTCTCGATAAAGCAGGCATCTAAATACCTAAATATGAGCATCAATTGAGAGGGCATTGCCCGGAAGCTGCTCATCATCCGCTCATGAATTTCTTCCATTTGAATTCGTATTGCCTGGCGTTGTTCGGTTGTCCTCTTCTGCCATTCGCCCGCTTTTGGCCCTTTGTGATCGTAAACATCCCAAAGACCTGACTTATTGAATCACCGTCAGTTGGCCAGGGCGGCGCTGAGATATAGCGCTGCGACACGGCCATGCAGAATAAACGGTAATCTAGTCATACAAACTCATTCGATGATGGAAATTTTTCCGAACGAGAAAAGACTGTCAGGGCAGTCGGCAGGATTTCAACTGACAACAAAAGACACTATCGAAGCAAAATCGCAAAACAAGGAAGAAAACTAACCGTTAACTCCAAGTTCGGCAGCATGGCGTTTCATTCCGGCATGATCGTTGAGTACAATTGAGGACCACAGCCGGCAAAGAGACTTGCGTACATTCGATGGAAGCTCTTCGTATAAGCCATGATCCAGCAGAACAATCTCGGCGTCACCTTTCTTCCTTTTGCGGACCAAGACTACAAAAGGTGCATAAGCAAATAAATTGAACCGTTTGAAACTCGAATGGGGTTTTCTGACTTACTGTTTCCTGGATGGGGATCGGCATGGACAAAACCCGTATGAAATATTTGTTCAGCAAACGTTTCAATCAGCTTGTGGCTGACTTCCTTTATCGAGAGTCCTGCCTTCTCTAAGGAACTGGTATCGCTTACTTTGATCCCGTCAATAAATTCTGTAGTCAATACTCGCTGTATGTGAGAAAAAAGGAAAGAGAAAGGGAGCCAAATTTGTAAAATAGGAACGGAGATTATTCATCTTATTATTTTAGTTACCTTGCTCGTCAAATCCCAGAAGACTTTGGGTACGTAAACGTAAGGTAACGAAGATAGTTCTTTGGCACATCTGTCAAATATTCCGTTATCAATACACTTTCTTAAAGCTGAAGATGAGCTTGTTTTACCTTTCACCATTGTGGCCTTCATTTAGAAAATCAAGTTCCTTGCAAAGGGTTTCCTTTAAGTCCTGCATAAAGTTATGAGGCAAGTAACATTTTAATTTCACGTTGCAAAAGTTTAATCCTGAGATAATTTAGGATGTCTTGTCATTCTTTCATACCTTAAGCACCCATTTAAATTCGAATTTCGGGTGCATCCAACTTATCAGTTCTAAAAGTATTTCAATTGTCGCAATATCACCATTGAACCGGTCTTGCAAATCAATGTACTGAACCTTAACTGCAACTTCTTTTCCATCTTGGCATTTGGCTCGGAAAACCTATGTCAAATGAAATGGTAAATTTACGCTTCAGCATAAAAATCCTGTTTTGCATTTTAGAATTTACTTGAGCCAAACTGGCAGCAGCAATAGGTTCTTCGTCGAACGACTTGAACAATTCCTTGTGATCCTTTCCAAATTCTTCATTAAATAGTTGCCCAATTTCACTGGCACCTCGCAAGACATTTGTCTTGCAGAACTTTAAGAGTGTCCAGATATTCTTTTGGTAAAATGTGATTCATTGAAACTAGGCCTTGACCAAGTTTGATATACAGTCCACCATTGCTAAGACAGCCATCTAGAATCCGGTTAGCAGTGCGCTGATGAGTTTTTTTCAGCTCCTGCTGATATTGTATTGAATCTTCATCAATATTTCTTAATGACCACCAGTAGTCTGTAGATATGGTTGTTCCAATTACAAGTGATCTTCATAGATGGTAATTGATTATTTTAGGTTTATTCACTTTTGGTTGTACTAGCTAATGTATTACCTTAGGAATCTACCAATTCCTTGGACCGTAACCCTGACCTTTCGTTGTTGCTGGTTGTCAGCCTGAATATACCAGATACCAGGTACAGCAATAGCAGTTGCAAATAAAAGACCCCATTTCTTCTTGGAAGTAGTTTTAAAACTTGTGTTTGATAGTGTGGTACACTTCCTAATAGGTTGGTTTTGTAGATAAATAACTTTGGCAATCTTTATACCTTTGAGTGAAGTGAACATGATTTTTGGGAATGGGAAGAATAATGGGAAAGATAATCAAAATATAATATGATCACCAAATCATGACCACTGACTGAAAAGGAAGTAATTTCAGTCGGGAACACTGAAAAAATTCACCGTTGGTTGTTTAGTTGTACAAAATTAATGCAATCTTTAGCTGTAAGACTAAGTTCAAAATCAAGATAGCTCGTTTTTTTGTCTCAGTTTCTCAGACTCCCAGTCAAATTCTTTACGTAACAAACAAATTATTACCCACTGAAACACTTTTCAGTTTTCACCGTTCTCAAACATACAGTTTCGTCTGCTAGCTAAAAGCCCACAGTTTGCCCAGTCCGTAATCCACGGTCCGCCTCCGCACTTTACTCTGGTCCAAAAAATAGTCTGTTACTTATTGGTTAGTCAACTTATGCTCCTACTACATCATAACGCAAAGAGCATTACCGAAATTAAAAAGTACTTTATTCTTGCTCGTAAAAATAAAATAAAAGATATTCAGTAATGGTTTTTGTTCTGTGTCTTCATGGAGTTAAATTAGTATCATGGAGAGCTACAGAGTTTTTGAATGTATCGTTAAAGCAAGGCAAAATGGTTCGCGCTCTACAGTTTTATTCGACTAGTAAAAATACCGGTAAAAAAGACGTGGACTCATCACTTGCCGGAAACGAAAAACGAAAAACTCTGTTGGATAGACTGGGAAATGGCCTGAACCTTGGAACATGGAAATTTATATGCAAGACTTAGTTTTCAAAATCTCAAGCCAGACATTGTGCCCCTGTCTTATAAAATGTGTTACCGGAGGGACTTGAAACATATGCCAATCTGGCTATTACAACAGCTGTATCAGCAGCAACATGCATATCAGCAGGTCTTGTATATCAACTTCTTCAAGTGGATTCTGCACCACTCACAGAAGAAATAATAGGCTTTGGCATTGCTGGGGTGGTTTCTATTATTGCTCTGATGATTGTGTCACTTAGAGTACCACTTCGCATTTACTACTCTCCAAAGTCTGATGACTTTCTTGTCTTTATGCCTCGATTCATACCATATGCTACAAGAAAACTGTGTATTCAGCCAGGTCAGCTTGCACCACCTACAAGCACTTCAGGATTCCTACCTTGGATTAATATCCAGCATATACATACAGAGTCTAAGCAAAAGATTTTAATTGATGGTGACAAATTTATATTGCCTATGTATTATAACAAACTGATGGGTTATTAACATGATTGTAAATCAGCAGCATTCATTAATAAATATGAATAAACCAAATTAAATCAATTGAGTATATAAAGGCACCCATGTGACAGCACTTGAATAGTCAGTTCTTTTCATGTTCATCATCCCAATGTTTTCGAAATCATGTGATGATCGTGGTAATATGAATGACTGAATGCCCCTTAACGAACCCGCCCTTTCCCTTAAACAGACTTCATGGAAATCAACTAGGGCATGTCTACTTTTCACGAGTACGATTAAAATCTTCAAAAATTTGGGATTCAATTTCGTGGAATTCCGCTCGAGCTTCTTGCGCTGCTACCTCGTCGCCTCGCTCCTGAGCGTCGATGATTTGAGTTCGTAGATCGCGAAGCTTATCCCTTTTCAATAGCACCGAACTCCCCTCATCCTGTCGTAACATTTTAGCCATTAAAGCTGAATCTCTTATTGTGCGACGCTGTATTACCTTTCTTTGTGGAGATCGAGGAAAACGAGTAACGAGGCCATTTCGAGCAGTTCACTAAAGCCATTCTTTAGGGGAATACTTCGGAATCCGCGGCGAATACACAAAGCTGCGCAAAATAAATTGCATTACGATAAGCTTCATAAATATGTAGTAAAATATTAAGCAAAACAAAAATGGCTACTGGGTACGTTGCTTGCGCAATAAGATGAGAATCACCAAACATATCTACAAAAAGAATTCACTTTCTTGTAATATTATTTTAATAAACTGCTTAAAAAAAATATAAACCTATATCGTAAACAGCAAAGCGCAGGAGCGCCAAGGACGGGCAAGAGACTTCGAGTTGAAATGTTTCATCCCAAACAGGATTAAAACCATTATCAGCTGTAAAATATGTACTATCAGTATGCAAATAAACTTATTATTGCTTTCCTTCTTATTACTTATGATCTTTGTGGTGTGTTTGTTGTTAATATTGTCTTGCTGGCTTCCAATAATCTCAATTTCTACGCAAGGACTTACTATCCCTCGTTTAGACTTAGTTAAATGACGGGCTGCTATGACCTAAATGCAATATAGTTTTGTTAACGTTAGTTTTTGTTAACGAAATTGTATGGTATCGACGAATCGTCGATACCATACGTTGTCGACGACGATGTTTACCTTAACAACGACAACGACAGGTTCTTCGGCAGCCAATATCGAGGATTCAGGGAGTTCTTCAGCATAAAGCTTGGCTTCAATACGTAACCACATTTGCCGTTTTGCAAAAATTTGCCTTCATTTAATTGCATGCTTTTATCTGTAAACAAAACAATTAGATAAATCGATAATGCGAAAGCGAGTTCAAAGCAATCGTAATGACCAACCAGGGGTTTGGTAATTTAATGCCGCCATTTGAGAACCAACGTTCCAAAAGGGAACTGGACAATAATTGCTAGAATCTATCCGTTGGCCTTTGGGTAGACACGGCTGAACATCACCTAACAACAAAAAAGTGCAGTTTAGTGTCTGTGCGAATGCGAAATGAAATGCTACGACAATATTTTGAGATCAACATACCTGGTGGTACCAAAGAAAGAATTTTTGCTCTTGAAGCATCAATTTTTCGGCTTTTTGCTCCGGGAAGGAAGACATTTCATATGGATTCCGTCCGTCACGCAAAATGCGTTCCTGGTTGAATGTCACCGCTCTGCAGTAGACGATGATGTCTGACAGCTCTTTAGCGATTCGCCACGTCAGTTCAATTTCGCGGTGCATATTTTCACGATCACTACACGCTGCGCGACACTCCTTTAAAAAGCGTAATACCATTAGAAAAAACACTACAAAATATAATTGTAAAACACGGCAATACTTAATAGTGTTGCACCAATCAATAGCATCTTCCTTGGATTCTACACCCAATTCGATTGGATCTGTGTGGGAAGGAGACTTCACCCGGAGTAGCTACTCCGGAGTAGCTTTGCGAGCCAAAGCATTGTCTCCGATGGAATCGGGGGCGAATGTGACCGGACTGGAGAATGCAACGCTACTAGCTCCACCATGGCACCCGCTACATCGTAGCTACCTTTCTGCAAACTGCCTAGTGGCATAACATCTGTGGACTGAAATTAATATAGAAATATCTTACATGGCGCAAGGTATGCCTCCATCACTGTCTAATAAATTCTCACGTTTTCGTTTTGCATTTCTTGGGTAATGTCAATTTCTTGCGTATAATTAGCTGGGAAGAGAAGTTGCTTGCGACCTCCATAGTCGCCCCGCCACCAGCCGTTATCTTCTTTTTCACGTTGTAGATTATGGCGTGTTTGCAAAAACAAAGCTCGTCTTCCTGCTGGCTGCGGTAATCATAAAGAGCTTTCACGGTTACCTAATGAAAATAAAAAGTAGATTCTTGACAACACATCAACATTACTAGGGCTGTAAATTTGATTACCCCAGTCAAAGCGTTAGAATCCATGTAACCAGGTGCATCTTCTCCATCTTGTGGACTCTGGCGAAAAATAAAAAATAAAACCGTTTTTAATCTAAAACTTCAAAAACAAAGAAAAAACTAGCAATAATCGGTTCAAAAGTGTTAATATTACTAAAACACTGTCGGTTTTTTACACTAGCAAGGTCATTTCTACTTATTAGGATTCAAGCCGAAAGACAGACTTGTTAACATTCTTATCGTATTTGTCCTACCAATGTGAACACAAACAATCCTTCCTATTTTTCTAGGAAGTAGTCGCTTCTTCTTATTGTAAGTTCAGCTAAAACATTCGGTAACGATGGTTCTTGAATGAACAAAAGGATCAGTAAAAAATTGATAGGCAATAACTTCAAACAAACCAGTTCAATCTGAATATTCATGATTAAAGCGCAATGACCTTTCTAGGGCCTACGTTGAAGTATATAGAAAGCGACAGGTATGTCCATCTTCAGTCTTCTCTTTGTCTTCAATTGGTGACAATGAATCGATGGGTAATACACAGAACGAGATCTTTATGGCCTACGAAAAAGTAACGGTCTCTATTTCTTTTAGTTTATTTTGTTCGCAGTCTGCAATGCTGTAAGTGGAATTGATGGGCGTCCACAGCAAGTACCCCCTTGTTCTATTTCTTTAATTTAATAGGGTTTAAAATTTAATTTTACCGCTTTAATACTGTATTTCTACCTTTTTCAGCCTTACATATTGAAGCCGAATGGAGAAATTATTCACTTCGTAGGCGGTCTCCCAGTGCCTTTTATTAGCCAAAAGCTTGTTATGCCTTTGACTTCGACAATGCTACTGGGTTTACCCGTCTCTCTAGCAGGATCAGTTATTCCATTGGCACTCTGGCCGTACTTCAATCAATTCAACCCTTCTTTCATTTCAAACGTTATCTATAAGGAGCGGACAAGTACTCCTGTACCGATTTCTACATCCATTGGTTTGGATTCCGGGAATGAAATAACGACTTCTATCCCTATGAAGTCAGAAGAAACTACTGCAGCTACCATAACCGCTACGCAAGCCGATGTCGATTTCTCAATTCCGACAGCAGATTCAGGGATAGTAGCAGGTGCGGTAAGTCAAGCGGTAACACAGCCATCTTCATCTATTCCGGCATATTCAACATTACCACCCTCATTGGCCATGCCGACTACTCCGGTCATTACGGTAAGTTTAGTTTCATATGCAATTGTTTAAAGCAATTACGCTTTCCTAACCACTGAGAGAAATTTAGGTTCAGCGAGACGGAGAGTACGACTTTGAATATAGCGTGAATAATCGAGAAACCGGGGATATCAAAAGTCATGGAGAGAAACGATTGAATGGTGTCGTGACGGGATACTATTCGCTGGTGGATGCGGACGGGATGCTACGCAAGGTCAATTACACGGCTGATGCTAATGGCTTTAGAGTGACAGTAAACAGGCTACCCATAACAAGCCAATAGGTTGACTATTAAATTATCACGACGTCTACCGAAAACATAACGGAATTCCTTTTGTCCTACATAACGATTAAATTTTACAAACTGAAAAGACGCGATGAATTAATAATCCGGAAACTAACTTAAAAATATACGGTAAAAATGACGTAAAATGAAATTACCACTCCACGTTGACGTACGATCTCCTCTGTTACTGGATAGCGAAGGCGAACCTTACGGTAGAGGGGATTCTTTTCGTAATAGCTAACCAAGTCGATGAGACTTCTCAAACTGGGCCGTTCCAATGATGTACAGACGGCCCTCTTGCTTTATGCGGCAATGTTTGATTTTTCCTCGGCCCTTTGCAATATTATTACGGTCCATGAGATATCAAGAAAAAGAAGCTAAGGTTAAGCTAAGAAAGATTCGCAAAAGTGAAGTTATATCTACCTGAATGAAATGGAAAAGGTGTTCAACTCTCGCTCACTTGGCCTGACCAAAAATGCCCCATCTCTCGGGATCCAACGAAGTAGCTCTTCTGCCTTTGCTCTCACGGTTGTCGGATGGTACCAATCCTTGCTTTCATGGGTACAAGGCTGAGGAACAGGTTTATTCAAAACGATACTAAATCCCTGTGAAGGAAATTCAAGTGTTCTTTCAGTAAGCGATTTAGAATATACCATCAAATTATAGTGGCCCTACCGGACTTCGCAAGGGATGGGTTTTGTAGTGAACAACTAAACTATACAAACTATCGTAGCAGTTGGGCTCTATAAGGTAATATTTTGTTCTTCCCCACTCTTGTCGAGTGCGTATATGGCAGTGATAGACTTTCTCTTGACGCCTTGAATATTTAGAAAGAATACAATATCGTGGAACGATTAAGTCATTAATACAAGTACGTGACTTACCAAAAGGAAAGCGAAAAGTCACCAACGAAGTTGCCACTCTTTCGGACAAGGAAAGCTCCGTCACCTAAGGAGGGCCCATACTGTTGTAATAACTCTTCCGCTCTTGTTCGACCCCCTGCCAGTCTACCATGGAACCATTCCTCGCCGAAATGTAGTTCGTATTCCGAACACCCTTCAGTAGAAACATATGATGTTTAGATACAAAATTAAGCAAAATTTACAAAAAAATAGTTACTTCTCGCAGAGTCTGTTTGGCAATATCAGAAACATCGTCGTCTGCTTCTTCCGGTTCATTTTCTTCTGGATGAACTTCAGTATAGAACATCTTGGCGTCACTTAAAACGAAAAAATGTGAAACCCATTCTCTTTCCAGTTTGTCTTCCAAGAATAAAATGCCATTCTTTTCCGAGTTTGAGAGATCTAAATCTTTTACTAGTGAAAAATATGATAAATATGATAAACAGCCAATTTAGACTGAGTGAGTTAAACGTAACATACTACTACTATCGTCAAGGCGGCCTATTGAAGACATGGTTTCATCAATTGAAATAAATGTGGCGCCTTCAGGTAGTTTTTTGTGCTTCAGTAGAATCTTCTTTCGCAACGCATCGGGTGAAGGCATATAGGTTTCATTTTTTTCAAGTGGCAATGTAAGCAGCATTGAACCAAAAATCTCTTCGAAAATTTTTGCCATCTTTCTTTGTTGTGGAAGTGTGCAATGGTCTTCAATCGAAAGAATGACTGGGTAAACGGAAGCACTAAAGGCGTGCTCTTTGATCGTTTTAACAACGTCTGAGAAAGCGAATTTTGCTTGTAATGGTATGGCCATGGTAAATAAAAAAGGCATCCCATCAGGACCATCCCAACAATCTAGCTCGATGCAACGGCAACCTTGATTAAGGCAACGTGCGTAAGCTTCAACACTGGATATACTAGAAAACTGGTCGCCTGTCAAATACCTTATAGGAAAAATATATATATTCCAACAAATGGTTCCATAAGAATAATTTTTGGATTGGAAATGCCGTTACGTGTTATGTGACGAAGAAATCCAATAATTGGAAAGCGGTTGGGTCATATCCTGATTTACACTATTGTGCTGGGAATCCCAAAGCTCGTTATGGTGCGAAAAAGGTAACTTGTGAACTGAAAAGAAATGCAAAAATAGCCATGAATGTGAAAATGACCAAATTGCATTTCCTTATTTTCACCTCTTTTGGAGGAAATAGGCAGCTTCGACGTTGCGTCGTGGATCTCGTACGAAATCCCTCATAAAGGCAGTGGCTGCATCGGCTTCCATCGGTGGGTCACCTTGTTCTGCAAGAAATCTTTGGAAATCTTCCAAAGATATAATGCTTCCATCCGTGGAATACTTGTGGAAGAATGACCGGTACATCTGTGAGGCACAACTGAGTTTTGTCTAAAAGGCGAATTGATCACCGGTAGAAAGGCATTTTGTACGTTTTCATCGTAGATGAGGATGTGGTAGAGGGAAGCGAATTCGTCGAAAGATAATTCGCCTAATCTTCGACAATCTATTTCATGAAACGCCTCTTTGAGCCGCGGTTTGGTCATTTGGCAGTTCACTTGTGGCAAGAATGCTTTGACATCTTTCAGCGTCACTGTAGTCCTGTCGGTGGTCATGTTACAAAATTCCTTCCATAGCCAGCGTTCCATTTGCAATGGGTAAGAAGAAGCCAGTGTGTCACGCGACAAGTAGCGTAGTCCTCTCACCCACAGATCACATTCCGGTCCAGAAAGCGCTATCAACGAAGTTTAGAACTGTATCATATTGAATTAAATTATGCTAAAAGTAATTACCTCCAATGGAAAGAGTCTTAAGACAAAAATCTTGACCGTAAAAACGACATAACATCGATTTTCGTCAAATTTTCGGGCATCTTCTGGCCATCGCTCAAAATCTCTCGAATTTCTACCAGGCCTTACTTCCTTGACTTCTCTTAAATCAACTGATATTGACAAAGGGGAAAAGTGTTACGGTTAATATAGATGGCTGGTAGAATTTAATTACAAAACAGGCTAAAATAAAAATGCTTAACAAAAGAAAATGTTCTTAGACCAATCTTGGGTTTTTGGCAAGCTCGAAAAAAAGTTATTGCAGGTTTACATATTAGTACATTTTAAATATACAGTAAGATTACAAAAATGTTACCAGCCCCTTCGGAGACATTCCTCTTGCTCATTGGTTTATACCACACAACTTGACGTGTCTCTCTTTAACTGACAAAATCCTTCTGTCAGGATGTTTCTTCTGGAAAACTTGGTGACAACTGTCCTCTCTCCAATTGGCAAATAATGTTTTCCATTTCTGGAAGCAATCCAGTCCCATCAGTTTCATTCATGGTTCAACTGACTTGTTTACGTTAGCGACGGATCAAAGAAGGGAAAGATGGAACACTCCTCTGTCTAACGGCAAGCGGAAGATAACTAGGTACCATACGAGACAACGGGGAGGACTCAAGTTGAGGCAAAGGCTTATTGATTCTGGCAAATTACCAGAAATAGTTAGCAGGATGTAAATAATTTTGTACCAAACAAGTACTGAAATCTTGGTTTCCTACACCATTAATCTACTAAGATTCGTTCACTTTGAATGCTGATATATAATGTACAGTACATCTTTAAAAACAGCTGACAGCCAGTTAGTTCCAAAGTCTCTTTCCTGCTGTCAACTTTTTGGCCTGGAGGAATCAAGTTTTAAAGCTTGGTAGTCATAGCAAAGGCTGAAGGGCGGAGCTTAATAAAAACATGCCTGCTCTGCCTTTCAAATGTTTCAATTGCTCAAGAGCTCAGGCTCAGGTGGGATTTATATTTCATAACCAACAAAGCTAAAGTAATCATTTGTCAACGTTACAAAATACGGGATTAAAAAAAACATTATTGATACAATAACTAGTATACTATAGCTGGATATCACAACAAGTCGATTATGTAAACTGTATATGCTTGTCAGGCCTGCATAGTATTAAGTGGTAATAACAGCATTAAAAAAGTGAGATAGAGTCAATAATATTAATGACTACCATTTGTTTGAGCTCTTCAGGAATAGATCATCAGGCTTGAGAAATAGATGGAACACGTCGGTCGGCCCAAGTGCAGATGACATCAGTAGGCAACTATATTTCTCCCTCGCAGCGTCAAAATATGAGACAAGATGCCTTACTTTTTAACGTACGGGCGTTACGCTTACGCAATCGCCTTATTTTTCGAATATTACTTTTTTATTTTTATTTTTACAAACGAACACGAAAATGAGTGGACTATGCGTCCACTGGCAAAACATCTAATTTTTAGACTCATACCACCGCCAATAAGGCGATGGAGAACGCTGTAGTGCCATACATTACGGCGACCAACTAGAGGACGATATTATGCTTTGTGTTCGTCGAATCAAACTGAATTCACTCCTCTGAAGAAACATACTACCCCATGTGTAATATGTTCAACTTAAAAGGAAGGGTAAATTACCTTTCATTCAATTAAATTAACAGCGTCACAGCAACAGCGGATTTAAGATTCTTCGTACGAGCTATAGGCCAATGAATTTCAGTATTCAGTAGTTCGGTTTGCAGGGGAGGAATGCAACTTGCGTTCGCTTCGAGAAGATATTTTCACGAGATTTTCAGCGCAAAGACACAGAATCAACAGATCTGACGACAATTTTACCAATAAAAACTGTTCGGCTCTTTGCTGTTTAAGTGCATAAACAGCCCAATCTCCACCAATTATATAGTGAATACACGACCAAATAGTGGATTCTAACTAACACTAATCACTGAAATAAGCAAGACGAACAGATACCAAACACAATTCTAAAACAGAAGAATAAGAGACGACGAGCACTTGCCAATTCTATCACCAAAAACTATTTTAGACAAGAGAGAGAAGATCTGGGTTGGATAAAGTGGGAGGTTGATGTGCTTCCCGTTAGATAAAAATGTTGGGATTCTGGGTAGGATTATTGAGAAAGGATTTCTTGGTACCAGTGAAGGTCATTACTAGGAAAGAGCGAGAATGGTCTTTTCTATATATCCAAGTAGGAAAAGAACAGAAGTTTGATCAAAAAATCAATTAAACGCTTCATCTCGTGACAACATATTTGGAATTTTGGATTAGAGATTCTCGGAATTTTACTTTTTCCCGATAGTTTTGGCAAACAATGATTTACTATCGATATCTTATACTCTATGCGTTCTTATCTTCGTTCATCAGTTCCTTATCACGTTATCCTATTCCAGCCTATATCAAGTGTTATGCTAGACAACAGTGCGAAATAAACATTCAGTTTGCAACGTCAATGTAGTTACCATGGTTTTGTCGCTTGAAGAATTTGAAGCAGCTAGTAACTGTGAATTAAGTAATGAACAAAAAGCTAGAATGTTATCACTGTTTCACCTGAGACAGAAGACAAGCAGTTTTCTTATTCAGTGTCTTGCTGACCGTGAAATTCAAAAATTGATAGAAGTCCACGAGAATGCGTCCTCGAAATCAGCTTATCGTTACAATTGTACCGTAGTTCACACTCCCCATGCCTGCGCTCATGTTAGAAAATGTAAAACTATTTTTTTTAAATATAACTTATTGTTACTTGTATCTTTCCAGTTGGATGCAGTTAATGATCATGGTTGGAATGGGAAAAAAATCAACCTTATGATCCGAAGTTGAATTGGGGCAAGCTTTTGCTCAGCAACATTCCAACCGTAAGCGGGACAACGTTGGTAATTTAGCTACAAGAAATCACGAAATAAAGCAGCAAGAAATTGACCAATTAGAAGAAACCATACGTATTCTTCAAGAGGAGAACACTAAAATAAAACAGATTTACCATAGTCGCTTAACAAAAGTTAACGACGCAGTTAGCGACTTTAATGAAAGCAACGTGAAACCAGACAGTCAACAGGTAAACCAGCTCCAACAGAAGATACAGTTGCTGAATTCGGATTTGCAGTCCCAGATGGCGACAGTACGACTACTCAGAGATGAAAAAGCTAATTTGCAAGTTATGATTAACAACTTACGAGTCGGGTCACTTTACAAGAACAATACGAATGTATCTGCTGATAATAAGCGGATTGCTCAACTAGAGGAACAGTTGAATGCGATGAGATTGGACTTGCAGTACAAAAACGACAGAATTCGTTCATTGACGCAACAAAATTCTGATTCGCTGGCTGCGTTTATGGAAGCTCAAGCCAAGATACCGTTCAACCGCTTTCCTTCCGAATCATCCAGGACAAAACAATGAGCATCAAGGCTGCTGCATTATCATGTAAAGATAGAACGATATAGGCATGTATATTGCCAAAAACAATTGGACGTGGTACGTTTTGTTATCAGATAGTGCTGCTGCAACCAGAAAGGCAAACTGTTTTTTCCTCGCATTATTCCGTTATTAAAGCTACTGAGACTTGTGCTTAATCACGCTTAATAAATATAATACAAAAAGTTACGTATACTTATAAATTAAATTGATACGGCATTTTATTTTAAAACTGATTTAAAAGTATTGATATGCGTTATGGTTAACAAGGGGAAATATCTTTGTGGTTTTAGTTGTGGACGTAATGATAATAGTGTACGCCACGACGTGATGTACAGTATTATGGATGGGAAATGCGCGGAAATTAAAACTATGCGACCCACGGATTAAAAGTAAGAAATTGAACAAATGAGTTTTACGATGAAAAGATAGGTTCTAAAATTTGACATAAGATACTGTACGTTTCAGTCGGAATCCTCACTGTCGACGATGTTTTTCAATCGACCAAATATTTTCTTAAATTCTGGTGATTTCTTTGGTGACGTTTCTTGTTTCTTTGCGCTGGCTGGAGAAGGACTACGGCGAGTTGCAAAGAGGCTCGTTACACCGCGGCGAGATCTCCTGTTTTGTCATAGAGGTAGAATTTAAAAGATAAATTAAGATTTTGCAAAGAGAAAAGCTCTTGACAAATAGACTGGTACCATTGGAGGTGATGATGTTTGATGTATTGAGTTCTGAAACCTCCTTTTCTCTCTCAAATTTCTTCTTAAGTTTTCGGCATTCAGAAACTGAAGGTTTTCCTTCAAACCGCGCTCATGAAGCAACTCCATTAGCTTTTGAGCCCTCGCTTTGTCGCTTTTGCAGTTTTGCCATAATATTTTGTAGTTCTGCACGCGAATTCCTGTAATTGAAGTTCAGTAACAATTAAAAATAGAAAAAGTTTGTGATTGTGTTGCTTTGCTCACCCGCTTCTTTCAAATAGCGCTGAAGCCGTATTATACGCGGGTTGTCTCCGGGATTTTTCTTCTCCTTTGTAGTTTCCTTTTAGATGATTTTTCATCTTTCTGCGTGGCCTTTTTCTTCTGCGGAGAAACGTTTTCGGACTCCTCACTGGAAGAAGATCCAGAAGACAGGCAACCAGGAGTTCTTCAACCTTGCCAGTGCTTGAATTACTTGTTTTACGGGACACTGGATCATCGGAGTCGCTAGCACTTCCAGAACTCCCACTTTTCCTTGTTCCGTTGGCTTTCTTTGCAGAACTTTCTTTTTCTTATCGAAGAGCTGAGAACTGAATCAGGGTCTTCGTCACTTTTGGAACTCGAGCTGGATCGCGATATAACGTTATTTTCAACATTTGAGGGATCCTCAACCTCACTATCTTCTGAAGAGCTGCTAGTATTGGACGAGTTATCGAGCTTCTCCAGAATACCGTTTTTATCCAACACCTTTGTTTTTTTAGTGTCAATTGGTTTGGATCTGGAACTTAGAGGATTTGTGTTGACTTTGGCTTTAGTTGGAGAAATAGTAACGTCATCCTGAACAGACGATTTCTTTTGCTGCTCGCAGGACCTAGTTTTGTCTTGCCCATTGACGGACTAGATTTGCTGTCGATTGTTACTGGAACAGTTTCATTCTTCATGATGGTTGCTGGACTGCCATTTTTTTACTGGAAGCCGGTTCTGGTGTGACACTTTCTGATTTAACAGCATCGTCGGAGCTGCTATCAGACGAAATATTTTTTTTTTTTTGTTTTGACTCGTTTTTGCTCACTGCCAGTTTCCTCACTCCTTTTCTTTTCAAACTGTTTTTCTCATTCACTTTTTTGTTTTGATTAATTTATTTTTCTTAATATTGTTCTCTTGTGCGTTTCCCGTGCTTGCGTGAAACTTGAATTAGAATCAGAGTCTTCTTGTTCAACAAGTGAGGTTGGACCAGAAGCAGGGGAAGCATTTGAGTCCTCCAATTTAACTTCCAATTTTGACTTGTTCTTTTTACTTTTATTCACAGTTACCTTTTTTCGTAACTGATCCTTTGCCTTCTTTGTTTCTAAATTGGTATGCTGGATTGATGAGCATACAAACTTGGCAAGCGGGACATCACTAGAACATGAATTGTCATCTGCTGATACTGAAACATTTGACGATGGAACTTCTAATTTTGAAACAACTAGTTTTTTATTGGAAGCCAACTTGCTAAGTGGGATATCACTAGAACTTGAATTTTCATCCATCGAAACCAAAACATTTGATGGTTCTTTGTGGTGTTTTTCAGTAGTGTTTGAAGTTGAGCTTTCAGTTTCATCTTCTGACAAAATGGCTAACTGGGTTCTCTTTTTTAGATACAAATAAGCTTTAAGGGTAAATCTGAGCTGGAGTTCGAATTTTCATTTGAAATCGGGGAGGCAATTTTAACCATTTGGTGAGACAGGCTTAAGGTTTCACAATCTTTCAGGGGGTGATTTTATGGAATCGGATTCGGATTCGGAAGAAGTACCCGAATCAAGAGCTTCCATTATTTCGTCACTCATTTCACGTGTTAAGATCGAAGATGATCTAGTAATACTTGAAATTTTGTCTTCAGTCACTGCCGAACTCGTGAATGAGATTGGCGGGAAAATGCAGCTTTGTCGTGACAGATCCGCCTGCTATTTTTTTCCCCATCCACAGTTGCCAATGTAGTTATAGAATTCATTGTATTTTGTATCGTAATGTGGTAATTCGTGAATTTAATAGTTGTAAAAAGTAATTTGGGTTCGCTATACCAGGCAAAGTTATTTGCGTTAAAGTGTATAGAATAATCATGATATGAAAATATTCGGAGTTAGAAGCATTTATGCTTTCGACAACTCTTTGTTATCTTTTCCTGTATCAGCTGACAGGGGTTCCTCAAACGCTGAAAAGGCTAACATTTGAACAATCTTCCGAGCGTCGTCGTGCTTGGAATCTGTTTTCTTGTCAGTTGTTCCTCTATAAATAACTGCTTAAACTGGCGTTTGACGCGACGCAGTAGATATCCAGAGTTCCAAACTCTCGTCATTTCCCGACTCAGATAAGACACAAGACGGGCCGTCTCCAAATGTGACGGTACCTTCCCATTTTCACTTAATCGAAGAGTAACCAATGCTTCATTAGGACGAATTTTTGTGGGTTTGAATCTTACTGCGACCAATTTCCCATCAACTTCCTGAAAATAGTTCATAAGGTTGTTATGTACGTAACGTACAACCGAAGATATTCTGAACGGGGACACAAACCGTCAAACGTAGTTTAGCTGTCAGTTGAGGCATTGATACACGCGATTGTTGAAGAAGGAATCCTGATTTTCTATCCATTACATACTGCAGTGGGCCGATTAGTAATTGTGTGTCGATAATGTGCGCAGTGGAATTTTGTCTCATTCCGACCAAAACGTCGCCGTTTCTTTGAATAAATCCTATTCCTTCAACCGTAGCACTTGGTCTGCGTGGATAACTTCGGGATGAACTTTGGTCACGTTCACCATCCAATTCCTTAGCTTGGCGACCTGAATCCTCTGTGCCATTTCAAATTATATATGTCCGTCATATTGAATGAAATAAGACAATTTACCGCTGTTGTGATGACTCTTCTTCAGCAAATCCCAGTTTCCTATTCTGAATTTCATTATCACTGAGCAGCTGTAGACTGTATTCCACCGTGCCATCTGGCAGCACAACCGAGGTGGTTGTTGGGTTCGATGATACCCTGTAACATTATCCTTTTGGATTGCGTGATGTTAACGGAAACATATGTGACTGTCTCTGCACTGTCGTCAACGTCATCCTCTTCAGTCGCCATAAACTCCTCTGGAACGGTGGAGGATTCACCAATATCATTTGAATTTTCAGTTACGGGGTCAAGTGTCGTTTCTTCTTCCGGATTCATCGCATCATCGTCGTCTTCATAACTTTCGGTATCTACTTCGGCAGCTTCATTCTGAAATCGTTGGCAGCTCTTACTCGGCGGGTTTTCTCATCTATCATTTTTGCTGCCATTTTGATCGTGTTTGTTTTATTTAGCGCAACAAACGCCCAAGGAGATATTTTCATATTCGTACGGAAGGTACTGCAAACAATGAACAATTGTTTAAAATATAGGGATAGTTATTCAAAGTTTATCAACTTACTTTAATCTTACAGAAAACGTAGAATTCTGTGTGGCTAATGTTTGGGACATACATGCAAGCATGTCATCCACAGCTTTATTCAATTGATCGGTATGGCTGATCGGGCCAAATACCGAACTGCACGGCTGCTGGGTTGTTTGGCCTTCTTGTTTCCTTTCTTTTCATTTGGAGGACGACGATTACGTCCACTGGGTCTCCTGCCCATAGTAGGGCTTAGATAGTTAGACTAAAACTACTTTCTACATGGTAAACGGTTCAGCTAAGCATTTCAAACCAACCTTTCTGATTCAGCTGGTTGACGCGGTTCTTGCGACGTTTACTTGGGCGCTTTTTTTTCCCGTCATGCTTGTTTGCAACAATCAAAGTTGAATTTTTTTCAGTTATGATTTCAGAGGATTCTACCTGATGATCCAGAAGCAATTGTTTGACTGTGTCCTTTTATCAATTACTGAACTTGCATTGGTTAAACTGACTTCTAACTCATTTCCTTTTTTCCTAACAAAAAATTTTAAAATTTATAAAATTTCTGTAGTCACAAAAAGCAGCTAAAGAAAGAGGTGGAACGCCATTTTGTTGCGAAAAGAAGACATTTTGAAGTGGAACAACTGAAAACAGCCATGAACAATTCATAGCGTTCCGAGTTTTGTAAGAGACTAAGGTTATTTCAAGGGTAAAAATCATGGCGTTGACGAAAATTTACTGAGGGTTCTTACCTTCATTTAAGTGGGCCAAACCAGGCGAGAAAAGCAAAACAGCTACACACAGAGAGAACACTCCCATTGCGAATTATTAAAAAATATATATAAACACAATAAGCAATGATGAAATTTTCCAAATGGAAGAGAAAATCTCTTGTTTACTGGTCGATGACTTGTAGCCTTTGTTGACTACCAGTCGTCATTCTTTTACCACGTAACACCGCAACGGGGCCTGGACGTGGAGAATCAGATGTTTCATTCCGATTGCCGATGGCGTCAGAAGGATGGCCTATGGTTTTGTTTCCTTTCATGGAGCTGGAATTGTGTTTACTGCTACCTACAGCGTGTCAGACTGGCATCGTGTTTCACTGCTACCTGCAGCGAGAGGAT
This sequence comes from Daphnia magna, assembly GCF_020631705.1. Taxonomy (NCBI): domain Eukaryota; kingdom Metazoa; phylum Arthropoda; class Branchiopoda; order Diplostraca; family Daphniidae; genus Daphnia; species Daphnia magna. The sequence goes on along the minus strand of NC_059189.1, from coordinate 3,840,863 downwards.
GGCCTTAATGCTTCGGCATGGTTTCTGATGCGAGAAACCCAGAGAGAGCGGCAAACGAATATCTTCAAACAACAATAAAATATGCATTTTTTTCAATTATTGTTAACAACAGGAACATGTTATTTGCCATATATCACAGTGAGCTGCCCAGGCACTAACATATTTAATATTCTGATATTCACGCAAGTAACGAGAAGAGTTTTCACGTTCTTCAGCAGTAATGTAGCCTACTAAATTTCCTTCCTTAATCTTGGTAGGATGACGCAGTTGGGACACCTAACTCTTTAATCGAGTCATATAAACGAGAAATGCCAATGCATTCTGTTCTGGCTTTCGGGCAATTTTACCCCTCAATAACATTCAGTTAGATTTATAAACGTGTCTTTATAACAATAACGATGCATTCCTGGTTGACTAGTGCATCTCAATGTCAGGACACTAATCGTGAGGACCAATACATGCTAGGCAACTAACAAAAACGAAACAAAAATCAGGAGGTAAACATGACACAACGTGTGCTAATACAAAGCTACTAGCGAGCCTTGCTTGTTTTAAACGTCATTACGCTCCGAGCTCCCACCTCCGTACTCCATAGCTGTCCGAAGTATTTGACTATTTGGGTTTAATTAACCAAAACGACAACGCTGCCCCACTGTTGCCGCTTTCACCAATTGGTTTTGTCGCTCACCAACTGACGTGGGTTATTTTCTGTCAACGTCAAAGGTTTCGTGAATTTCCTTCGTTTCGTATAGATATCGTTCACATAGAAAATACAACAAGCAATTGAAGAAGAAAAGAAACAAGGCAAGTCTCCGTCTTTCTTCACTCAAATCAAATGTCAGTGATACCTAAGTAACTGTAAACACAGGGTGGTTTTAGTTTAGATGCAGATAGCTGTCATAAAAACATTACATCAAGCTTGGATCGGTCAGAATTTTGTCAATTCACGTATCGTATTGTATTTTTCTGTTTAGATGTCCGTGACCGAGCAACCTTGCTATACCCTCATCAGTACCCCAGATTCTGATTATCCACCACCAGATCAGCTACGAAAAGAATTGGAAATTGGAGATATAAAAGCCAAAATTGATGCCTTAAAAAAGGCCATTTATATAATTTTAAATGGAGAAAAGATTCCAGGAATCCTCATGGCTGTTGTTAAATTTGTGCTGCCTCTACAAGACCACAATGTCAAGAAATTATTGCTGATATTCTGGGAAATTATCCCAAAGACATCAGCAGATGGAAAGCTCCTGCATGAAATGATTCTTGTTTGTGATGCCTACAGAAGAGATCTGCAACATCCTAATGAGTTTATCAGAGGGTCAACTTTGCGCTTTCTTTGCAAACTTAAAGTAAACCAATTGTATAGTGTCACTAATTCTTCAACTGAGCTCTTTGTGGTTTTCCCTTTTAAAGGAACCTGAGATCCTAGAGCCGTTGATGCCGTCGATCAGGTCGTGTTTGGAACATCGACATAGCTACGTTCGGCGCAATGCCGTTTTGGCTATTTACACAATTTATCGCAATTTTGACTTCCTCATTCCCGATGGACCAGAATTAATCGCAAATTTTTGGAACGTGAACAGGATATGTCCTGCAAACGAAATGCGTTCATGATGTTGATTCATGCCGACCAAGATAGAGCTCTTCTTACCTTACTTCGTGCATTGATCAAGTAATTAAGAAGTTTTGCATCCAAGAAAATTTAATAATTTAGTTTTTTTTTACTTTTCTGTGGGTCAGGTTCATTCCTTTGGCGATATTCTACAGCTGGTCATCGTTGAACTAATTTATAAGGTATGCCACGCCAATCCTAGTGAACGGTCGCGCTTTATTCGATGCATCTACAGTCTCCTGAATGCAACAAGTCCGGCTGTTCGCTACGAAGCCGCTGGTACCCTAGTAACTCTGTCGTCTGCACCTCAGCTATCAAAGGTTATTGATCGATACTCTTCTTTTAAAAAATTCTAACATTAACCTCACATCACCTCTCCTACCGTAGCTGCCGCCAGTTGCTATATCGAAATTATCCTAAAGGAAAGCGATAATAATGTGAAGCTGATTGTACTGGATCGCCTAATTGCTTTGAAAGAGCAACCAAACCAAGAACGTGTCCTGCAGGTTGGTTATCTTTCATTAACCTTGGCACCCTCCCATCCCTGAAAAGAAAAAGAAATAAGTAATATTAAATAATAATAATAAAATAATAATTACGTTTTGCCAGGAATTGGTCATGGATATTTTACGTGTTTTGGCAACTCCCGATTTGGAGGTTCGGAAGAAGACGCTATCGCTCATTCTTGATTTGGTGTCATCACGCAACATTGAGGATATTGTACTTGTTCTGAAAAAGGTTAAATTTCCTTCATGTCGTTGTTAATGGAACAAAATTCCTACTAAAGAAAATTTATTTGTAGGAGGTAACGAAAACGCACAACACAACTGAGCATGAAGATACGGGAAAATATCGACAACTGTTGGTGCGCACTCTTCATTCTTGCTGCATCAAGTTTCCTGATATTTCTGCGACCGTAATTCCTGTCCTAACAGAATTTCTTTCCGACACCAACGAACTAGCAGCAGCGGATGTTTTGCATTTGTCCGCGAAGCGATTCAAAAATTCGAGGGGCTGCGTCCGCTTATAATCGAAAAGCTCCTCGAAGCCTTTTTTCGATCAAGTAAGTTTTTGTTTTTGACCAAAATCTACATACGTTTTTTTTTTTTTTTTTTTTTATTATTAATTTTCGTTTTAAGATCGGTCAAGGTGCATCGTGCGGCAATCTGGATCTTGGGCGAGTACGCTACTTCGACTGATGACATTCGTTCAGTCATGTCGAAAATACGACAGTCGCTGGGTGAAATTCCTATGGTGGACGATGAAATCCGGAAAGCAGCTGGAGATCAACCCGATGGAGAAAGTTCTGCTACACAAGGAAATGTCGTTGTCAGTAATCCGACGGCTCCCAACGCTCGCTTAGTCACAGCAGATGGTACCTATGCCACCCAGTCTATCTTCAGCACTGCCGTAACAACCGCCAAAAAGAAGAAAGACCACCTCTTCGAAAGTACGAAAATACATGAAATCTGCAGTTTTACTCATTAGTTATTAAATGCATTATCATCCTAGGTATCTGATGGAAGGTGATTTTTTCATTGGAGCATCAATGGCTACAACTCTAACCAAACTAGCCTTACGTTTTGTGCAACAAATTTCTAGCACGCAAATCCAAAACCAGTTTTGTGCAGAAGCCATGCTTGTTATCACGGCAATCCTTCATTTGGGCCGTTCTGGTTTGCCACAAAACCAATCAGTAACGATGATGCTGCAAGACTAGGGCTTTGCCTTAAGGTAAGCCACAATCTTGAAAACCTCTATGAGCAGTTCAACAATTTTTGTTTTGTCGTTAAAGGTGCTGTCAGAACGATCACCCATCTTGGTAGAAGTCTTTACAGATGCCTGTCGTCGTTCAATTTCGCTTATGCTAGCTGCCAAGGCTGAAGAAGAAGCTGCTGCCCAAAAGAATTTAGAAAAGAACAATCGATCGGTCCAAGCTGATGACCTCGTCTCGTTTAAGCAACTTCTTTCTCGTAATGAACTAGGCGGCCTCGAAGACGTATTTGAATCGAGTTTGTCGCAAGCTTTGCAGGATCCGCTCAGCGAACCGGACTGGATCTGAGCGTCTCAAAACTGAACAAAGTGACACAGTTGACGGGTTTCTCCGATCCCGTCTATGCCGAGGCATATGTCAACGTGAACCAGTATGACATCGTCCTTGATGTTTTGATTGTCAATCAAACCGCTGATACCCTTCAAAACTGCACGTTGGAACTGGCTACGCTCGGTGATCTGAAACTTGTAGAAAAGCCTTCAGCCATCATTTTGGCCCCACATGACTTTGCTAACATTAAGGCTAGCGTTAAGGTATGCTTTTGGATCTTCTGTTATTTCAGATTCATTAGTCTTTCCGTGGTGATCCAGGTTGCTTCGACGGAGAATGGTATTATTTTGGAAACATCGTCTACGACGTGACTGGCTCTACATCTGACCGAAATGTTGTGGTTTTAAATGACATTCACATTGACATCATGGATTATATAATGCCAGCCAGCTGTACTGACGCTGAGTTCCGTCAAATGTGGGCCGATTTTGAGTGGGAAAACAAGGTTACTGTCAACACCAATATTAATGATCTAAATCTCTATTTGCAACATCTTCTCAAGTAAGTAGGGTGTAGGATGTTCGCTTTTCTTAGCTTAACTTAACTTGTAATTTTCTTCTTATGTAGGTCGACAAACATGAAGTGTTTAACACCAGAGAAAGCCTTAGCTGGTGATTGTGGTTTTATGGCAGCCAACTTATACGCGCGTTCCGTCTTCGGAGAAGATGCATTGGCTAATCTCAGCTTGGAGAAACCATTCGGTAAATCCGACGCACCAGTTACAGGACACATTCGCATTCGTGCCAAGAGTCAAGGAATGGCCTCAGTCCCGGTGACAAAATTAACACGATTCAAAAGGCTTCAGTAAAACATGTCGTGGCTTAAATGTAACCGCAGTATTCTCCACGGTTGCTTCCAAAAAAATTCATTCGTTCTTTGATTCACTATTATTCCCAAATTGAAATGTCTATTTGTTGCAAGTGTTTTTTCCTCATCTACATTCTTTAAGGAATATGTGGAATGCAGTTGTTGATTAGTTTTTCTTCATCAATATAACAGTGGGCTATGTTATATTAAATTGTTCACAATCGTTCTATCCTTCAAAATAATTAATAAGCGCGACATATTTTCATAGTGACAACCAAGTGAAACATAAGCTAGCATACTTGTGCACGGCGTTCTGAAAGTGCTTTTCATTAAAATAATACCGTCTCTTGACTCTCTCCATTAGTTCCTTTGTCGTTCAACGGAATTTCGTTAGTACCATTTACAGTAGTGTCCTATGTATTTATGGAAGCTAAATATGAGTATGATGAATTTGGATGTTTGAATTTACATTACTTGCTTGACTAGCAGTTTTGGATGGTCCATTTGTTCGGGATACAACCAAGGTTTGAAGCCTGACTATGTAATTGTTTCCATTCTAAATATCCGCGGCAAGCTTTATGCAAAGTTTTCATCATCTTAAGTGAGGGGAATCGAATAATTAATGAATTTCACTTCTTACAGTGAACGTATACATCTAATATCCACATTACCTTGGGGGCAAAATACTGAGTGCCTTTATTCACAGCCCAAGTAGGGATTGTTCTCCGTGGATCCGTTGCCGAGACATAGGCAAGCGTTAGGCCCTTGGATTTTCCGGGCAAAGGCTCGATAACGTAGCCTCTTTTTATATAAAAGGGCATTACGATAAAATTAGGTTATGACAGAACTAATAAAACGACAAACCTGTGATGTGGGATACCTCTGATGAAATATTTTTAGGGGGTAGGTCTTTGTGAGTAATGGAATGATTTAGGATAGAAATTTTTTTGTGTGGCTAACCACGAACGTTGAAGGACAAAATCGCGGTTCTGAATCGGTGGCGGGCACGACACTATATTAAGCAAAAGATGTTGGTAACTTTGAACTACTTTCTCTCACATTCCAAAATACTTACTGGCGTAATAACCAACATCATTGTTTGGATTAATATAGCCTATGGTGTAAGATGCAACCATACATGTATCCCAAACAGGTCTATAGTCTCCATCCATTAAGAGATCAAACAACAACCACATATCAACATCATGAAAAGTGGTTTTCACCTAATGAATTAAAAAATAACCAAAAATAAGTTATGAAGGCTTACTTGCCCATACATCTTGGAGTTATAAAAATAATTATGTTAACATTACTTTGACAATTTTTAAGTCTGTGCTGTTTGAATGTTTGCTCCACACATTGATTTCCATGTTGATACTCCAGTTTCCAAGAGTTATCTGCTACCATTTGCCAAAGTTTCTCAAAATCTTCATCAGCTGCAGCTTGCATCATTCCAACCTCCATCTGAAAAAATTTTTCGATACAAATTCCTCACAGAAAATATTCTTTAGAGATTTAGTTCACCTTGTTTAACGTGTATGCCCAAAATTTGGATGCCCTGAAGAAAGAAGTTTCGATACACACAACTATTGGTTCGGCTTTGATATTTGCTTCAATTACACATGGCTAAAATATCTGCAAACAAGAAATTAGCTTATGTTATGGCTTTCTCACATTGAAGTAAATAAGGATTCTAGTACATGTTACCAGATACAAATGGTCCTTGTTAATGTCTGTAATCTTTAAACAAAAGCCTACAACAGCACTTCATATTTAGTAACTGAGAAGAACAAGTTGCATATCAGACTTCTTGGTTGGTCCAGTTAACAATAAGACTGCTAGCCCGCATGCATGTACGAGAAAAGGGGATGGCCTTCTCCTTCGCTTTGGCCTTGGATTACACAATTTAGATCCCTAAGTCGGTAATCTACATCATCAACAAACTTTCAATTGAAACGTGCGGCTGCCTGCTACATTCGTAACTTTTCTCTTCTTTCAAAGCAATTGCCAGATGTGAATTTCAGCTGTCAGCAGGTGATGTGCGTGACGGCCGACAAGGGTTGGGGAGATCTAAACAACGTTATAGCGGGAAGTGGGTTATCCCTAAACACAGTTCATAGGCGTCTTGGAGTTCAAAACTCTGTTATCTTTTTCTCTGAACAAAGCCCCTAGACGGCTAAGTTCAATAACTGCTATGAAGTCTTATACTTTTTGGTAATTAAAGAGTTAATTTAGTAGGATGTTGGGTCTGGACTATGTTCTACACTAACAAACAAAACACAAGCATGTTCTGCTTCAACTGGGTCGCGATATCATGATTAACCGCCCAAAGTTCCTTAAGAATAGTTCAAATCCATTTCATGATCCTATTTAAAAAAATAAATAATAATTCACGCATTATTGAAGCGTTCTAGAATAGCTCACGTTTTGTCAAAGTGTTTCGATAAAAGAAGAACTTCTATTGCAAGCTCAGTTTCCCATTATCTGCTTTCGATAACAAGTCCCATGGGAGAAGTCAATTCGGTAAATTCAACACTATCTTTTGTTTTAATACGTAAACGAATTTCTGGTTGGCGCACTGTTTCACTTGAAGTCCCATCGCCATAGTCAACATAGAGCTGAAGGCACCGCGTGGAAAACCGTAAAATTGCTGGGAGTTGAGAGTAGGCTCACTACATTCCGTTCTACTTCATACTTGATACTCCGGGCCCCATACGCTACGTTGTACCCAAGACAAAGTGCGTCCAGCACTTGTCCGTCCCATGACACATCCACATCATATCGATCTTCGCCTGATTATTGACAAATTAAAAACCTGCTTACTTTTCATCAATTACAAGAAATCTTACCTTTTAGCCCAAAATCTAATTCTCTTTTGGACTAGCTGATGAAGTTCAGTTCTATTTTAAAGATTTAAAAAAAAACGTCATATATTTTGGGGTTTTAAAAATACGCAATGTCTCTTACCTAGAAAAAGGGAAAAAGACGACAAATTCATTGATTCTCCCCAAAAATTCATCCCGACCGAAGTGGCGCTAGAAAAATAATGGTATTGAAGAGACAATTCCATAAGGATTATATTTATACGGAACTCAAATTATATGAGATTCCAAATACCTTAAGTATCGGACGAACAACGAAATCACTAAATTCTCGAGATATGGAAAGTGTCGTCGAAGGAATTTCTTCTACTTATACAAAGGACAATTTCAAACACAACCAACAATGGTAATCTCATAGTAACTGACCTTCTTTATTGCTGTTTACACGCCGTTTTGCTGCCATTTCAGTTTCATGGCGCAGTCGTAAAGCATGATCGGCAATTTCGTCATTAGCCAAGTTTGAAGTCATGATAAAATCGCATCTTTGCAAATCGTTGTTTTGCCTCTTCCGTCTGTTATTCTTCCCTTTAATAAACAAACAAATATATTTGTGTATAATGCCTATCGTATTGCTTCAAGCAAACAATACTTCATCGAACAGCTGGCGTAGAACTGTTAATACATCAGGGTGCGCCTTATCTACTTCATCCAGTAGTACGACAGCCTATAAAATCGGTAAACCGATTTGTTGCTCTTGCGATAAACGAATATTTAGGAGCTTACATCGGGGCACTTTTTGAGTTTTTTGTCAACTGCCCGCCTTCTTCATAGCCGACATATCCTGGTGGAGAACCGATTCACTGCGTAACCTGAAAAGAAAAGATGTCAGTGGTTGCGAAAGCCTAGAATATCAGGTGAAGTCATGGTGATTACCTCATGTTTGTTTTGGTACTCTGACATATCTAAACGAATGAATCCGTCTGTATTCTTAGGATTTAAATACGTAGCTACCTAGAGGAATAGCAAATTTAACGAAAAAGGTTCAGGTAAAATGAAAACAACCGTTTACTTGTTTGGCAAGCTCCGTTTTACCGATTCCCGATGAACCGAGGAAAAGAAAAACCAATGGATGCTCCTCATCAATCCAACCTCCTTCTTTCCTGCGTATAGCTGTTTTGAAACAGGTGACTACTTAATGAAACAAAAGCAAAATATGGGAATCGAGATGACTATACCTGATGCAACCGTGGCGATGGCCGCCTCTTGTCCAATAATTTTTTCTTTAAACGCAATTCTAGCGGATATTTGCGTTTCTCTCTTCTGCAGCCTTTTCCTTCATTGAGTCTTCGTACTGCATAAGTTTTACAAGTTATGCTTTCATTTAAATAATTGTATAACAAAAATTGCAGCTACCTTGACAATGTAACTCTCTAAAAGCTTCTTTCATAGCATCACTGTTGGCGTAGTCGATTGGCTTGTGTCCGCTAAGATTCCGAAGGGATGGATTGCAACCACTGTCGAGTAAAGCAGCCACACAGGCTAAAAGAGAATGATCATGCTGCGATAAGAACTGCTGTAAAGATGAAATCATACTAGTTTTCCTTACCGGCATCGTCGATAATGCAGGCATAATCAATGCAGTGCATCAGTGTCCAAATGTAGCCCGATTATTAAGACGGTCAGAAAATTCTTCTTCTCTCATTTCCATGACTTTTGTCAAATCAAACAGATTGATTAACTGCTCTTCTATTATTTGTTGTCTGATATTGTTACCATCCAACCAATGAAGCCTCCTTTTTCTCTTGCTTTCAAATTTGCATTGCTAAAATCCTCCCTAAATCTGAATTGGCTCCACACTATAAACAAATAATAAATAAATAAATAAGCAATCTTACATATACTGTATGGTACAATAATGGATAACACTTATAGTATGGTTTTTAAAAATAATGATTTGGCACCTTTAATAAAGTTTTTATAATAACTCAACATTTCCTTTGAATCCTGCTGCAATATGTAGTGGAGTCCATCCTAAGGATGCCTGAAAGGATTTGTGTTCAAGTAGAGATTTGTATGTATGATAAAGTTTTAAAAATAAAATAAAAAGAAACTAAAACTAAAAGTGATGAACCTTTTGGTTTGGATCTGCCCCCTGCTCTTACAGAGACGCTCAACAGCAGCAGTATTGCCTTTTTGCAGCCTTAAACAGTGGATGTTCTTCTAAGGAAGTTTTATTTTTTTGAAATAATCCTTTAAGATCCATTGATGTACTACATACCATAATGTTACTGACAAGTTTGTCATCCTCCTGCTTTTGGTACACAGTGTGCCATTACAATGCCAAACGCCATGAAGGGTAACACGCCGAACTCCCTTTGGGGAATTTTCCTGAGAACGCGAATTATGGTTGAAGGTTTGTCTGGTGAAGGAACTACTCGAGAAAACTGGTGAGGCAAAAAATGATCGTGACGCCACCAGAATAATGGAAGGACTTTGTTTTGGATAGGTACCGAAATACTCCTTAGAGTGGTTTGAAAAATTTTGCATGTTGTTGCGATTTTTAGAACATAAAAAAACCAAGTTTTTAAGCGACGTTTTCTGACGTAACCTTATGGATTCTCAAGCTCTGCCTCAAGGCTTGAAGCAGACTACTACTCATCTTAACTTTTAATCAACAGGGACCACCTCAGGTCAGGGTTGTCTCGCTACATTCCAATATTCATATCAGAGCATGTCGTGCATGTTTGATTGTTTGTTCAGCTACCTACCCCCATTCAATTTAGATACCACAATTATTAATTTTTATATTATGTTGATATTTTTTCATACAGGTATTCGGATGTAGGAATAATAATGTTACAAATTCTTTTTGAAAAAAGGTAATAGCCAATTACGTAACACGGTTTATTAATGACTGGCTAGAATGCAATGCTGGGGTCATGTAAGATGTTTTTACCAGAAGGAACACAGCCAAAGTGAATAAACGCTGTTAAAAAGGCTTCATGAAAATGAAAACGATGAAAGGAGCCTGATTTTGATTTCAACTCAATATATTTTAAACACGAAGTTCGTATATTTCGATGCATCTCTCATCTTAGGTAGAAGACAAAAATGGTTGATGAGTTTAATGGTCAGGCTGCCAGTTGACTGTGGTAGAGAAGCCTAAGAACTGCAGTCAAATTCTGATTCATCATGACTATTGGATGGTCGAAGAAGAGGCCGACACGAGCAGTGTGGTGGGAGCCCTGACGACGTAATCTTAATTTTGAATTTTTGCTGCATTAAGTCCTCTTCTGATTGGAGCAACCGTTGCAGCGCTGTCATCTGGAAGTATCTCTTCGTTCAGAACTTCTTCCCCATCTACTTCCTACAGAAACAGAAGCTAAGAAAAACACTGTAAGATAATTTATTTTTGAAATTAGTTTGTAAAGCATCCTACTAGATGGCATTGAAACTAGACATTAATGGGAAACCAAAATAGAAGTTGTTGATTAAGATTGACCTCTACGGTATTTCTAAACCGTGCGAGGGCAAAAGACGCGGAACCATAAGATGTCGCCATGTATTGTATGACTCCAACCCGGTAAACTTGGAAAGTGTTCATAGATTATCAATCATCGTTACCTCCTACAGCGAGGCAGTTGAGGATGAATTGAATTACGATCCGCTTCTCTGACATTTAGCATGTTGGTACCATTTTCGATGAAAAACCTGATTTAACCTAGAAGGCGATTTAATGACAAAACGAGGAGAGCATTCCTTTCGGCTGCTTCCGTTTATGTGTTTAAGACGTCAGCAGCATCCACCAATCATCATAGTACTCAGCACCGGACATGATGACCAACCGATGATAAAGCAGCCGTAGAGCGGCTCCGCAAGTTCTTAATTTAGTATGCTTGTTTTTTCATCTTCTTTCTCTTTAACTCTGTGGTTATTTAGACTATGTCGAATAAGGGGCTTAACAAATACAAGCCGGTGATCTACTACATCATGGCAGCAGAAAACAGGAAGAAAAAAGAGCATGTATATACCTTGATCTCTTCAGAAGGTGACGGGCTGTGTGCGATAACGGCCAATAGCTCCAGCTGATGGCTGTGCCTCCTGATACAGAAATCTCCGCTGGTCGCGGTCGAACCGAAGTTCCGTCTGCCGCACTGCGATTTACTCGTGATACGTACCCAGGAAAAACAGCGTCTACCTCTTTTCCTGAACTCTTTGGCAAGCCTATCATTTGACCAGGTCAGCCTGATGATGTTACCAGTTTTTCCTCCCGGCAGCCTTCTAAGTTTCACGACTCTCGCGTCTTCCCAAAAATATCACACGAGTATCACGCTATAATCTTTCCGAATCTCCTCCAAAAATTTCTCCTGCTTGAACAAACGTGAAGTACTTGGTCTCCAATTCAAAGATTTAAAACACAATTATTTCTTAAATGTCTCCGACAAGCATAAAACATGGTTGATATATGCCAGAACCAAAGTTTTGTGAAGAGATATTGCCCTTTAGTGATCACTTTCAAACTCCATAGTATTGCAACATCCTTGTCAAAACAGAATCATTTCAGAATTTTTCACAACCGAACTGCAAATCTGCTGATATGTACTGAATTACATTTCTAATATTTCCTTTGGGTATCACAATTGCTCTCTAAAAACCAGACAATTTAATCTTGCCAAACTTCGATTCGGCCTATTTTAAATGTTTAATGTCCGAAGAAATTTTGAATGAAAGTACAATTATTCAATGATGCTTGAATAACTTAACGTTTAAAAGAAACCAAAGTTAGACTGTATACAACATTAGTAACCTAATCATCGATTCAGACTACAGAACACATAGTGACTCCTTTACATGTGGCAAGAATAAAAGATTTACTATTGTGAATGTATCAAACCCCAATTGCAGAATTTAATTAGTAATCATTGCTTCATCACTTGCTGCCAACTAATGAACAGTAAAGCACAGGGTAGAGTTTCGGGAGAAATGTTTGTTGGAATAAATAACGGTAAAAGCTGTGCTTCGTTAACGATAAACTATTCCTACAAATGGGTTAACAAGTCGTAGATGCAAGCACGCGCACTTTCACTATACAACAGCTCTTACGTGAGTAGACGAGAAGCAGCAGCAGCTGAAGGGCTGGGAACACGACTACATTGCGAACTTGACGCCGAGCGAAAGAAGAGTTTGCAACCCAACAAGCAACTGTTCTATTCTTAAATAAGACGCACAGCGATGACTCGGAGCCTTCTGTCGGGTATCGGAGTCGCACCGATATAAAAACGCCGGTACAGAACGACTGTATCATATGGTTAATTAAAAGTCAATCTCAGCAACCACCTGGCAAAAAGAATACATGGCAAAGCAGCAATCATGGCCACTTTGATTGTATAGGATTACCATTCAGCTAATACTAGCTCCACAAAATTTGAACTATTATAGAGGAAAGATAAACTATTTTACAAAAATAGATTATTAATTAGAGTATGTTTGTATTCACATAAAAATATTTGAGTGGAATTATGATATCAAACAAGGTCTGAATGATATAATAAAGCCACGCCAAAAGACCTGTTACTGAGGGGCATAGTTCAGCAGTTTTTCAATCAAATCCATGGCCCAGCAACATTCTTCTGCAACAGTATCTCTCTAGCTATAAGGTTAAGGGTATCGCTGAACACAAAAATGAGAGAATAAAAATACTTAAATCTAGTTACATTAAAATATATGATTGACAGCATACAAAAATTTAGTTGTTTTATTAATTAATGATTTTCATTTGTGCTGTTTAATATAGATATTTTGTATGTCAAATTTTAACAATTGGTGCAACTGTTACTTCAAACACAGCAGCCAACTTTTCTTTGTCTTGGTGACTGGAAAGACGAAAAGAGTTATAATTTCGAGTATTCATTTGTAATAGGTTTTCAAGATATGTCTCCCATTTGTTACCGATTACTTTTCCGCACGTAAAGCAACGAATAGGGAATGATCATTTTATTCTCTGAAGTTCTCTTGATAAAGAACTGTAGTTACTTATTGATGTTCATTGGGGGAACATTACTAGAACTTCGGTTTATCAGATCAAACGAAAAAATACACGCTGAGACGAGCGTCGCTGAAAATGAGAAAATCACGACTTGCTTTCGTCTGCTGACGTTGAATAGGATAAGCGGCAAGTTCACAAACTTGCTAAATATTAAAAATTATTCTATGATTTATGCGTAAAAAACCTGGCAATATTTGCATAACAGGAACTCATTAAGTTGGTGTTAATATATTTTCGTAACTGTAAGAATTAATTAAATTAATTTTAATATAATTTTTTCGATTAGATATAGATACCAGGTGTTTAGATGTTTGTTAATTTCAATTGCCTCACCGATTTTTGTTTTCACCCGATATCTATTCATTTGACCGTGTTACATTCCACGGTTCAAAGGTGTGATTGATTAATTGATATGTTTTCCTACAGAACAGACTGAGGTGGTAGAATTGAAACATTGATTTTCAGGATCAGGTCATTTGGTTAGTGATCACTAGTAACTGCAAACCTTCAAATTATGGCGACTAGACATACGACCCAGATACTGACACGTCTTCGCAGCTTAATGAAAGATACTTCTGTCGTAACAGAAGCTATTCAAGCTACATAATACCTTCTGGAGATGGCACACTAGTGTAGTGGCTCATTTTCCATCAGATTGCATATGTTTAAAAAATCTCCAAAATAGCCATGGGATTTCTTCAAAAATATTTCCTTAATTTTAGAGTGAATATATAGCTGACAGTGACCAACGCAGAGCTTTGTCTCTGATTTACTGGTTCAGCGGTATAATCACATTACTAAACGGAGGCATGGTCGTGGATCTGATGGCTGTTATTTTAATCTAGGCTATAAAAGAGTTGACTTGTAAACTGACACTTATGAAAGAAGGTAATGTATGTATCCTTTTGTATATATACTAAAGCATTTTCATGTATTAATTTTTAAGATACCTCTACTACTCCACCCAGGGAGCAGGTTTGCCAAAACTTTGCCAGTAGGATCAAAAGTTGGTGTGGATCCAAGACTATTTTCCAAAGACCAATGGACTCAACATTCTAAAACTTAAAATCGTTTGTCATACCTGGTCTTGTGGAACGAATATCGTAGACGTCATTTGGGGACGAGCTTCTGTCCGGACCAGTTATTCAACCTCTAGAAATCAAATACACTGGTAGGATTAGTTTGTTCATGTTTATAACCAAATCACAATAATTTTTCACGGTCAGTCACTGGCTCAGTAAGCCTTCGCGGCAGGACAAAGTTAAAGATGTTGGAGAAGATGGCTAAAATTGTTCTTATGCTGCTTGATGGTCTTAGACATTATTAATGCAGCAAATAGACTCATGAAGCAAAGCCAACACAATTACTTCTCATTTATTCAGGGTTGCTAAACTTACGTGGCAATCGATATCCAATATAATCCTGTATTTTTCGTGGCTCCTGGTCAAAATGAATGGAGAAATTCATTTGTTTGTCGATTCGCCCAAAGTGACATCTGCGGTGAAACAGCATTTAAATCTGGAGGCTGACATCGAAATGAAAGAACATACATCTTCCCCGACCACCGACACTGTGTTGGCTGTTCTGCATCCGTATGAGGATGTTGACGGTTTCTTGGCCGCCGAAGTACATATATTAGTAATCATTACCAAGAAAGACTTCTCTTACATGTTTTGTTTGTTTGCTGTCTTTTATTTTGTGAATTTTTCTGCAGTTTGCAATAACCAAAGGTTTGGATAAGATAGTATGCAGCTGCATTTTCCAACTTTAGTTCTGGTTA